>NC_089843.1:169681383-170032383 GCF_035609145.1 Eleutherodactylus coqui | reverse complement strand
TGTATTTTTTTTTTCTTGCTGGTGTTTTTCTGTTGGTTTTTTTTTCACAGTTTTTTTTTGAGTATTTTCTCTATAGAGCTGGCTATGGAAAATGCCAGAAAGACACCATAGCCAGAGCATGCTGTGATTGTTAAAAAGTGCCCTGGACCCAATAAAAAACAAAATAGCAAAAGCGAGAAAAAAAACCCCACTGCAAATATGCCATAGACTCAAAAAATGCACCTAAAGTGTGGGAAGACGCCAAAAACACTGTTTAAACATCCTCCCTCTACTCCCGCTCGCAGACTCACCTCTGCTCTCCTCCCTGCTTGCTCTTTGCAATGGGTGTGGGCAGGACAGGGGTGGAGCTAGGTTTTGCCCCCTCCCCGCCCCTGTCCACTGCCAACAATGGGAGGAGGCAGGATGGGGCAGTGCTTAGCTCCGCCCCATCCCACCCTCTCCTATTGCAAAGAGCGAGCAGGGAGGAGAGCAGATGTGAGCCATGAAATAAAAGCCCTTCCCTGAAAATCATCCCTGGTTTGTGTAAAAAAAATTATATATATATATATATATATATATAAATAATATATTCACCTCTCCGCCACTCCCTAGTAAATATTCCCCGCAGGGAGTCGCCTTGTCACTGAACAAGGGGACTCCCAGCGGGGAGTAGAGATCCCTCTGTCACAGCTGTCACAGCTGTGACAGCTGTGGCAGAGGATCACAAAGCTCTCCCATTGATTTCATTGAAACCAATGGGCTGCCGGCAACCCCCTGCAGTGATTTTCGGGGAAGGGCTTTAAATATAAGGCCTTCCCTGAAAATCATTCCTATCTGGTGTAAAAAATAAAACAAAATAAATACTCACCTCTCCGCCACTGCCGGGGCTCAGGCGCATCTAGCAGCTTGGGTCACGTCACTGTAATGAAGTTCTTTCAGCAGGCGGGGATTTTAAATTCTTGCCTGCTGAAAGGGCTGTATTTGATTGGCTGAGCGCTCAGCCAATCACAGGCAGCGCTCAGCCATTTCTTGAATGACAGCTCAGCTGAGCACTGCCTGTGATTGGTTACAGCACTCAGCCAATCACAAGCAGCGCACGGCCATTCATTGAATTCAATATTGACGTGCAACACTGACCTATGGTGGACACATGTCCTATGTTTTGCAAGTACGTCCGTTTGCACACCTGTAGGACAGACATGTGAACACACCAAAGGGCACCAATGGTTCTAATAGATGCATGGTTTTGTGCGCACCTATGTACGCACACCCTCGTGTGAATGCACCCTTGTTGTAAGAGGTAACTCATTACAGTACAGAAGTATTAAAATGCATTATCATAGTGATCAGATATTTTGTAGTTTAAGTCACCTACCAGGACAGAAAAAAATAAATAAATAAAAAGACTGTTTAAAAATATAACAAAATAATAAATAAAAACCATCTTTTTTGCACACTTTCCCCTGTTTTTATAAAAAAAAATATTTATTCTGCACAGCAAAATCCATAAAAAAAATATAAAAATCTAAAACACAGAGGCAAAATGCTTATTTTGTTTATTTTGCCTGTCAAAAAACGCAGTAAAAGTGATCAACAAAGCCTTGTGTACTCCAAAATGGTACCAATAAAAACTATAGCTCATCATGCAAAAAACAAGCCCTCACAGAGTTCTGCCCATGGAAAAGTTAAAAAGTTTTGGGACTTTGAATGCAGCAATGTAAAAAGAAAATATAATTCCCATATTATAATTTCTATTGAGCAAAAGTGGACCCCCCCCAAAAAATATATAAAAAAATTGGTATTGCCATAATCATACCAGCCTGCAGAAAAAAAATGTATCATGTCATGCCGCATTACAGTATTATTTTTTAATGCTGTAAAAAATAAATGAATTAAAAAAGGCAATGGCAAATTGATGCATTTTTTTCTCCCTGCTCTCCAATAAAAATGAATAAAAGTTTTATGATACAGTATATGTACCCAAAAATGGTACCAATAAAAACTACAGTTTGCCACACAAAAAACAAGCCCTCATACGGCCACGTCGACAGAAAAATACAAGTTATGGACTTTGAAAAGCGGAGATGAAAATCCCTGAAAAGTCGTTGTATCCATATTAGGCCATTTCCTTAAGGGGTTCATCAGCCTAGAATATTGACAGAAAATCAGACTATTGTGAACATGCTTACCTGCCACTCAGTAGTTCTCTGCTCTGAGCTTATTCAAGCTTTTGTCTCCACCATTTTCACCTCCATTGCCTTGCTTCACAGGTCAAATTGTTTCACAACAAATTCACACAAGTTGTGCTAAGCAATTGTTGTGGGTAGGTGGTGCTGCAGATTTAGAATACAATGCAGCAGAAGGAGTTACAAAACAATATTTATTTGTTAATAAAGAAATGAAAATGAATAATGTTATAACTTGTCAATAGCTACGGCTAACTAAATCCTAGGATTACTACTTTATGCACAATAATGAACAATAGTCAAGCATGAAATAATGACAACACCAGCAAAACCATATAAGTAATGTTGTAATGGGATCAGTCCTGTAGAACAGAATTAAAAATCTCACAATACAATGCATAGCTTATGTAAAAGGTTAGCACTTCACTTTCTGTGGTAAACACCCCACTCAGTCTTTCATAAAGATCCAAATACACTGTCTCTTTAAATATCACAGTTTATTTCACCGCAGCTATTAGGTTCTATTGAACCTAATAGCTCAATGTACACGCTGCAGAATTCCACCGCAGAATTCTGCAGAGTGAAATTACCTGTGGCATGTCCTATTTACCGTGGGAATACGTGCGGACGGCTTCCATTGTAGTCAATGGAACCCGCATGTCACACTATACTTCTGCTGTAGCACAGCAGAAGTATAGCATGAATACGTGCCCTGCCGGCCACGTCATATGACGGTGCCGAAGCGTTATGTGACAATGTCGGCGTGTCTTGCGCTGTACTGCGCATGCACACCGGCAGTGTCATGCAAGAGCTACGCAGCGGATCCAGAGGTGAGTATGGGGTCTTTGTTGGGGTGCTGTGACGGACTCCGCTGCATAATTCTGCTTGCGGAGCCCGCCATGGCTGTAGGTATGAGGCCAAACTCAGATTCAAATACTTAGAATTTACATGATGTCAATGTCCTAATTAGCTTTTCTTATAGCAGGCCTGCTAATGTACCATTCCTAGCAGTGAGCACATCAAATGTTTTACTGAGGCTGGCCTCACTTACGACTCATTGACAAACTCCTCAGTATCCTCCTTGATCTCAGTCCATTGCTTTGCCACACAATCCTGTGCTCTCTTTGTCCTCCAGATGGCTTTTGCTCCTTGGATCCCAATGTTCATGCAGGATATACAGCAGCAGCAACTGAAACTTCCCCTCTCATATCCAGGGGCTTCTGCTCCCATAGCCTTTTCCCCTCTGGCAGTAGCAGCTCCTCTGCAGGATGTTGCATCTCTAGCAACAGCTCCCATCAGGACCTCCACTCACTAAAAGTGCACAGGTGGCCTAACAGTTATGTGAAACACCTCTCTACTGTCCAGGAGAAAGTGGTGCCTCTGCTGATTTTAAGCTGTACAATGGTGTACATGCATTGTACTCTTTTTTTTAGTCATCTTTACATATGTTATGCTTTTTACCTATAACTGTAACTATCTTTTTCTGATATACACCTGTTAATAACCTTTTAACGCTCCATGACATACAGTTACGCCATAGAGGTTCGGGGTTTGTATGGAGGGGGCTTGGGGGTCGATCCCGCCCTATACAATGTGGGCATCAGCAGTTTCTTACAGCTGACACACATCTACAACAGCTGTGATCAGCACTTCCGCTGATCACAGATGTTAACCCTTTAAATGTCACTGTCAATTCTGAAAGTGGAATTTAAATGCTCCGATCAGAGTTCATGGGACCCACATGGCCCAGCCCGACTCCGATGAGATCACAGGGTGCCATTCGGTTGCCATGGTAGCCAGAGTCCTTCTGAAAGCCCCCAGGAGTGCCATTGAAAATTGCCTATGAAGCCATGCCTGTGTCCATAAAGTCTGATCTATCAAAGTAACACATATATTGTATCAAATATTTCTTCAGGTTAGTTCTGCTGCCCTCTATTTCTGCCTTAGCACTTCTGTAGGCCTCCCTTCCCTCCCCAAACCACCGTCCCCCCGGATCTCACTGCTGAAGGTCCTCAGTAAGACCCAGAGCTCCCAAATAGTCAGACCACGGCTACCACATTTTCAGAAACATTATTCGTGAGATTCCAGCCTTGATTGGACCAATCTGCAGTATAGGCGATAACCATTGTGATGCTATATAGACTCTGGTGGCCATAAATATATTTAGAGCCAATTTATGCTGCTGATTGTTGAAGCCTAACTGTTTGTCCGCTAGCAAACATATCGCTATGGCCCGGTCAAAAGGCTTGCCATTCTCCGAGGAGACAATGTCAGAAACTTGCCTTCAGAGTGATCTCATCTTCGGGCAGGTCCACCAGGTGTGCACAGTGGAACCTAGTTCATTGCATTCCCGAAAGCAGGACGATGAGCGGTTCTGTATAAATTTGCTAATAATTTTGGGAACCATATAGGCTCTATGGAGAACCTTAATTGAGGTCTCTGCCAATGTCACCTGGTGGCTTCCCTTTGATGTAAATGTGCAACAGTGATGCCAGCGTGGCAAAGAGAGAAAATATCAAGATCTTGTTCCCATCTTATCATATACCTGCATATATCTTCCAATTTTTTTAATTCCCCATATCCCCCCTCCCCTGTCCTTCAAAATTCTTAATATCATGTTCTAGAAAATGTAACCGAGTGAATAGCTCTAACATTTTAACTAATCCACAGTATTCCCAACTATACACCTCCTCTCGTAAGATCTCTGGACCATTCCTCCAAAATATCACCGACTGTCTGTCCGCTGTCTCTAACACTATGTCCTCCCTTTTTCTCAAACTAAACCTCTCCAAAACTGACCTCCTTGTCTTTCCACCTTCTAACCGACCTCCCCTCAACATCTCCATTCCATGGCACCATCATAACCCCCAGACGGCATGCCCGATGCCTTGGGGTCACACTGGACTCTGACCTCTCCTTTGCCCCCCATATCCAATCTCTGGCCCAAACATGCCACATGCACCTCAGAAATATTGCTAAAATACGTCTGTTCCTAACTACGGACACGCTAAAGACGCTCGTGGTTGCCCTCATCCACTCCCGGCTTGACTACTGCAACTCGCTACTCATTGGCCTCCCCCGCACTAGACTCGCTCCACTCCAATCGATACTAAATGCAGCAGCTAGACTCATTTTTCTATCCAGTCATTATTCAGACGCCTCTGCATTATGCCAGTTGCTGCATTGGCTGCCCATCCACTGCAGAACTAAATTTAAACTCCTCTACCTCACTCACAAAGCACTGCATGGCGCTGCGCCACCATACATTGCCTCCCTACTGTCAGTTCACCACCCAGCCCGCTCACTTTGATTGGCTAACACACTCAGACTAAACACCCCTGTAATACGCACCTCACATGCTCGCCTACAGGACTTCACCAGAGCAGCACCCATCCTCTGGAATGCTCTACCCCAAGGCATCCGGACAATTCCCGATGCACGAAATTTCAGACGTGCCTTAAAAACGCACCTCTTCAGGGAAGCATACCAAATCTCCTGACCTAGTCCCTCGCCCCTCCCTATGGTGCCCCACCCTGTTTGCCTTCTAATAAATGATCTGTACATGAAATTTCCTATTGCCTGTGTTCCCCAACCCCTGCACCTCCTGTACCACCCTCAGCCCATTTGTGTCTAACCCAATGTATCTCACATTGTAATTGTTGCAATTGTTGTATTGTTTTGCATTTATCCATGCCATGCGCTGCGGAATAAGTTGGCGCTATACAAATAAAGATTATTATTATTATTCCCCCCCCCCAGCGATCACCTCTGCCCCTTGACCCATCATGTTGTCTAAAAGATTCCCAGCTGATTCATGTCGTTCTGGCTGAAGTACCATGTTGTATTGGTGAATTGGTTCATACTCTCCTTGTTTTCATTGGGGCTCAGAAATTTTTCTATAAAATCGCTCTACTTTTTGAAGAATTGTGGGGCCTGGGACTCTACACATCTCTCTATTTCTACTCTCTCCATTTTCAGAACATATTTTAATTGTTGTATGTAGAGATGAGCGAACACCAAAATGTTCGGGTGTTCGTTATTCGAAACGAACTTCCCGCGATGTTCGAGGGTTCGTTTCGAATAACGAACCCCATTGAAGTCAAGGGGCGACCAGAGCATTTTTGTATTTCGCCGATGCTCGCTAAGGTTTTCATGTGTGAAAATCTGGGCAATTCAACAAAGTGATGGGAACGACACAGCAACGGATAGGGCAGGCGAGGGGCTACGTGTTGGGCTGCATCTCAAGTTCACAGGTCCCACTATTAAGCCACAATAGCGGCAAGAGTGGGCCCCCCCCCCTCCCAAAAACTTTTACTTCTGAAAAGCCCTCATTAGCATGGCATACCTTTGCTAAGCACCACACTAGCTACAACAAAGCACAATCACTGCCTGGATGACACTCCGCTGCCACTTCTCCTGGGTTACATGCTGACCAACCGCCCCCCCTCCCCCCCACAGCGCACACCAAAGTGTCCCTGCGCAGCCTTCAGCTGCCCTCATGCCACACCACGCTCATGTCTATTTAGAAGTGCGTCTGCCATGAGGAGGAACCGCAGGCACACACTGCAGAGGGTTGGCACGGCTAGGCAGCGACCCTCTTTAAAAGGGGCGGGGCGATAGCCCACAATGCTGTACAGAAGCAATGAGAAATAGAATCCTGTGCCACCGCCATCAGGAGCTGCACACGTGGGCATAGCAATGGGGAACCTATGTGCCACACACTATTCATTCTGTCAAGGTGTCTGCATGCCCCAGTCAGACTGGTAATATGTACCTTAACAGTAACCGCGTTGGTGGTAATGTGGTGGTGACTGCGGACCTAGTAGCGCGGTTTTATTTTGTTGGTTTTCGGAATGTGGCCAGGATTAAGTGGGCCGTGGCGGGGGGATGGTGGGGGGGCTCTCTTGTAGTGTCGGTAAAGGTGAAATTCTTGGACTGCCACCAGACGAACCAATGCAAAGGCATTTGCCAAGAATGTTTTCCCTGTTGGAGGAGGAGGGGGATGTTTTTGAGGCACTACGTGTCCTCTCCACGTGTCCATGGTTATATGCACCTTAACAGTAACCGCGTTGGTGGGAAATGGCCTCGCCGCCATCATGTCTTTGGGAAGCCTCTGTTTCCACACCCCAGAGACATACCATTAGCAGCGGTATAGGCAGAGCCCATAATTCGTAACATTTCAGCCGTAGCATTAGGACAGGCCCCACTAACATATCATTAGCAGCATTATAGGAGGAGCGCAGTCTTCGTTCCATGTCAGCAATAGTAGCACTCAAGACAGGCCCCAGTAACAATTCCGAAGCAGCAGTATAGCGGGAGCGCAGTCTTCGTTCCATGTCAGCAATAGTAGCACTCAAGACAGGCCCCAGTAACAATTCCGAAGCAGCAGTATAGCGGGAGCGCAGTCTTCGTTCCATGTCAGCAATAGTAGCACTCAAGACAGGCCCCAGTAACAATTCCGAAGCAGCAGTATAGCGGGAGCGTAGTCTTCGTTCCATGTCTGCAATAGTAGCACTCAAGACAGGCCCATTAATCGCTTTGGTTAATGTGGCTTAAGTGGTAACTAGGCCTGGAGGCAGCCCAGTTTAACGAAAAATTGGTTCAAGTTAAAGTTTCAACGCTTTTAAGAGCATTGAAACATATAAAAATTGTTTAGAAAAATTAGATGAGTGAGCCTTGTGGCCCTAAGAAAAATTGCCCGTTCAGCGTGATTACGTGAGGTTTCAGGAGGAGGAGCAGGAGGAGGAGGAGGAATATTAGACACAGATTGATGAAGCAGAAATGTCCCCGTTTTGGATGGTGAGAGAGAACGTAGCTTCCATCCGCGGGTGCAGCCTACGTAATGCTTACGTATCGCTGCTGTCCGCTGGTGGAGAAGAGAAGTCTGGGGAAATCCAGGCTTTGTTCATCTTGATGAGTGTTAGCCTGTCGGCACTGTCGGTTGACAGGCGGGTACGCTTATCTGTGATGATTCCCCCAGCCGCACTAAACACCCTTTCCGACAAGACGCTAGCCGCAGGACAAGCAAGCACCTCCAGGGCATACAGCGCTAGTTCAGGCCACGTGTCCAGCTTCGACACCCAGTAGTTGTAGGTGGCAGAGGCGTCACGGAGGACGGTCGTGCGATCGGCTACGTACTCCCTCACCATCCTTTTACAGTGCTCCCGCCGACTCAGCCGTGACTGGGGAGCGGTGACACAGTCTTGGTGGGGAGCCATAAAGCTGTCCAGGCCCTTAAAGACTGTTGCACTGCCTGGGATGTACATGCTGCTCGATCTCCGCACCTCCCCTGCTACCTTGCCCTCGGTACTGCGCCTTCTGCCACTAGCGCTGTCGGCTGGGAATTTTACCATCAGCTTGTCCGCAAGGGTCCTGTGGTATAGCAACACTCTCGAACCCCTTTCCTCTTCGGGAATGAGAGTGGGCAGGTTCTCCTTATAGCGTGGGTCGAGCAGTGTGTACACCCAGTAATCCGTTGTGGCCAGAATGCGTGCAACGCGAGTGTCACGAGAAAGGCATCCTAACATGAAGTCAGCCATGTGTGCCAGGGTACCTGTACGCAACACATGGCTGTCTTCACTTGGAAGATCACTTGCAGGATCCTCCTCCTCCTCCTCCTCCTCCTCCTCAGGCCATACACGCTGAAAGGATGACAGGCAATCAGCCGGTGTACCGTCAGCAGCGGGCCAAGCTGTCTCTTCCCCCTCCTCCTCCTCCTCCTGTACGCGCTGAGAAATAGACAGGAGGGTGCCCTGACTATCCAGCGGCATACTGTCTTCCACTGCCCCCGTTTCCGAGCGCAAAGCAGCTGCCTTTATGGTTTGCAGGGAATTTCTCAAGATGCATAGCAGAGGAATGGTGACGCTAATGATTGTAGCATCGCCGCTAACCACCTGGGTAGACTCCTCAAAATTACCAAGGACATGGCAGATGTCTGCCAACCAGGCCCACTCTTCTGAAAGGAATTGAGGAGGCTGACTCCCACTGCGCCGCCCATGTTGGAGTTGGTATTCGACTATAGCTCTACGCTGTTCATAGAGCCTGGCCAACATGTGGAGCGTAGAGTTCCACCGTGTGGGCACGTCGCACAGCAGTCGGTGCACTGGCAGCTTAAAGTGATGTTGCAGGGTGCGCAGGGTGGCAGCGTCCGTGTGGGACTTGCGGAAATGTGCGCAGAGCCGGCGCGCCTTTACGAGCAGGTCTGACAAGCGTGGGTAGCTTTTCAGAAAGCGCTGAACCACCAAATTAAAGACGTGGGCCAGGCATGGCACGTGCGTGAGGCTGCTGAGCTGCAGAGCCGCCACCAGGTTACGGCCGTTGTCACACACGACCATGCCCGGTTGGAGGCTCAGCGGCGCAAGCCAGCGGTCGGTCTGCTGTGTCAGACCCTGCAGCAGTTCGTGGGCCGTGTGCCTCTTATCGCCTAAGCTGAGTAGTTTCAGCACGGCCTGCTGACGCTTGCCCACCGCTGTGCTGCCACACCGCGCGACACCAACTGCTGGCGACATGCTGCTGCTAACACATCTTGATTGCGAGACAGAGGAGGAGGAGGAGGGTGCTTTAGTGGAGGAAGCATACACCTCCGCAGATACCACCACCGAGCTGGGGCCCGCAATTCTGGGGGTGGGTAGGACGTGAGCGGTCCCAGGATCTGACTCTGTCCCAGCCTCCACTAAATTCACCCAATGTGCCATCAGGGAGATGTAGTGGCCCTGCCCGCCTGTGCTTGTCCACGTGTCCGTTGTTAAGTGGACCGTGGCAGTAACCGCGTTGGTGAGGGCGCGTACAATGTTGCGGGAGACGTGGTCGTGCAGGGCTGGGACGGCACATCGGGAAAAGTAGTGGCGACTGGGAACTGAGTAGCGCGGGGGCGCCTCCATGATACTTTTGAAGGACTCAGTTTCCACAACCCTATACGGCAGCATCTCAAGGCTGATGAATTTTGCTATGCGGACGGTTAACGTTTGAGCGTGCGGGTGCGTGGCGGCGTACTTGCGCTTGCGCTCCAACAGTTGCGCAAGCGACGGCTGGACGGTGCGCTGAACTACACTGCTGGATGGGGCCGAGGACAGCGGAGATGAGGGTGTGGGTGCAGGCCATGAGGCGGTAGTGCCTGTGTCCTGAGAGGGGGGTTGCATCTCAGTGGCAGGTTGGGGCACAGGGGGAGAGGCAGGGGTGCAAACCGGAGGCGCTGAACGGCCTTCGTCCCACCTTGTGGGGTGCTTGGCCATCATATGTCTGCGCATGGTGGTGGTGGTGAGGCTGTTGGTGTTGGCTCCCCGGCTGAGCTTTGCGCGACAAAGGTTGCACACCACTGTTCATCGGTCGTCAGGCGTCTCTGTGAAAAACTGCCAGACCTTAGAGCACCTCGGCCTCTGCAGGGTGGCATGGCGCGAGGGGGCGCTTTGGGAAACACTTGGTGGATTATTCGGTCTGGCCCTGCCTCTACCCCTGGCCACCGCACTGCCTCTTGCAACCTGCCCTGCTGCTGCCCGTGCCTCCCCCTCTGAAGACCTGTCCTGTGTAGGCGTTGCACACCAGGTGGGGTCAGTCACCTCATCGTCCTGCTGCTCTTCCTCCGAATCCTCTGTGCGCTGCTCCCTCGGACTTACTGCCCTTACTACTACCTCACTGCAAGACAACTGTGTCTGATCGTCATCGTCCTCCTCACCCACAGAAAGTTGTTGAGACAGTTGGCGGAAGTCCCCAGCCTCTTCCCCCGGACCCCGGGAACTTTCGAATGGTTGGGCATCAGTGACGATAAACTCCTCTGGTGGGAGAGGAACCGCTGCTGCCCAATCTAAGCAGGGGCCCGAGAACAGTTCCTGGGAGTGTTCCCGCTCCTGAGCAGGTGTCATTGTAGTGGAGTGAGGAGGCTGGGAGGAAGGAGGAGCAGCAGACAGAGGATTCGGATTTGCATCAGTGGACGGCGCAGAACTGCGTGTTGACGATAGGTTGCTCGAAGCACTTTCTGCCATCCAGGACAGGACCTGCTCACACTGCTCATTTTCTAATAACTGTCTCCCGCGTGGACCCATTAATTGGGCGATGAATGTGGGGACGCCAGAAACGTGCCTCTCTCCTAATCGCGCAGCAGTCGGCTGCGACACACCTGGATCAGGAGCTCGACCTGTGCCCACACCCTGACTTGGCCCTCCGCGTCCTCGGACGCGTCCACGTCCTCTAGGCCTACCCCTACCCCTCAGCATGCTGTATTACCAGTGATTTGATTTCACAGGCAGGAAATAAATTGGCGCAAGACTGCAGGCCAAATATAATTTTTTCCCTTTTTTGAAAACGAAAGGCCCCACTGCCTCTAGTGAATGAATAATCTAAGTTTAATAACTGTGCTGTGGCCCTGCTAATGTGTCACAGAACGTGAGGGTAGCAGAGTTATTATAACTCTGGCAGAGCAGGTATTTTTTTTCCAAATTAAGGAAAGCAAATGGCGAAGCCAGGAGTAAAACGTAGCTGGGTGCGTCTGATTTTTAAACGTTGCACACGCAGCTGACACGTGTCCACCGCCCTTAGGACGGACAGAGGCAGGACAAATAGATTTTTTTTCAGTTTTTTTCCACCAAAAGGCAGCACTGCGTATATTCAATGAACATGAGAAGTTTAATAACTGTGCTGTGGCCCTGCTAATGTGGCACAGAACTTGAGGGTAGCAGAGTTATTGTAACTCTGGCAGAGCAGGTATTTTTTTTCCAAATTAAGGAAAGCAAATGGCGAAGCCAGGAGTAAAACGTAGCTGGGTGCGTCTGATTTTTAAGCGTTGCACACGCAGCCGACACGTGTCCACCGCCCTTAGGACGGACAGAGGCAGGACAAATAGATTTTTTTTCAGTTTTTTTCCACCAAAAGGCAGCACTGCGTATATTCAATGAACATGAGAAGTTTAATAACTGTGCTGTGGCCCTGCTAATGTGGCACAGAACTTGAGGGTAGCAGAGTTATTGTAACTCTGGCAGAGCAGGTATTTTTTTTCCAAATTAAGGAAAGCAAATGGCGAAGCCAGGAGTAAAACGTAGCTGGGTGCGTCTGATTTTTAAACGTTGCACACGCAGCCGACACGTGTCCACCGCCCTTAGGACGGACAGAGGCAGGACAAATAGAATTTTTTTCAGTTTTTTTCCACCAAAAGGCAGCACTGAGTATATTCAATGAACATGAGAAGTTTAATAACTGTGCTGTGGCCCTGCTAATGTGGCACAGAACGTGAGGGTAGCAGAGTTATTATAACTCTGGCAGAGCAGGTATTTTTTTCCCAACTAAGGAAAGCAAATGGCGAAGCCAGCAGTAAACCGTAGCTGGGTGCGTCTGATTTTTAAACGTTGCACACGCAGCCGACACGTACACACAGCCCTTAGGACGGACAGAGGCAGGACAAATAGATTTTTTTTCAGTTTTTTTCCACCAAAAGGCAGCACTGCGTATATTCAATGAACATGAGAAGTTTAATAACTGTGCTGTGGCCCTGCTAATGTGGCACAGAACTTGAGGGTAGCAGAGTTATTAACTCTGGCAGAGCAGGTATTTTTTTTCCCAATTAAGGAAAGCAAATGGCGAAGCCAGCAGTAAACCGTAGCTGGGTGCGTCTGATTTTTAAACGTTGCACACGCAGCCGACACGTGTCCACAGCCCTTAGGACGGACAGAGGCAGGTCAAATAGAATTTTTTTCACTTGTTTTACAAGCAAAAGGCCGCACTGCGTATATTCAATGAATAATAACTGTGTTATGGCCCTGCCTACACAATTCTTTCCCTGCAGTATCAATGGAGGGTGCAATGCTCTGCAGAGGCGATTTTGAGAAGAAAAAAAATATGCAGCACAGCTAACAGCAGCCAGCACAGTACTGCACACGGTTAAACACTCTCCCTGCCTATCCAACACTTCTGTCCCTAATGCCGGGTGCAACGCTCTGCAGAGGCGATTTTGAGAGAAAAAAAAAATTGCCACTGCTAACAGCAGCCAACACACAGCTATCAGTGGCCCTAATAAGGACCTTTGGGGGTCTTGAAGCCTACACTAACTACAAATTCTTTCCCTACAGCAGCTCCGGTACAAACAGCACTGTCCCTCATCTAACTCACAAGGCATCTGAGGCGAGCCGCGGGAGGGGCCGACTTTTATATTCGGCGGACACCTGATCTCGCCAGCCACTCACAGCAGGGGGGTGGTATAGGGCTGGAACAACACAGGAGGAAGTTGTAATGCCTTCCCTGTCTTTCAATTGGCCAGAAAAGCGCGCTAACGTCTCAGGGAAGGAAGTGAAAGTAACCCGAACACCGCATGGTGTTCGTTACGAATAACGAACATCCCGAACACCCTAATATCCGCACGGATATCAAGTTCGGACGAACACGTTCGCTCATCTCTAGTTGTATGTCATTTATTTCTGGGGATTTAGCCTACAGCCAGCTACTCAAGAAGCACCTCTTGCTTAACATAGAATAGTGTGGATCATTTTGGTTTTTCTCGTCTGGTAGTGGAGTATGAATATTTGTGGTGTCAGATGTAAGAGCTGCACCCCGCCCCCCCCCCCCCCCCATGTCCTGTATCAGCTTTTGGACTCCAGCCCAGAGTTTCTGGATCTTAGGGCACTGCCATACGCCATGTAGAAAGTCAAAATTTGGTTTGGAGTATCTAGGACAGGTTTGTAACCTGACTGCACTGTTATCTATCAGCTTTTTGATCGGGCTGGGGACATTAATATAAAGCGCCTCTATCTTGTCCATATTGACCATTAAACCCAACACCTCCGGAAAGGAGTCAAGGGTTCTAAACAGGTTGGGTAAGGAGGTCACGGGCCTAGTGAGGGAGAGCAAAATATCGTCTGCAAACAGACTCATCTTGAATTCTCTATCTCCACAACTAGGACCTGATATATTCAGATTTGGTCTAATTAGGCAAGCCAAAGGCTCCATCGCAAGTGCAAATAGGGCAAATAGGACAGTGGACGTTCCTGTCTTGTCCCTCTCTGAATGGGAATTGAGTGGTTCTCTGAGCTAGAGAGCTTTAGTTTCACAGATGGACGAGAGCACAAGGATCTCAGGGCCGCCACATACGGACCTCCCACACCCATCCTATCTGAGATAGCAAATAGGTAGTCCTATGACCAGCTATCGAATGCCTTTTCTATATCTAGTGCTAGGAGAATCAATCGGTAATTCTGGGAACATGATATGTAAGGTTCAGAATTTTTCTAACGTTATCAGGGGCTTGGCGTGCAGATATAAAGCCTACATGGTCTTTGTGGATCAGTGCGGGAAGATATTTATTTATCTGGGTGGCAAGGATACTAGTAAATATTTTATAATCCAGATTTAAGGGAGTAATGGGTTGGTAATTCTTTGGGGTGGTGTGATCTTTAATGGGTTTAGGGATTACTACTATATGAGCGTTGAAGAATTCCTCAGGTATTTGTTTTCCAGACAATAGGTCAGTATACAGACAAACCAAGGGGGCCAATAAGGGATTTTGCAAACTTTTTATAGTAGAAGGCGGTCAGCCCATAGGGCCGTAGGGCTTTGCCTGGTTTTAGTTTTTTTATGGTTTCTTCCCCCTCCTCCGCCTCAATGGGTTAATTTAACGTAGATTGTTGATTCGGGTCTAATTGTGGTAGGGAGTTCCCATCTAAGAAGGATTGTGGTGCTAATGGGTCCTCTGAAGTTTGTATTTATAGAGGGAGCTATAGAAATCTTGAAATGTCTGCGCAATGTTGCGGGGGTTTGAGGTGCAATTCCCATTGCTGGATCGAATAGAATAAACTGTGTTGAGTCTCTCTCTTTGCCTAAGCTTTACAGCTAACTGCTTTTCAGGTTTATTAGCTAGCCAGTAAAAATAAGAGATGTTAAAGTCTACATTCAGCTGGACTTTAACATCTCTTATTTCTTTAATCAGGGCTAAGCTCAGGAGCTGTTGATTGGCTCGTTCAAGAATACACAGGTGTCTTTCCAGGTCTGCTATTTTCCTGCCTTTCTCTCGCTTATTGTGTGACACAATCAATAGATTGTGGGAGTCTGGAATGTTTTGGAGTTTATTGGCCACCATGGAAAAGAGTTTATGTGGATTTGTGGCAAGGGCATAGAAATTAACTATCGTTACTTTATTGTCATAGAGTGTACCCTGTAGAATAAAGAAACCGCCCTGTGGATCAGCTTCCATATGGGTGACGGTATCAGGGGGAGAGAGTTATGCATGGGGTTAGTGATCCCTTGATGTTTCTTGGGAGCTGTTGAAGAATATACTTTAGAGTACTAGGGGTGAAAAAACTTTGCCACGGAGGAGGAGAAGTGAGTCTCCTGTAGGCAGATAATATCTAGTTTAAAATACTAAGCTAAAGCTTTATATCTTTTTAGAGGCAAGCTAAACCCCTTAACATTATGGGAGAGGATAACTACCAGTTTGCTGGATGTTTGCAAGCTGTTGATAGCTCAAATAGTGGACGAGACTCCCTATAGCTTTCGCCCATTTGAAGCCGAGGACGCCCCGGCCCAAGGGGCTGCCACCCCCCTATAGGGTATCTTTCTAAAGAGTCCTACATATGGGAGCATATAGATATAGTGCTTACTTGTGGAAATTACCTTAGATAGAAACACATAGCTGGGAAAACTTACAACTTACATAAACATAACAACAATGTATTGGGCCCGCAAGCCCAAAGTGGTCCAGGCGTTGGGCGCGTACCCCATAATATGTGGGACACCCATGAGGTCCGGGGTGGAATGGGCAACAAATATCTCCAATCCGTTCTGGACCTTAGCAGAAAACCAATCTTTTTTTATTCTTATTAAAACAACGCGTTTCGACACAGCATGTGTCTTTTTCAAGTTATTACAGACATTGTCATATATGCTGCCTTATATAGTGTGGGATAACATGTATGTGGAGCTCACTCCCTAGTCATCTAGGGGCATGTTTTTTTCATTTATCCATCACCTGTCTGTCCACGGAGCTCTCATGGAATGCATTGCGTTCCATAGGTTTTACAAAAAAACTGGTCTCTTCTAAAAAATGACCCCTACCTCGGTAAAACACTAGAAAAAACCCTAGAATTATTTTCAGAAAAAATAGAACGATTGGTAACAGTTTAGCTCCATCAGACCCTCTAAACAAAAAAGAAAAAAACAATCCATTTAACCCCTTAGTGACGAAGCCTGTTTGCGCCTTAGTGACGGAGCCAAATTTTGGAAATCTGACATGCGTCGTTCAACGTAGCATAACTCCGTAAAGGCTTTACATATCCAAGTGATTCTGACATTGCTTTTTCGCCACATGTTGTACTTCATTTAGGTGGTAAAAAGAGACCGATATCATTTGTGTATATTTATTAAAAGTACCAATATTGAAAAAAGTTTGAAAAATTTAAATTTTTTCACAATTTCAACCGTAATATCTCAAATATGTCCAAACATACTGTACAAATTTTTGATAAGATATATATTTCCATCTGTTTACTTTATTCTAAATGTACACTTAAAAAAAATATTGCTTTTTTTAAACCATTTAGGCCTTAGTCACACGGCGTTTTTTCCCGCGATTTGCGGATCGCATGACGGATGCGCATCCGCAAATCGCGTGACTGGGGCCGAAAAATCGCCCGAAAAAACTGCTCCTAGCCGCGTTTCAATAGAAACGAGCTGGAGCAGTGCAGCGCTGTCCAGCGCATTGAATTCAATGTGCTGTAGGCGATCTCACGATGAATTTTCGGGAAGGGCTTAAATATATAAGCCCTTCCCTGCAATTCATCCAGAAATGTGTAAAAATAAAAAATATATATATACTCACCTGGTCCCGGCAGACGGCGTTCAGCCGCGGCCGACGGCAGTTCTCCTGAACTGCTCTCTGTAGTATTCAGCAGCCGGGGATTTAAAATCCCCGCCTGCTGAATGAACTGCCTCTGATTGGTCACAGCCTGACCAATCAGAGGCAGCTCTCACTTACACCCATTCATGAATTCATGAATGGGTGAGTGAGTGCTGCCTCTGATTGGATCAGCGCAGGGACCAATCAGGGGCAGCTCTCAGCTGTCATTCAGAGAATTCATGAATGGGTGTGAGTGAGAGCTGCCTCTGATTGGTCATGCAGCTCATTCAGCAGGCAGGGATTTTAAATCCCCGGCTCCTGAATACTACAGAGAGCAGTTCAGGAGAACTGCCGCCGGCCACGGCTGAACTCCGTCTGCCGGGACCAGGTGAGTATATATATTTTTTTTGTTTTTACACATTTTTGGATGAATTGCAGGGAGGGGCTTATATTTTTAAGCCCTTCCCGAAAATTCATCCTGCGTTCGCCGGCAGCCCATTGCTTTCAATGGAGCCGGCTGTATTGCCGGCTCCATTGAATTCAATGGGCAAACATCATTCTTCTCTGCCACAGCTGTTACAGCTGTGGCAGAGGAGAATGATTTGTCTACTATATGTTCTCAATGGGGTCGGCGCTGCTGCCGCCGGCCCCATTGAGCGCATATAGAGAAGAGAACAGGAATCGCAGATCACAGATAGGTGCGATCTGCGATTTCTGTTCTATAATTTATCGGACGAGCGCATAAAAAGCGCTCATGTGTCCGATACCATTGCAAAGCAATGGTTTTATAAAATCGCCGGACGCATGCGCATGCGCAAATCGCACGAAAAATCGCCCGTCTGACTGAGCCCTTAGAGGACGTACAAATTTAACATTACTTTCCAGCATTTTGAGGAGCACTTTGTTTTCCTGCACCAAGCCAAGTTTGCAAAGGCTCATGAGTGTCAGAATAATAGATACCCCCACAAATGACCCCATTTTAAAAACTACACCCCTTAATGTATTCACTTAGGGGTGTCATGAGTATTTTGACCCTACCAGTTTTTTTCAGGAATTAATTCAATTTAGAGGAGAAAAAATAAAATTTAATATTTTTGCAAATATGTCATTTTAAAGACATATTTTTTTCCTATAGTGCCCATGAAAATAAGGATTTACACCCCAAAATGGATACCCCTGCTTCTCCTGTGTTCAGAAACATACCCATTGTGGCCCTAATCTTATGTCTGGATGCACAGCGGGACCCAAAATGAAAGGAGTAGTCGGTGTCTTTCAGAACATAAATTTTGCTTGAAGGCATTTTAGGCCCCATAGCACTTTTGTAGAGCTCTTGAGCAGGCAAATCCAAGGAGAACCCCCACAAATGACCCCATTTTGAAAACTAGACCCCTTAACAAATTTATCTAGGGGTGTATTGCCCATTTTGACCCCACAGTTTTTAAAGGAATTCAAGCAAAGCAAAAGGAAAAAATTGTGATTTTCGTTTTTTTGTCAATTCTGTCATTTTAAAAACAGCTTTTTTTGTACAGCACACACATGAATGAAGCCTTGCACCCCAAAATGGATACCCCTGTTTGTCCCAGGTTCAGAGACATACCCATTGTGACCCTAATCTTATGTCTGGATGCACAACGGGCCCAAAACGAAAGGAGTAGTCGGTGGTTTTCAGAACATAAATTTAGCTTGAAGGCGTTTTAGGCCCCATAGCACTTTTGTAGAGCTCTTGAGCTGCCAAAACCAAAGAGAACCCCCACAAGTGACCCCATTTTGAAAACTAGACCCCTTACCGAATTTATCTAGTGGTGTACTGCATATTTTGACCCAACAGTTTTTGAATGAATTCAAGCAAAGCAAAAGGAAAAAAATGTGATTTTCGTTTTTTGGCAATTCTGTAATTTTAAAAACTGCTTTTTTTGTACAGCACACATAGGGATGAAGACTTTCAGCCCAAAATGGATACCCCTGTTTGTCCCTATTCAGAACCATACCCCTAGTGGCCCTAATCTACTTAAAAAACACATGGCTAGGCCTATAATGGAAGGAGCACCCGTTGGATTTCAGGGTACAACGGAATAAATTCCAGGCCCCATTGCCCACTTGTAGAGCCATTGAGCGTCCAAAACGATAATGAACCCCCACAAATGATCCCATTTTAAAAACTAGACCCCTTAACGAATTCATCTAGGGTGTACTGAATATTTTGACCCCACAGTATTTGAATAAATCTAAGCAAAGCAGGAGAAAAAAATTACGATTTTCATTTTTTTGGCAATTTTTTCAATTTAAAAACTGTTTTTTTGTACAGTGTACATAGGAATGAAGACCTTCACCCCAAAATGGATCCCCCCGTTTGTCCCGTGTTCAAAAACATACCCCTTGTGGCCCTAATCTACTTACAGGAAACATGGCAAGGCCTATAATGGAGGGAACACCCGTTGGATTGCAGGGTACAACTGAATAAATTCCAGGCCCCATTGCCCACTTCTACGGAATAAAAATTGACAGCTTAAAAAAATCCCCCTCCCCCGCCTACACACACACTCCCTTTTCGGCGTTCCCGAAATCTTAGATAAAAGTAATAATGTGAACTGTGTAGTATTTCCAAAGACAGGGGTAATTACAGAGGCTGGTTGGGATGGGTACATGGGGCAATAAAACCGTGTATCCCCCCTCCTCTCATGCTTTTTGGGGGTATTTCATGACCTCAGTAGCGGGTATGGGGTGTAAAAAGTGGCGCTCTGTGAGTCTCCGTAAGCTTGCTGAGGTGCGGCGGTCTCACACAGAAGGCACTCAACAAGCTGCTCCTGGAACTGCATGAAGGCGAATGTTCCCGGGGCTTCTTGTAAATTACGGATTACAGGTAGCGGTCTGAATAGCGCCGGGCTCACGCAGCCGTAGGTGGAATACCAGCTGTGAGTTGGCCGTGACCCTGCGTACGGCCATGTAATGTACTGCGCATAACTGCCTACTCACACAGGTGGTCATGCGCAGTACATTTTTTTTTGTTGTTTGTATTTCCCGCACCATCGCTTAGCTAGTTGCATATGGACTAAGGTAGTTGCATATGGGCTGCGGGTGTATCCGTGACCATGGAGCACAATGGGCTCTATGTTGCTGATATCCGCGGTAAAATAGAACCTGCCGCGTTCTCTTTTCTGCGAGTGGAGTACGCAATTCCGACCCGCTAATGTAATCCAATGGATAGCAGCGATCGCGGGCCCGGGGACCGCTCACAGCAGTTCCCGGTAACACCTCCTGGCTCGCGGCTACCTTCAGGAGCCGGGAGCCAGGAGATTTTAAATTTGCCGAGGGCTCCCGGGCTTCTGCGCATGCGCGTGACGTCATCGTCTGGCGCACATGCGCAGAAGGCCGGCGGCGGGTCCGGAATTACCAGATCTCCGGGGGACACCGCGGAGAAGCCGGGTGAGTATTTTCAGCTGCCCTGATGGATCCAATCCATCAGGGCAGCTGAATATCTGACATTTTACGCTGTTTTGTTTCCCTTTTTTTTTTTTTTAAATCAATTTGTTCTTTATTGGATTATATTTTAGACAATTACACATAGAACATGAATTGGTTATCAATGTAAGCATGAGTACAGAAGAAATACACGGCTTTTGGAATCATTAACAGACAAATAGGTTCATGGTACTTCCCTTTATCCAGAGAGTTTGTAAAGACTAAAGCTGCGGCTAATGGGAAAAGGTATCAACTAAACAGCGGTGTATTAGTTAGCTCTGCTGGATAGTGAGATGTAGTAGTCAGTGTATAATTCTTTCATTCATTTAAACCAGAAATGTATATTAGAATAACAATGGGATAGAGGGGGTGGGGGGGGTAGAAGGGGGGGGGGGAAGGGGGGGAAATAATCAGTCATTCCTCGAATATCAGAAATTTAGGTCAAACAATTTTGTAACCATGGGTTCCACTTTCTACAGTATTTTGCATACTCCCCATTTTTTAGGGCATAAAGTTTTTCATATGTATTATGATCAGAAATTATCTGTCTCAATTCCGAAATATTAGGAACTTCGGCAGCTCTCCACCTCCTTGAGACCAGCAGTTTGGCAGTGAGGAGAATGTGGCCTACCAGATTCTTTATAGGGTGTGGGATGTGGTTGCTGTCAATTAGTAGGATGGCTAGTTCAGGAGATTTAGGGATGCGCACCTTCGTAATTCCTCTTAAAGGGGTTGTCCCGCGCCGAAACGGGTTTTTTTTTTTTTCAACCCCCCCCCGTTCGGCGCGAGACAACCCCGATGCAGGGGTTAAAAAAGAACACCGGAGAGTGCTTACCTGAATCCCCGCGCTCCGGTGACTTCTTACTTACCTGCTGAAGATGGCCGCCGGGATCCTCTCCCTCGGTGGACCGCAGGGCTTCTGTGCGGTCCATTGCCGATTCCAGCCTCCTGATTGGCTGGAATCGGCACGTGACGGGGCGGAGCTACACGGAGCTACACGGAGCCCCATTCAGAAAAGAAGAAGACCCGGACTGCGCAAGCGCAGCTAATTTGGCCATTAGACGGCGAAAATTAGTCGGCTCCATGGAAACGAGGACGCTAGCAACGGAGCAGGTAAGTGAATAACTTCTTATAACTTCTGTATGGCTCATAATTAATGCACAATGTACATTACAAAGTGCATTAATATGGCCATACAGAAGTGTATAGACCCACTTGCTGCCGCGGGACAACCCCTTTAAGAGTGAGAAGACTTCGTCCCAAAACTGTAAGAGCTTTGGGCAGCTCCAAAATATATGATAGATGCTACCTCTGTGGCCGCAGAGCCTCCAGCAACCATCACCCGAGTCGGGGAATGCTCTTGCCAATGCTACTGGGGTGAAGTACCGTCTTGTCAATACCTTTATGTGTACCTCTAAAATGTTTGCATTGATAGTTGCTTTGTTGGCCCATGTAAAGGCCGCGAGCCACCCATCTGATGTGAACCTTCTCCCCAAGTCCCTCTCCCAGTTAAGAACATGTGCCGGCTTCGTTCCTCCCATGTCACCCGAGAGCATGTTATAGCAGATTCTTACCAGGGAGCGAGGCGTCGGGCTGGAGCTATTGAAAACCTTCAAAAGGTCCACCGGTAGTTTCACCTTGTCTATTTTTGTAGTTTGAAGTAGAGACCTTATTTGAAGGTATCTAAGGAATTCTCCCTCGGGCAGGTCGAACCTTTTCCTCAGGGATTGGAACGAAGCTATGCCTTGCGCTGTTAGTATATCATTTATATTTGTTATTCCCCTCTCCAACCACGTCTCCAAATGAAGGTTAGGAACACAGAATTCCAAAGTTGAAATGGGTATGTGATCAAGTGTCTTTCCCACACCAAGGTTGGGTCTCTGAGCCATCCATTTCCACGAGTCTAAAGAGGCCTGCATCGATGGGGAAATACTACTGAAATTATAAATTGGGAGCACAGGGACACCAGGAGAAGAGAGCGGAGAGGTCTACCACCATTCAATTGAGTCTCAATCTGCAGCCAACTTGGGCCTGGTCCTGGTTTCAAGCAGTGTCTGGATTGGTTAATGTTGGAAGCTTGTAGATATGTCCACAGATTTGGCACACCCAGGCCCCCCTGTTTCCTGTTAAGATACAAAATGGAGGCGGCTACTCTCGGTCTCCTACCTCTCCACACAAATCTCGACAGTTGTTTTTGAAATTTTTGCACTTCCAGTCTGGGGATCGGGAGGTTAATTGTGCGGAATATGTATAGTATTTTGGGAAGAAGTAGCATTTTATATATTGTGACTCTACCCATCCACGACGGCTCTCTTTTTTCTAAGGCTGTTAGTTCTCCTTGAAGGTTGGACAGCAAGGGAGATAAATTAGCTTGAACGGTGTTGGACAGAGGGGTACAAATTTTTATCCCTAAGAACGGGATGTTATTCTCCCCCCACTGAAATGGAAATTCCTCTTGAATATTTAGTTTTAGGGAATTGTCTATATTAATGGCAAGTAGTTGAGATTTGTCGATGTTTAATTTATAGTAGGACACCTTGCTAAATTCCTGGATTATGTGGGACACCTCCCTCAATGATGTAATGGGGTCCGTGAGAAGGAGCAGTACATCGTCCGCGAATAAGCCAATTTTATGCTGCCTCTCCCCAGCCGAAATCCCTCTGATATTCGCGTTGAGTCTAATCGCCTCCGCCAGGGGTTCCATAACCAATGTAAAGAGTAGGGGGGATAATGGGCAGCCCTGGCGGGTGCGATTCGTAATTTGAAAAGGCTTAGAGATGACCCCGTCAACCAAGACCCCAGCAGAAGGGGCGCCATAAAGAGCTCGAATGGCTCTGAGGATATTTCCTTGAAATCCAAATTTCTCCAAAGCAGCAAAGGCGAACCCCCAGTGTAGCCTATCAAAGGCTTTTCCAGCGTCTAAAGTCAGTAGTATAGCTGGGGTGTGGTTCGCCTCCGCCACTGCTATTAGATTCAGGACTCTTCTGGTGCCATCGGACGCCTGTCTCCCTTTAGTAAAGCCCACCTGGTCTCCGTGGATTATTTGTGGAAGGATTTTTAGTAAACGCTGGGCTAGTAGCTTCGAGTAGATCTTCGTATCGCTGTTTAAAAGTGAAATAGGCCGGAAATTTGCAGGGGAGGACGGGGGCTTCCCTTGTTTGGGGATTGTAACTATGGTGGCATTTAACATTTCTTTCGGGAGAGATCCCGTTGAGATCGCTTTATTAAATGTATCTACCATACAAGGCGCCAGGTCCGAGGCGAAATCTTTATAGTATTCATTGGAAAATCCGTCCGGACCTGGGGCCTTGTGTACTTTCAAAGATTTTATTGTATCTAAGATCTCTAGGAGGGAGACTGGGGAGTTCAATGAATTTAGATGGTCCTCTCCAATGGTGGGGAGGTTAATCCCCTCTAAGAATTTGTTGATTTGTTGGATATCTGGCTGGTGAGTGGAGCCGTCTTTATTTAAATTATATAGTTTGGAGTAAAACAGACTAAACTCATCTGCTATAGCCTGGGGATGGGATATTCTGGAGTTTGATCCATCTTGTCTGACCAGGAATGGGATTTTGGTTGGAGCCTGCCGCTGTTTTATAATCCTGGCCATCAGTCTGGAAGGTTTGTTGTAGGCCGTGTAAAAGTTCATTTTAGAAAAGCTTGCAGTTTTAATATAGTCCCCGATCAGTTCCTGGCGTAGACTATGGCGGAGGGACATGAGTTCCCTGTGTGACTCAATGGAAGGGGAGGCCTGGATATTCTGTTCTTAACCCTTGCGATTTGCTCGAGAGTGTTATTAATTAGAAGTTGTTTCTTTTTCTTATGATGAGAGCTAATCTTAATTAATATCGCCCTCATGTATGCCTTGTGGGCGCACCACGTGGAGAACACATCTATTTCTGGGTTCAAATTTAGTGAGAAATATTCATTTAGCGCTTCTTTGATAAGCTTTTTGTGTTCAGGGAGTCTCATGAGGGAGGTGTTAATTCTCCAACTTCCCAAAGTCGGGGGGGTTCTTGCTAACACCAGTGTGAGAAAGATAGGGGCGTGGTCTGACCACGTGGTCTTGCGTATGTCTGCACTTCTGGTGCTCGGGAGGGTCCACTTATCTACCAAGAATAGGTCAATCCTTGAGAAGGATCTGTGGCGAGGGGAATAATAGGTGTATTCTTTAGCCGTAGAGTTAAGGCACCTGTAGGAATCAAAGAGCGCATGTTTTTGGAGCCATGTTGAGAGCGTAGGGGATGTTCTATTAAACGTGCTGGTAGAGTTGAATTTCTTGTCAGGGACAATGTTAAAGTCTCCGCATATTATGATTTTCCCTTTTTGGACTCTACGTATTTTTTTAACGATCTTGTTTAAGAAAGAGATCTGTGAGGAGTTTGGAGCGTAGAGGTTAACTAGGGTTAGTGGGGCGCCATTAAAGATGCCTACCAAAATTATGAACCTGCCTCTAGGGTCAACTATCTGTTCAGTGAGTGTGGTATCTACTGAATCTTTAATAGCGATTATGGTCCCCGCTCTCTTCTCCTGGGCGCAAGAAAAAAAAATTTGGGGAAATTTTTATGCGTGAAGAGATGGCGCGTCAGGGAGGTGAAGTGCGATTCCTGTAGACACAAAATGTTGACCTTCTCGCGAAGCGCATCTCTCCAAGCTGCTGACCTCTTAAAAGGAGAATTCAGCCCCTTTGCATTTAGAGAACAAATTTTTAATGCCATTATACAGGGGGGTAGTACGCTATAATTTTGTGGGAACACAGATTCTTGCCGACCAATGACCTGTCAAAAAAAGGATTAGAAACACAAACAATCATAACAGCAGTGTCTGGCCCGTAACACTGAAACATATGGCCAGGAAACATTTTTTCTTTTTTAGCGGTAAGGCTAAATTTGTGGTGGTGAGAACTTGAAAACAGTGAGCTGGTATCGGCTGTTTTGTGCAGGGGTTTAATCCTGCGAAGGATTGGGGGGTATAAAAGTTCACCCGACTAAAGAGAAAGAATTTAACCTCCAAATTTAAGGAGAAGAAAAAACTGGGTTCAGCGGGGTGGCTGGGATTGCAGATCTTCTTCAAACGGCTCGCGGAGGCGTTGGTTGGGCGATTTGTTGTGGGGTTCTTCGATAATTTGGAGAACCCAAGAGACTAGGGATTTTTCCTCTACTTCTGGCTTATTGAAGATGTGCGTGACGCCTTCTCTGTGCAGGATGAGCTTTGTGGGAAAACCCCACCTGTAGGGGATTTTTTCCCTCCTAAGAGTGGTAGTGACGCGGGAAAAAGCTTTCCTTGATTGAATAGTGGCCGCGGATAAGTCTGCAAACAGCTTAACGTTTGAAAATTGCGGGGGTAGATCAGGCATTTTCCGGGATGCGAACATCAACGCCTCTTTAACGTGAAAAAAATGGATCCGCGCAATCACATCACGGGGTACATTTTCATGCAGGAATTTCGGTTTTTGCAAGCGATGCGCCCTGTCTATGATCAGTTCCTGGACAGGAGTAGAGGGAAGGAGTTTTTTCATTAACTGCATAAGAAAGTCCTTCAGATCTGCTGGACTGATTTTTTCGGGGATACCCCTAAATTTGACGTTGTTACGTCGATTGCGGTCTTCCAGATCCGCCATTTTTACTTTGATCTGATCTACTTCTTACTCCAAAGTGTAGTGGGCGTCAATTAGTGTATTGTGGGACTTGGTCAGCTCTCCCATTTTATTCTCTATATGGGATGTTCTCTCTTCCACCTCCATTATAGCAGTATTAAAGGAGGCTGAGAACGTATGTAGGTCCTCCCTCATGGTGCTTCTCAGGGCTAACATCATTTCTTTTATAAAAGCCTGTGTTGCAGGCTGGTCTGAAGTAGGGATCATATCTAAGAACTCTGCATTACTGGAGAGAGGCAGAGAGGTGTTTATTGCCTCCTCCATTCTTTGCCTTCTTTTTTCTGGGCTTGCAGATGGGGAGAGACAGTCCCCGGGGGCTGACATGTGGCCGGGCGCCATTTTGACTGGGTGAGAGGTGTTGCGTGTAATGGCTGCAGGATTGTCACTCACCTCTCCCAGGCTTAAGGACCGGCGTGTGTCACTTCGGCAGAAGCTGGGGCTTCCTGTCAGTGTCTCCCGGGGCTGTGCTGTGTCGTCCACGGAGCTTTGTGAGCTGCTTTTTGAGGAGAAGCGTGCTGCAGCCGGGGTCCTCCTGCTGCTCCGAGCGGTGAAGAAGTCTGTCACCGGGACCGGGGACGCTTTCGCCGTCCTGCGCCTGGTCATAGCTGGTTGCTAAGGTAAGCAGGCGCGTCTCCGGGGAAGTGAAGGGACCCGCTGATGCTTTAAGTTGTTTTGGAGGTAACGGACGGAGCGGAGCTCAAAAGCTTGCGACTGCCACCGTCCTCGGTCAGGCCACGCCCCCCCCCCCCGCTGTTTTGTTTACTTTATTGCGGGCACCAACAGCATGGAGCTGTCACGTCCAGAGCCTGCAGGGCTTTAATCCAAAGAGGATGCATAAAACTACGTCCTCTAGGATTAAAGCCCACTTAGGCAGGACGTAGTTTCCCGATGGGGCAGTCGTTAAGGGGTTAAAGAGAAAAATAAAACAATTACAGGTGGTTTCAAATGCAACAGCACGAAATGTAAATGTTGTACACATATGTCACAAACAAAATTATGTACAAAAAGGTGAGGAAAAAATAGAAATAAAAGAAAAAAAGACATGTAAAAGTAAAAATATTATCTACCTATTAGAATGCCCTTGCGGCTTGTGATATGTCGGAAGAAAAACTAATAGCCTGAACATTAGGATCAATCAACATCGGTATAACATAAAAAGGGGGTATGAAAAACACAGTATATCAAAACATTTCAAAGAAAAACACAATAAAAACAGTGAAAAATTAATTCCTTTAGAAACCATAAAACAAAACTCAATAATGAAACTTAGACGAAAGGAAATGTACTGGATTTATCGTTTAAACACCTTAATGCCAGAAGGATTAAATGAAGTACTGGAGAAATTTTAATAAAATAAAATAAATGCACTCACAACATATAGAACATGGAAGTTTTTACAATAAATAATAAAAAATATAAAATAGATAAAAAATATATAAAAAATACATATAAAAATAATAAAAAATAAAAAAGTTTTTATAAAATATAGGAAAATTAATACATAGTAATCCTATATAATATTTTATAAGGAAATTTTATAAAATCAGGCCGGGATTATGGTGTGAACAGGAGAGACAATTGAAACGAAAACAATAAAGTTTAATGAAAAAAACTATGGAACGCAATGCATTCCATGAGAGCTCCATGGACAGACAGGTGATGAATAAATCACCTTAATTGAAAAAAACACGCCCCTAGATGATTAGGGAGTGAGCTCCACATACATGTTATCCCACACTATATAAGGCAGCATATATGACAATGTCTGTATTAACTTGAAAAAGACACATGCCGTGTTGAAACGCGTTGTTTTAATAGGAATAAAAAAAGATTGGTTTTCTGGTAAGGCGCGGGATAGTTTTTATTTTTATTTTTACTTTTACACATAACTATCCAGCCCGACCGTGCTTGCAAACATGGTGCAAGGATATCCCCGGACACCGCTCCAAAAAGAAACATGGAGAAGCAAGAAACCTGCTGAAGGCAAACGTGGACAACAGGTGCAGAGGGGTTAACTCCTTCACCATCGGATTAACCCTTCTGGCACCGGGTAAGTCCCCCTCTCATTTAGCTATAAAAGCATTTTTAAACTGCAAGTGAGGCGCATTTTAAAGTACATTTTCTATTCAATCCGTCCTGGAGCTAGATATGGCTAGAAGAGAAATGATTAGAAGCCAGATCATCATTACAAACTCTAAAAATGAACTATAATCAGTATTAGTCAAACTGTGTGTCTCGCAGGTTCCGAGAGCAACCTAACTAAGGAATCAGAGCATCTAGGACCCTTCAGGATAGCACTTGGGCAGCTAATCCCCGGATGTGACCCCCTCCTAGTGATAGGGAACTTCTTGCAATGTCTTTTTTGCTTGGAGGGTCAGAGAGGAGCAACGTAAAGTCTTGTAATTAAAAACATCCACCATTATAGCCCCCTCTCTGTAATCCCTCCCTCCCTGGGTGGTGCTGTGAAAAATCTGAAGGTGTACTGTATAGTCCCATAGTTGAGTGGAGATCCATACTACTCCAATGGCTGATCTCGGCGTGGCGTTCTGGTCATTGACCAGGTTCTCGTCGGCCGCTGAGCTCTGGGTATTTTTACATTCAGAGTATTGAGGGGAATTCTTTCTTCCTCCAGAACATGTCTTCCTTCCTCCAGTGTTCGGAGGTTATATAGTCGCTGGTTGATCTTCACATTCAATGCGATGGGGAAGTTCCATCTATAATGCATATTAGCTCTTTTGTAAGGCCTGAGTGAGGGGTCTTAGGCCTCTTCTTTTAGCCAGGGTTAGTGGGGCAATATGTGCATAGATCTGGATGGACATCAGCACCCCCGGGAGTAAAGTCAGGTTTACGGCTGCTAATATCTGACCGCGCATCCCGCCATAGTGGAGTTTGAGGACAATGTCTCTTGGCAGGTCTGGGTTGATAGGTCTGCTCAGGGCGCGGTGGATACGAATAATACACACGCTTTGAGAGACTTGTGGTAGCAGCGCAGAGAACAGATTAGGCCTCTGATTTGGATATTGGCTTGCCTACTTCTATTGTCCAAGTCTACACATTTCAATTCCAAAGCTTCTATGCCTTCAGAGACATCTTTGCCTTTAGCTTAGAATTCTTTTAAAGTATTTCAGTACATTATATGATACATTACATAATACTATTGAAAACTATAACTCGTTCCACAAAAAAACAAGCCCTCAGACAGCTACGTTGATGGATGAATAAAAGACTAATGATTTTTTTAAAGTGGGGAGAGAAAGCAAAAGTGAGCGAAAAAAAGGCGGCATCTTTAAGGAGTTGATAGACAAAATAGCAGATCAGATTTATATTTGAGTTGCTGGAAAGCAACTCATGAGACGTAAACTGTGACAGGAATACAAGCTATACGGATGTCATAAACAATAAATCCAAAAAGCAGAAGAGATTATATGGGGTTTATGAGTAGTGATACTGGATCTCCGTGCTTACTGGAACTCACTATTTATAACCATCGCATATTACCATAACTCCTCTATCTGATACTTGTATAATACCTTTACAAAAGCTCCAGTGTCTACTGCAAGTTAAGGTGCAACTTGTCAGGTCTTCTGCCCATAACACTAATGGTAATGGCTCTTAGAATCAAGATCATTATCAATAGACATGGAGGACATGATTTCTAAGGAAACTTCTGCGGCCTTTGCATGCTGTTCTTTTCCATCTCTACCAACCAGCTCACTATGACAAGAACTGAAAGAACAAAAGATCCAACATTACGGGAGATTCAGTTGCCTACAACGTCTATACACACACAGGGCAGCTTCCAGGAAATTTGGCCAACACAGCGAACATCAAAAATGCTCCTGCACCCCCCTCATCAAATAATACTGAAAACTTTCAATATAAAGTTGCACAAATAATTCAGTGCAAATATATATTTATCCTTCACTCCATTATATACATCTTCAAGATATCAACATTTAACCCCTTAAAGACCTGAGTGTTTCAGTCCTAAAGGACCAGACACGTTTAAGTGATTTTACCCATGTGGGGGTTTTATGGCCTTATTTTTTCCCCCTATTTTTGCAGCATTTTTTTTTTCATCACATTTCATCACATTTTTTTACTGAAGTATTTATTAGGGGTAATATGCACAAAAAGTAAAAAAAAAAAGCAAGTTTTTTAACATTATAGTTTGTTATTTTTAAAATTATTATATTTCCATTAAAGTAAAGTATATGAATGGGTTCAACATTTTGTTTTAGAAGTTTTGCTATATAATATGTACTAGCTTATATACCCGGCTTCGCCCGAGTTAATTTGGTACTGGTGTTTATCTGGTGTTCACACGGAAAATCTTATAAAGTCGTGGTTACTTTAGAGTACAAATAGCTTCAGATAAGATAGATTTAATAGTTTAATGGGAAATAAATTAAATTTTTTTCAAGATTCACAATTTTATTGTAAATTCCCACGGTTGGACAATGAATTTCTCAAAAACACCTGCCTATTACCTGAAGTTAAAGGCCTAAAGGTAGCGTGTGTGCCAAAAAGAACTTTCCTAGGCTTTATATACTTTTTAAAAAAAACCTTCTCTCATAAATCGTATTTCTTGCTGATTTTCAGTGCGTAGGCAGATAGAAGAGATATTTTATCATTACACACAGGCCAGTTAGATTCCTTCAGTGTATAGGCAGCTAGAAGAGAGATTTTTGTCAGACTGTATGTAAAAATGTCCCTCCACAGAATGTCCACCTCTCCCACGCTGCTCATAACACACAGCTCAGATAGATTCCTCTCAGTGTATAGGCAGATAGAACAGAGATTTATCTCAGACTGTATGAGAAAATGTCACCCCACAGAATGTGCCACCTCACACACGCTGCTCATAACACACAGATCAGATAGATTCCTCTCAGTGTATGGGCAGATAGGAGAGAGATTTATCTCACACTGTATGTGAAAATGCCACTACACACAATGTCCACCTCTCACACGCTGCTCATAACACACAGATCAGATAAATATCTCTCCTATCTGCCTATAGACTGAGAGGAATCTATCTCAGACTGTATGTAAAAATGTCCCTCCACAGAATGTCCACCTCTCCCACGCTGCTCATAACACACAGCTCAGATAGATTCCTCTCAGTGTATAGGCAGATAGAAGAGAGATTTATCTTAGACTGTATGTGAAAATACCACTACACAGAATGTCTACCTCTCACACGCTGCTCATAACACACAGATCAGATAGATTCCTCTCAGTGTATAGGCAGATAGGAGAGAGATTCATCTCAGACTGTATGCGAAAATGTCACCCCACAGAATGTGCCACCTCACACATGCTGCTCATAACACACGGATCAGATAGATTCCTCTCAGTGTATAGGCAGATAGGAGAGAGATTTATCTCAGACTGTATGTGAAAATGCCACTACACACAATGTCCACCTCTCACACGCTGCTCATAACACACAGATCAGATAAATCTCTCTCCTATCTGCCTATAGACTGAGAGAAATCTATCTCAGACTGTATGTGAAAATGCCACTACACAGAATGTGCCACCTCACACACGCTGCTCATAACACACAGATAAGATAGATTCCTCTCAGTGTATAGGCAGATAGGAGAGAGATTTATCTCAGATTGTATGTGAAAATGTCACCCTACAGAAAGTGCCACCTCACACATTCTCCTCATTTTTACCCTGAAAGGTAATGCCCCTTTTTATTCGATTTTCCTACCCAGACTGAAGGTTGCAGCCCCTTGTTATACTTAAAGGCATACTCCATCCCAGCAGTCCATGTCCACTTCCTTTTGTACTTTACAACCTTTCAATACATACGACAGTCAGTTTTATTCCTGTCAGTATATACTCATATTTTTAAATGTGTTTTGTTTTGTCATATATTGCGGGGTACAGATATGTTATTAGTTACATAACACTGGAGTGGTCATGCCAAATTTCAAGTTTGTGCAGTACAGATGTGTGTTATTAGTTACATTACATAGGGGGTCACTTTAATGCATAGGATTGAATAATCAAGTTGCAACCCTTTAAATCTCCAATGTTTAGTAGGCAAAGAATGGTCATGTCAAATTTCACATATGTGCGGCAAAAATTTGTGTAATTATTTGTTGCATCAGTAAAGTGAGAGAATTAGATTACATACGTAAAATTTGGATGCTAATTCTTTTGTGCTTAGAATTGAATAATCAAGTTGAGACCCATTAGCTTTTCCTATATATGACATAAACAATGCTTGTGCCAAATTTCAAGTTTCTATGACATCGGAAAGTGAGAGAATTAGACTACACACAATGTCCTCCTCTCACACGCTGCTCATAACACACAGATCAGATAAATATCTCTCCTATCTGCCTATAGACTGAGAGGAATCTATCTCAGACTGTATGTAAAAATGTCCCTCCACAGAATGTCCACCTCTCCCACGCTGCTCATAACACACAGCTCAGATAGATTCCTCTCAGTGTATAGGCAGATAGAAGAGAGATTTATCTTAGACTGTATGTGAAAATACCACTACACAGAATGTCCACCTCTCACACGCTGCTCATAACACACAGATCAGATAGATTCCTCTCAGTGTATAGGCAGATAGGAGAGAGATTTATCTCAGACTGTATGTGAAAATGTCACCCCACAGAATGTGCCACCTCACACACGCTGCTCATAACACACGGATCAGATAGATTCCTCTCAGTGTATAGGCAGATAGGAGAGAGATTTATCTCAGACTGTATGTGAAAATGCCACTACACACCATGTCCACCTCTCACACGCTGCTCATAACACACAGATCAGATAAATCTCTCCCCTATCTGCCTATAGACTGAGAGAAATCTATCTCAGACTGTATGTGAAAATGCCACTACACAGAATGTGCCACCTCACACACGCTGCTCATAACACACAGATAAGATAGATTCCTCTCAGTGTATAGGCAGATAGGAGAGAGATTTATCTCAGATTGTATGTGAAAATGTCACCCCACAGAAAGTGCCACCTCACACACTCTCCTCATTTTTACCCTGAAAGGTAATGCCCTTTTTTATTTGATTTTCCTACCCAGACTGAAGGTTGCAGCCCCTTGTTATACTTAAAGGCATACTCCATCCCAGCAGTCCATGTCCACTTCCTTTTGTACTTTACAGCCTTTCAATACATACGACAGTCAGTTTTATTCCTGTCAGTATATACTCATATTTTTAAATGTGTTTTGTTTTGTCTTATATATTGCGGGTACAGATATGTTATTAGTTACATAACACTGGAGTGGTCATGCCAAATTTCAAGTTTGTGCAGTACAGATGTGTGTTATTAGTTACATTACATAGGGGGCCACTTTAATGCATAGGATTGAATAATCAAGTTGCAACCCTTTAAATTTCCAATATTTAGTAGGCAAAGAATGGTCATGTCAAATTTCACATTTGGGCGGCAAAAATTTGTGTAATTATTTGTTGCATCAGTAAAGTGAGAGAATTAGATTACATACGTAAAATTTGGACGCTAATTCTTTTGTGCTTAGAATTGAATAATCAAGTTGGGACCCATTAGCTTTTCCTATATATGACATAATCAATGCTTGTGCCAAATTTCAAGTTTCTATGGCATCGGAAAGTGAGAGAATTAGATTACGTATGTAAAATTTGGAAGCTAATTCTTTTGCGCTTAGAATTGAATAATCGAGTTGGGACCCATTAGCTTTTCCTACTTATGACATAATCAATGCTCGTGCCAAATTTCAACTTTCTATGACACCGGGAAGTGAGAGAATTAGATTCCATACGTAAAAAATGGACGCTGATTATTATGCACTTAGAATTAAATAATCGAGTTGGGACCCATTAGCTTTTCCTACTTATGACATAATCAATGCTCATTCCAAATTTCAAGTTTCTATGACATCGGGAAGTGGGAGAATTAGATTATGCATGTATAATTTGGATGCTAATTCTTTTGCGCTTAGAATTGAATAATCGAGTTGGGACCCATTAACTTGTCCTATTTATGACATAATCAATGCTCTTGCCAAATTTTAAGTTTCTATGACATCGGGAAGTGAGAGAATTAGATTCCGTATGTAAAATTTGGACACTAATTCTTTTGCGCTAGAATTGAATAATCGAGTTGGGACCCCTTTACTTTTTCTATTTTGGACATAATCTATGCTTGTGCCAAATTTCATGTTTCTAAGACATCGGGAAGTTGGAGAATTATTGGCGAGTCAGTGAGTGAGTCAGTCAGGGCTTTTGTCTTTATATATATATATATGTATAATCTCAGATTACAGAACGGATATGGCGACTTATTTTTGTAACTTTTTTTTTAACAACTATATCCGTGCCCCATGACATCATATAAGATCTCTGTGGGACATTCACAATGTATTTTCTTTAGGTCACACTTTTCCACTGTAACATGCATTAGAGCCCCACTTACAGGGCAAAACATCTCCCAAATGTGACAGTAATTACTGTCAGAGCTGGTCAGGGGTCTGCTAAGACCCTGCAACTCTGATCTGCCAGGCGTCACCAGCGATCACATAATCGCCAGATCATATGCAGGAAATGGCAGTGCCGCTTCCTGTATTCTCTACATAGCGATCATTGAGCACTATGTAGCCTATAAAAGAGAAAGCAGAGGTGGTTTTGGTCTATCTTCTGCTTAGGGGATTCGGCTGCGTCTGACAGCTAAGAATCCGACCTGCTCCTGCTAGATTGCAGGGGAAAGAGCATTTAACTCACTTGCTCTGCAGTTCTAGTCTGGTGGTGGTGGCCACTTCTGTAATCAGATTGTGACCCTTGACTTCTCCACCTGGTATCTGCTCTGCATACAGGATGTTGTCTTTGTGCAGGAACACAGACAATGGGAGAAAGGTCAGGTTTAGAGATGAGCGAACACGTTCGGCCCCGCCCCTTTTTCGCCCGAACACCGAACTTTGCGAACACCTCGGTGTTCGGGCGAAAAAGTTCGGGGGCCGCCGTGGCAGCGCGGGGGGGTGCGGCGGGGAGTGGGGGGGAGAGGGAGAGAGAGAGGGCTCCCCCCTGTTCCCCGCTACTGCCGCCCGCGCCGCCGCGCATCTCCCCGCCCCCCGGCGGCACCCGGACACTTACGCGCGAACACTGCAGTGTTCGCTAAAGCCGGTGTCCGGGTGCGGATGTGTCCGTAACGGACACGTTCGCTCATCTCTAGTCAGGTTACATTCTGATTACAGCAGTGGCAGAGGTTGCCCTGTATCAATTCTATAGAACAAGTGAGTTAAATGCTGGTCAGGTTAGTAACCTCCTGCTAGGCTATCTCACTGGCTGGGCAGCAACCCTAGTGCCCCCTCCTTAGGTCCTGCAGACTGCTGCCTAAGGCCTTAGTCACACAGGCGGTTTTTCCTGCAATTTGCGGATCGCATGACGGATGCGCATCCGCAAATCGCGTGACCGGGGCCGAAAAATCGCCCGAAAAAACTGCTCCTAGCCGCGTTTCAATAGAAATGGGCCGGAGCAGTTCAGCGCTGTCCAGCGCTTTGAATTCAATGGAGCCGGCAATACAGCCGGCTCCATTGAAAGCAATGGGCTGCGGGCGATCTCACAATGAATTTTCAGGAAGGGCTTAAAAATATAAGCCCTTCCCGGAAATTCATCCAGAAATGTGTAAAAACCCCAAAAAATATACACTCACCTGATCCCGGGAGACGGAGTTCAGCCGCGGCCGGCCAGCAGTTCTCCTGAACTGCTCTGAGTAGTATTCAGCAGCCGGGGATTTAAAATCCCCACCTGCTGAATGAGCTGCCTCTGATTGGTCACAGCCTCACCAATCAGAGGCAGCTCTCAGCTGTCATTCAGCTGAGAGCTGCCCCTGATTGGTCCCTGCGCTGAGCCAATCAGAGGCAGCACTCACTCACCCATTCATGAATTCATGAAGCCCAAAAATTCATCGTCCGATCGCCGGCAGCCCATTGCTTTCAATGGAGCCGGCTGTATTGCCGGCTCCATTGAATTCAATGGGCAAACATCATTCTTCTGTTACAGCTGTGGCAGAGGAGAATGATTTGTCTACTATATGTTCTCAATGGGGTCGGCGCTGCTGCCGCCGGCCCCATTGAGCGCATATAGAGAAGAGAACAGGAATCGCAGATCGCAGATAGATGCGATCTGTGATTTCTGTTCTATAATTTATCGAACGAGCACAAAAAAAGCGCTCATGTGTCCGATACCATTGCAAAACAATGGTTTATAAAATCGCCGAACGCATGCGCATTCGCAAATCGCGCGAAAAAACGCTCGTCTGACTGAGGCCTAAGGCAGCCTCAGGTCACTTTATGATAGGGTAGCCCTTGAGTGCGCAAGTTAAGTTACCCACTGAAGTGAAGTTAGACTTTATGGCTGAGAAAGTTGCTGTTATGTAATGTGAAAGCAATTGCCAAAGATCTGATAGAGGTTGGGTGCAGCCGAATAGAGTGCAAGCAGTGGAGGCTCTTGGTCAGTTACCCGCTGTATTACTTTATGGCTGGAAGCCTTGAAACCCATAGAGAGCGAGTGTTAACTCCTAAATGTCTATGTCTTGCATCCCTGAAGCTATGCCAGTCCTGTTGTGCGCTAAAATATCACAAATTTATATACAAGTTCTTGCTCAAAAACTTGTGACTTTTCTGAATTCAGTCCTTGTTCCTTTCATAAAACGTAAATGAAGTTTGGCAGAAGGTGTTGGGGTTGCCTGGGACCTCTAAAATTCACTGTAATTTCACTAGAAACTGATGTAAATTATAGCATAAATCTACTGCAACTTTTATCTACCATAGATTTCAGTAGGTGGTGAATGGGCCGCTCAAGATGCAACAAATGTAGAAGGAGGCTTGCACCTCTTGTTATATTGGAAGTGTCTTATTGAAGCTCCAATTATCTAAGACTGGCATGTAAAATACCAGCTAAATGTGCCTTTATGTTAAGTTTAGAAAACTGTATTGCCAAGTTCTAAAGATTGAACTGTCACTTTGCAGCTTGAGTAAATACTGTTACTGTTTACCGCAATGTATGTGCATCCTACAAACCCAAGATACCAAGGCAAACATTACCAATAGTAATACTATATGAGGGTCAAATAATACTGCCACACTAAGATCACTTATTACCACTACATAGTGATAAGACCAATACTACTCCCATACAGTGACCATATACACAGGCACTTTGCACACAGCAAAAGCAATTACAATACAGTTATCTTCAGTGATCATTGGTGATGTCCTATGTGACTGGAGTAGTTCACTTTTCCTTTTCCTCTCCATCTGATCCAGACCATCACGACAACTTCTCCTGGCTACAACTTGTCTGTGCAGAATTTGACATACAGAGACCTCTGGCTCCTTGCTGTTCTAGCACCCTCCCTACATTTACCACATCTTTACACAGCCTCCCCATCCATAATGCCACAGATAGTAATTAGGCCCCACACAGTAAGTGCGACTTTTAGTGTTCTCCACACAATAAGTGTCCCCTTTTATGCCCTCACTAAGTAATAATGCACCTTATGCTCCCATCATACTCTGTGACTGGAGTAGTTCACTTCTCCTTTTCTTCTCTATCTGTTGCCTTTATGCCCCCACAAAATATTAATTCACCGTGTTTAAAGTGTTAATCTGTTGAGTCAGGCTGAAAGTTATATGCACCATACAGCAATAATACGTAATTTATAACCTGCTTTACAAAGCTGCAGAGGTATTTCTTTACCTATAGTCTCCCCCCTGCTTTGTTCTCCATTGGTATCCAATGGGTACAGTTTGTATGCGCCGCTGTTTTGATGGTCAAGCATGCTCAGCGATTTCAAATTGTGTAATGACTACGCATTTTGTACAGTCATGAATCCACAGTCATCAGTTAAATAATGTGGAACTCTTAAGAAGCTGGAAAGCAGTGGTAGTACAGGTCTGCAAAAAAGGTGGTGAAGTTCAGCTTGACTAGTTAGATGGATATTTGGAATTATAGCAATAAGTGGAAACATTAGGGAAATTGTGAAACTTTTGCCCAGTCTCCAGAATATCCCTTAACCTTTGCAATCCAATTTTGGATTCAGGGTTTCCTAGGCGGGTTTTCTCTTTCTGCCATTATACATTGGCGCCACCTACTGGCTGGAGTCAGCTCATGCGGTATTAGACATGCTGGAGAGGCCCCCGACAACAGAGTGGCCAGTAATATACAGTAAGAATACCCTGCCTGACATCTTCCGACATCGGAAGCTGTACAGCCCTCAATCAGAATGTCTTTAGACGTCAGACAGTGGATTGGAAAGGGTTAAGCTCCTATCGATAATAATGCCGACTGATGCCCCATCAGTGATAATGCCCCATCATTCCCCATCAGCAAAAATGCCCCCTTTTGTGCAGCCACATAGTAATAATGTGCCAACATGCTCCCATCAGTAATAATAACCCCACTTTAATATTAATGCTACCCCTTATGCCCCCATCAGTAATAATGCTCCCTTATATGCTGTAGAAAAAACAAACAATATTATACTCATCTATTTCACTTGTCTTGCTGCTCCAGCCTCATGTCCAAAGTCATGTGCAAAGACGTGATTGCTAGGGCTAAGGCTATTTGATGTAGCAGTCACGTGCCTTTTGGCACATTATTACCCTACCGCACCAGAGGTTTTTTTTCATCAGCCTTTCCCCACTTAGCACATTCTCGTGAGAAGATGACGCAGCAGCCTAGGACAGGACATGGGTACAGCAAACATAAAATGTAGAGTCTCATATTCAGGGAAACTAAGGGTCCGTTTACACGGAAAGTCATAGATAAATGACTGCCTGTTTACATGGGCTGATCATCGTTTGATTCTGAATGACAAACGGTAAGCAAACTAATTATCTTTCGTCACTCGGTTACTGGCAGTGTTTATACTGAACAATTATCGTTCAGTTTCATATGATCTAGCGAGAAACTGAATAACAATCATTCCATGTAAAAGGAGACAAGGTATGAAGGAGACCAAAGCACTGGCACTTGGGCAGCTGTGATAAGGAAGAGAATGCATATGTTTATAAAAAATAGAAAAAGAATAAAAAAACACAGAATAAAAGTGTAAAATCTGCATGAAATTCATGGCATTTATTTATAAGCCTTAGGCCGCCTGCAGACGAGCGGGTCGGATCCGGCAGCGAGAATTCTCGCCGCGCGATCCGACCCAAGCGCCTGCAGGGACGAGCGCGTACTCACCCGCGCCTGGCGGCCCCGGCTCTTTCATGTGCCGGCTGCCGCGCAGCCGGCGCATGCGCAGACCGGAGCCGGCGGCCGGGTGAGTGCGTGCCCCGCAGAAAATTAGGACATGCCGCGGTTTGTTTGCTGCGCGAGATTTCGCGCGGCCAAACCGCGGCCGTCTGCATAGGAGTGCGTATTGTAATGCACTCCTATGCAAACTTTCAGCGGCGGAAATCCCGCGGGAAATCCCGCGGCGGGATTTCCGCTCGTGTGCAGGCGGCCTTAAAAAGAAAACCTATGTGATAATGAAGCATATGTGGTGCCAAGAATGGCTACATAGTCTTAGCATAGGACTAGTTCATCATTTTAGACATTGTATCAGACTTGTTTATCCATAAACAATGTATCTAAAAACATTGCCATACTCCTTTCTATTTGAGTATTTTAAGAATAACTATATTAGAAATGACACAATGATAAGTATACATCAGTAGAAGCAGATATAAAGTGCTAGCATGTGTGTCCGCGGTCAGCATCAATATTACATTAACCGATATACTTGTGTCAGGAAATTAGATGATGCTCCATTTAATAGAAAGATTAGGAGACAAAATAACAAGTGGCAAAGAGTTGGGAATGTTAATGTGAGAGAACACAGTGATCTACCTAGGACATTGTGCTCAGCACGGACTATGGCACCCTCATATAGTGGACATCACTTTGAAATAGAAACTTTTAGGCTTCTTTCACATGTAGTCTATTTTCTGGCATTTGTTTATTCTTTAAATACCAAAACATTTGGATGTGTTTCTTTTTTATCATATAGAAAATACCTCGAAAAATAGCTAAATCCAGAGCATGGTAGAATTTTGAAAAAACAGACATGTAACCAAAAAACGGCTTAAACACATGAATGTGATAATCATGGCTGCATAATGGGACAAAACGAAACCACTGATTTAAATTGATTTCAGTGGTTTTGTTTTCACTATCGGGATTCTCTGCAATTAAGGGCTATTTCAGATGACCGTATATCGGCTTGGATTTCACGCCAAGCCGATATATGGTGTCCTTGTCTGCAGGGGGCGGAGGATGGAAGAGCCAGGAACAGGAACTGAGCTCCCGCCCCCTCTCCGCCCCCTCCACTATTTGCAATAGGAGGGGGCGAGACGGGGGCGTAGCTAAGTACCGATGGTTAGCTTCGCCCCCGTCCCACTCCTCCCATTGCAAATAGTGGCACGGGGCGGGAGCTGAGTTCCTGCTCCTGGCTCATCCATCCTCCCCCCCCTGCAGATAAGGACACCGTATATCGGCTCGGAGTGAAAACCGAGCCGATATACGGTCGTCTAAATAAGCCCTAATAGCAAGGCCGAGAGAAAAAGGACTTGCCCGGTCTTTCACACACGTACTATTAACTATGTGCGAGAAACAGGGCAGGACTTACCTCCCCGCTATTTTTTTCAAAATTCTGCGCTATGGTGCAAAGTCTGAACAACCGTCGAGAAAAAAAAAATCAGTTCATACACAACAACGCTCTATACCACCAAGCGTAGTTGCATATATGCCCCAAAGTAAGGAAAAAACATGACAAAAAGAGCCGCAATTTCCGTCGTGCATTTCATAATGTGAACATCTGGCTGCGGCATTGGGGCATTTTTTCTAAAAAGAAAGTGACAAAAATCACCTGCTGGAGAAACACAAGCACTGAGAAGTGTTTGTAAAAAGGCTACGGGCTTCTCCAGATGGCTGTGATTTCAGAATGTTTTGCGGGCATGAAAATCACACCCTCAAAATGTAACAATGCAAACTATTGATTGAATGGTTTCGTTTTCACAGCTGTGTTTCTCGCGAAATATTACTACGCGCGAGAAAAAAATAGGTCTTACTCTAGTTTTCTCACACAGTTTTTATTTGTGTGAGAAGAGATAAAGTGGGACCTATCTTTCAGCTTTTTTTCTTTACTTGCACAATAACTCGAAGTTTAAATGGTAAAGAAAAAAGACTTTGGACAGGTTCAGGCAAAAATACATTCCATAGCACAACGTGGCAAGCTCTATTTTCCTGCACATTTGCCCACTAAAATTCCCCATAGAAGTCAATAGGGCTGCACAAATACGCACACTATAGGCTAGCAGATGCGTAAAATGCTGCGTAATTGTGCAAGGAAAAGAATACATCTTGAGGCCTCGGTCAGACGGGCGTTTTTTCGCGCGATTTGCGGATCACATAACGGATGCGCAACCGCAAATCGCGTGACCGGGGCTGACGATTTGTGGAAAAATCTGCACCTAGCAGCGTTTTCAGTGAAACGGGCCCGATCAAAGGAGCGCTCTCCACTGTTCGCCCATTGAATTCAATGGAGCCGGCAATACAGCCGGCTTCATTGAAAGCAATGGGCTGCCGGTGAGCGCTGGATGAATTTTCGGGAAGGGCTTAAAAATATAAGCCCTTCCCTGAAAAGCATCCTGAAATGTGTAAAAAAAAAAATTATACTCACCTTTTCCCTGCAGCCGGAGTTCAGCCGCGGCCGGCAGTTCTCCTGAACTGCTCTGTGTAGTATTCAGCAGACGGGGATTTAAAATCCCCGCCTGCTGAATGAGCTGCCTCTGATTGGTCATAGCCCTCACCAATCAGAGGCAGCTCTCACTTACCCATTCATGAATTCATGTATAGGTGAGTGAGTGCTGCCTCTGATTGGCTGAGCGCAGGGACCAATCAGAGGCAGCTCTCAGCTGTCATTCAATAGCTGAGAGCTGCCTCTGATTGGTCCCTGCGCTTAGCCAATCAGAGGCAGCACTCACTCACCCATTCATGAATTCATGAATGGGTGAGTGAGAGCTGCCTCTGATTGGTGAGGGCTATGACCAATCAGAGGCAGCTCATTCAGCAGGCAGGATTTTAAATCCCCGGCTGCTGAATACTACACAGAGCAGTTCAGGAGAACTGCCGGCCGAATGCGGCTGAACTCCAGCTGCTGGGAAAAGGTGAGTATACATTTTTTTTTTATTTTTACACATTTCTGGATGCTTTTCAGGGAAGGGCTTATATTTTTAAGCCCTTCCCGAAAATTCATCCAGTGCTCGCCGGCAGCCCATTGCTTTCAATGGAGCCGGCTGTATTGCCGGCTCCATTGAATTCAATGGGCGAACATCGTTCTTCTCTGCCACAGCTGTTACAGCTGTGGCAGAGGAGAATGATTTGTGTAGTATATGTTCTCAGTGGGGTCGGCGCTGCTGCCGCCGTCCCCATTGAGCGCATATATAGAACACAAGGAATCGCAGAACACAGATAGGCGCGTTCTGCGAATCATTGTGTCCTACAATTTATTGCATATCCGCATAAAAAACAGACATGTGACCGATCCCATTGCGAAGCAATGGTTTTATATATGCGCAGATCGCATGCGCATGCGCAAATCGTGTAGAAAAACGCCCGTCTGACCGAGGCCTGACCTCGTTAGACTGATTAGCCAAGGCTGGGAGCATCCGTGCTTTTTTTCTTTTGGTGCGCACAAATGCACATTCCTTGCACGCACAAAAAATATAGTGTAATACGGCAATGCACACGCAAAAAAACAAAGGTCATTCCACAAAAACACAACTTGTGTGTGTGCAAATACCCATACTCTCATTTGAAGCTGGCCTTAAGAGCCGAGAAAAATGGTGCAAGGTCTTGAGAAGTACAAAGAAAGAGGATAGGGTAAATTGCTGATCCCCAACAGTACTGAACAGGGCGATTCATGAAGCTGTCTAAAACAAAAACTGTCTTTGTTGCCCATAGCAACCAATCACAATGCAGCTTTCATTCCTTGTAGTACTCTTGAAAAATGAAAGCTGTTCTGTGATTGGCTGCTATGGGCAAGAAAGACAACTGGGCTGTGACATGGATTCCCGCGATACTTCCACAGTGCCCACTGAGCAGAATATCGCGTGACGGATGGCTTCCATTGACTGCAATGAAAGCTGTCCGCTCAGTTTTCCGCACAGAATAGAACATGGTGCAGTTCTCCCCCGTGAGCAGAAAATTGCAGTTGATTTTAACTTGTAGGCAGGGGAGAATCGTTTACCACAGCATGTCTATGGGCGGACATTGCTGCAGAAATCATGGCGGGTGTCTGGCTGCAAATCCTGCAGCAAAATCCATCCACAGGCATTCGGCTTAAGAAGCCTGAGTTTTTACCGACAGCAGGTGTGATTTTCATGCTGTTCTACATGAGCAGCCATATCCTCCAGGTCTTCAGTGAGGAAATAATTGCAACTTCTCTGTGGCAGCTACTGGGGAATAGTCGAAGAAGGAAGGAAGAGGGAGATTAAAAAAGTGCAGTTTCTGACTCAGAAGCCAATGGGTAAGTGGGAAGGCTTGATTAAATACATCTAACAAATACTTGTTGTTATCCGCACTTCTTATATTATGTCATCCTGCATCATAATATCCTAAAAAAAAGCAGTATACCTTTTATTTTAGCTGCTTCCTAATTGTTTTTTATCTGCTCACAGTTTAAAGTTCAATAAGTCACTGATTGACATTCAGCACCAATCTAGAAGTACTTCTTGCCTTTTCTATGCATTTTTACTGCCCTAATTCCATTTCCATACGTTTATTTATTGGACTACTGTTTATTTAATTCTCTAGAACATGATGCAAATTTACGATGTACATTATGATCCAGCACAGTACTTTCTTTGATTTGGCATTGAGAACCCCCCCCCCCCCAAGAAAAAAACTTTTTATATATATGCGTGCATATATATGTGTATATGTAGCTAGTGTAATTTGTGTCTAGCAATACAGTAACACTACTACTTTATACAAAGATGTATAAAAACTCTATAGAAATGTGTATATGTGTATATATATATATATATATATATATATATAACACATTTCTATAGCATTTTTATACATCTTTGTATCTAGTCATGCTATTATATATATATATATATATATATATATGAATGTGATTTTGTTTTTTACATCTATCCACACTTGTATTTTCATGTACTATTCTCTCCCTCTTCCCTCACTATTTGTTCACGCTTTATCTATCTTATATTTTAATTACTATACAAAGCACTTTCTACAGCCTTTTCTGAAGATATTGGCGAATTTAATTATTATTATTATTTAATAGAGAAGAACCAGGTTAATCACTTGTTGCAACATTTTTCTTGATTATAGGAATTGCGCCTTTAGTCCACTATTTTCATATTTTTCTCAGCCTAATCACCAGCCCCCTTTTATATGGCTGGCGATTAGTGGACAGGCAGCACATTATCTTCCTTCTACATGGAATATCAATTTCCCCTATGCGCAGTCTCGGTAGAAGTTGTTGCTCTCCATCCCCCCTCTTTCTTGGATTACAAGATGTTTATCTGTGAACTTCTAAAACACAGAAAGTAAAGCTCAGCATCATTTTGACCTATATGTACAGTTGTAAAAAGAGAGGCCATGGCTGTTGTAACAGCTGGGAATGAGAAGTGATGACGATGGCCAATTGGTGAGTAGATACAGAAATGGGACTCAGGATCTGCTTTTTTGTGTTGCCCTTATAGCATTCCAATCCAACCTTATAATAAACCATATCCTTCCCATATATCCTTCTTTTACCCCGAATTCTGTCCCAATTTAGTCATTGAATTGCAAAAGTAGATGTTTGACAAATATTATATTACAGCTTCTACTAAGTAAAAGGTTCATGACCCGCAGAATAAGTCCAGCATTTTAAACACTGTACTTTTGATATACAAGAAGCTCAGAGAAAGATTGAGACGTCTCAGGACAAGTTTACCCTCTTGAAAAATAGCATGACAAAGATCAGAAGTCAATCGGACAGCACAGAAGGCTATGCCAAAGTATAATTGTCTTTACAAATAGTGTAGAATCTGATATCTGAGACATAGCACCTGCTCTCACAACCGCAGGCAGGCTGTGCAGAGGGTTATGGGAGTTCTGCAATCTCAGCATAATTTGTGGAGCTGCTAAGGACAGTGTTTACTGTCAGACAGAGTGGATGTCGCTCAGGCCAGGAACATAAGGACAAGGAAGCATAAACTAAAATAGCAATATTACTGTAAACTCAAGGTACACGTTTATTGTTCATTCATATTGCCAGTGTGTTACTGAATATCAGGATAGATGCCCAGGACTCCTAGAAAGTACAATGTTGCAAAGCATTATAAATGTTATTACATTTTATGCAGTAAATAAATACAGTATACTCACTTGTGGGCCAATTTATTACATGCACATACTTTATCCTTTGTTGGGTTGCCATTTGCCCTTACCCATAGGCTCTGCACATGGGCAGGGAAATACATGTCACAATTACACACTAAATGGGAAACCATTGGGCAAAACTGATATGGAAAAGGACTTGTGATTTCAGTTAACTGTGCACTTAACTGGAGCAACCAGTGTCAGGCAGCCGCTGCCAAGGCAAATAGAGTACTAGAGCCTCCATGCCTACCTGTATCACATCTTGTATCCAAGCTAGAGGCAGTACAACAGGGTACTAGAGCCTCTATGCCCACCCATAGCACATCTTGTATCCAAGCTAGAGGCGGTACAACAGGGCACTAGAGCCTTCATGCCCACCCGTAGTACATCTTGTATCCAAGCTAGAGGTGGTACAACAGGGTACTAGAGCCTCCATGCCCGCCTGTATCAGATCTTGTATCCAAGCTAGAGGTGGGACAACAGGGTACTAGAGCCTCCATGCCCGCCTGTATCACATCTTGTATCCAAGCTAGAGGCAGTACAACAGGGTACTAGAACCTCCCTTCAATGGGTCAGTTTTCCACAAGAAATTCTCCCTATGCTCTGATATTGTAATCACTTACTTATATGAACGTTACACACAGAGAAAGTTTCATTCAATTACGAGAACACCTTTCAAGTGCTTTTTTGACAATGAGTTTGCAATTTGTGCCTTTCATGTAGATTTTATTTTTTGCCAATTTGACAGGTGAAAATGCACCAAATTTATTAGGAGACGTTCATTTTTAATAAATTTGATGCCAATTACTTAAACTATCTCCCCCACTTATATAACGTAAGAAAACACCAGTCTAATGTAGTATTATGTCTTGTCTCGTATGTTCTAGCCCAAAATGTTTAACCACTCTTGATTGGAACAACTTATAAGTTATAACGAAACCAGATTAGCGCCCCTTTAATTCGAACTTCTCATTCCCGCCTCCAAGACTTCTCCAGAGCAGCACCGGTCCTCTGGAAAACACTACCAAAGGCTACCCGAGCAATCCAGGACTCGCAGAACTTCAGGCGTGCTCTAAAAATGCACCTCTTCAGGGAGGCATACCGCATTCCCTAAACAAGCCCCTCTGTACTCCGCCTGATAACATACTCCCTGACCTACTGACTGCAATCCCTGCTAGCCATCATAAACCGCTCCTGCAGTCATACTGATTCTGCCATCATACGGCTAAATGTCTGACCATTGTCTGTGTGTATAGCATCCCTCACTCTCCACCTCGCCATACCGTGCACATCTCCAGCCCTTTACCTTCTGTATCACCCCACTATTCGTAGTATGTAAGCTCGTTGGAGCAGGACCCTCACCCCTATTGTTTCCATCAATTGATTACTATGTAACCGAGGTTCTGTAATGTTTGTACTTTCATCTTTCTGTATTCCCCCCTGTCTATGTAAGCGCTGCGGAATATGTTGGCGCTATACAAATAAAGTTTATTATTATTATTATTATTAAGTGCAGTAGTTTTACTAATGCCCGCAGCAGTGCTTTACCCATGATCCCACTTTTTTTTAGTTAAGCACTAACTCTTATGCTAAGATATGATGAACTTAAAGGGAAACTCATACATTTAAATTTAAGACCTAAAATCCCTTCCCTGGACGGTATTATCAGCAGGGTAGTTGACAACACTAGAACTGGTAATGTCATGCACAGATAAGGCTGGAGGGAAAAAGCTTCTTCTTACTTAATGCCATTGCTTTTATAGTTTAACAATGTTTCAGAATTTCTGGTGATTTGATTAAAGGAAACAGATTTGTGTCATGAAATTCTAGTGCCGTATTAAACTAGTGACTCTTTCTGAATATACTGCTATATTTAGCTGCCCAAGTCTGAACGAGGCTTTGCATTAAAAGCAGTTTGATCTAGCCTGTCATCACTATGTGCTTGAAAGCACTTGGCTCTGCCTCTATGCGGGGCGAAGAGAAAAATACCCGCTCTGTTCTACTGACCAAACACAGGCCCCGAAATATCAGAAATGGTTTTGTGCTAAAAGGTACAAGTGTCATATGTTCTTCCCAGCCTTGTCCAAAAGTACTAAACAATTGTTGGTCTTCATTTAGGATGTAACTTTTTCATGTTGGCAACAGATGACAACTCTTATGCTTATTCTTGATCATATTTTAAAACTATCAAGACTGCTGTAGTAAAGAAACGTAACTAATTAGACATAGAGTAGGGGTGCCTTCTAGACATGAGCGAGTGTACTCGCTAAGGCAAACTAGTCGAGCAAGTAGTGCCTTATGCGAGTACCTGCCCGCTCGTCTCTAAAGTAGCAGGGGAGAGCGGGGAGGAACGGGAGGAGGAGGGGGGGGGGGAGATCCCCCTCTCACTCCCCCCCCCCCCGCTCCTCCCTAAAAAGGGTAAAAATAAGATCAATAAAGGTTTGTTAAAAAAAAGTAATAAAAGTTTAAACCACATCGCCATATCTATAAGAAAGTCAAAATAATAAAAGAAAAATATATATTTGGTATCACCGCGTCTGTAAAAGTCCGATCTATCAAAGTAGTGCATTATTTACCCTGCACCGTGAACGTCATCCGAAAAAAAAAAAAATAAGGAACGCCAGAAATGCTCTTTTTCACTCACCCTGTCTCCCACAAAAAATGCAATAAAAAGCGATCAAAAAGTCATTTGTATTCCAAAATGGGACCAACATAAACTACAGGACATCCTGTAAAAAATGAGCCCTCGCTCAACTACGCAAAAATATACAAGTTTGTTATCGTAGTAATCGTACTGACCCATAAAATAAAGTCAAGTCATTTTTGTTGCAGTTTGTGCGCCATAGAAACAAGACGCACTGAAAGATACATAATGTCATTTTTTCATTTAACTCCACTTAGAATTTTTTTTAAAGTTTTTCAGTACATTATATGGTACGTTAAATAGGACCATTAAAAAATACAACTCGTCACACAAATAACAAGCCCTCAAACAGCGACGTCGATGGCTAAATAAAGGAGTGACGATTTTTTAAAAGGGGGGAGGAAAAAACTAAAATGGAAAAAAAAAGCCGCGTGCATTAAACACGAAAACGCAAAAATAGAACAGAAAGCTCTCAAAAATTGTGGCATTAGGAACACCGCGTTCGAGCACAGGTTTGAGTAACCCCGTTAAAACCAATGGGAGTGTTGTACTGTGGTTAGTACAGCGCTCTGGACGCCGTGCTACAAACAAATTTTCATGTAGCGCAGGAAATGCATCACATTTGGAAAGATTACACCACAGGGCTGATCATGTATGGAAATTCATTTTGCAGCTGTATGCAGCATGATCTAGGTATGGGTATGGGGGTGGGGGGTGGAGGTCGGGGGGAGAGGCCCAAACTGAACTTTTGCAACCGGGCCCCTGAGGCTTTAGGTACACCCTTGTTGTATGACATTGCTTTTAATACAAGCAGCAAACCTGCTCTATTCCTTGGTGCAATTTTTCATCTAGGAGACTCTATGTGGGCCTTCTTTTGTTTTCACTATAACCCTTGTGTTACAATTGAACCCTTCACCACTGTACACTATTTCTACCATTTTTTTGGGAGGAGTATACTGTTCCCCAGATGTGTGGCTGTATTCCCATGCACTTTGGGGAGCTTTGGCTGCACTGAGGACCTTCTGGAAGGCAAATTAGTGAACCGGATTTTTACTCCTACTGACTTTGATGGGAGTTGAAATCAACCTTCCTGATTTACAATAATTTTTGTGAAATTGGTCCAATACCGACATGAACCAAATATTCCACTAATCGCTCATCACTAATCATTATATCATTAGTCGTATTGGCTGTACCAGAGCCGGTAGTCACAGTGCGATTCCAGCCTTTTTTCCATGGAGCAGAACATGTACTTTTTAGAAGCAAACAATTATGTTCACTTCAGTTATTTCAAGGAACTGTTTCTACAGAATCTGGATTTGTGAATCCGGCTTTTTATGACATAACTCAGTAACACTTTCCCTGAGTAATGTAATCGTCCATATAGTAATCTCAACAGCATAAATTGTACATTACTATTACCCCCATTTACTTCCAGTAGTCACATTAGCACTCTTTCCCCTTCCACTGTAATCAAATTATTTCCTGCCACTGCTTCCTTCTGTTATGTCGGTCACAGCACTGCTCCTACTCCTTTCTATTAGTTCCTTGCACCCTTTCTCCCAATAGTCATATTTTTGCGTCCCAATCCTACCCTCAGCAGTCACATTAGCGCCTCTGGCTTTGCAGCAGTAATCACATTATTGCAAGCTCCGTCTCTCCTGCAGTAGTCACATCAGTGTTTCGCCCTATCCCAGTAGCTAACAACCATTTTAACAGAAGTCATGTCATTACCCCTTTCCCCAGTAATCACAGCAGAGGTCTTCTCTTCACATCATAATCAGCGTTATGCCCCTCTTTTGCCCCATCTATCACAGTAGTGCCCCCTTTCCATTAGTTGCAACAGCATTTTTTGCATTAGTCTCAGCAGGGCCCCATTATGTAATCACTAAGCCCCTCTTCCCCCACTATGCACAGATTCTCCTCAGAAGGCTTCCACTTCTTCCAACAATAGTTGTATTACAGCAAGCCATCCCACTCTTCCTCTATGTATTCTGTGACTAAGAGCTCTTTCACACAAGCGTATATTAGCCATACGTTGGCCGTTTTCATGGTTGGCCGATATACACTACGATCTGATGCATTGGATTACAATGCATCAGATCACATGGCCATATTCCAGCGCAATTGGCTGGGCCAATATAGCGCCGGGCGCTTTTACGCCAGGCCGAAGAGATAGTCCTGTAATACATTGGCCACTGCATGGGCTCCTGTGGGAGCCAATGACAGCGGCCGGAGAAGGTAGGTGGGAGGGTGTTTAGCAGCGTGACTGTTAAACTCCTTCTCTCCTCCCCTTGGGGTGTTTGCAATGGGAGGGGGCGGAGCTATGCTCCACGCCTCCCGCCCCTTTCCATTGCTGGCTGTGGACAAGGGGAGGTGGTGGGAGCTTAGCTCTGCCCTCTCCCATTGCAAACATCCAGAGGAAAGGAGAAAGGAGGTGACCTGGCAAGGGGGAGGGTATACGTGTATAAAAAAAGCCTTGTTCATAGTGCAAATACATTGCACTGAGGCGTGCACAATTGTGCATACGCCAGTGTGAAGTCGCCCTTATGGTTGCCCTAATTTACAGAAGTACTCTGGCCTTTTACTATTGATGACCTATTGGCAGGGAATCTCCTCTCGGGAATCCCGCTGATCAGCTGATCGCCCGGGCCCACTGTCAATGCAGTGGGGCTGAATGTAAGCATCAGTGGTCAGGGCCGGAAGTGTAATAGGCGGCATCGCTCCCACTGACAGAGGGCTGAACAATTAGCTGTGGCCTCTGATTGGCTGCAACGATCATGTGGTGTCCATTCCACTGCAAAGACCAGGAGGACCGCGGGGCTGTAGTCTAGATCACTGAGGCGGAGGACGCTTTGTTATTTTTAAACATGTGCAGCTGTGGGTACAATATACTTTGTAACCTGACAACCCCTTTAATCACTTTTAACTCAGTCATATTGTTGTCTTTTTTATCAAATATGTCTAATATATGTAACAAAACTGTTACATATTGATCAAAGTCAGCATTAGTGCCTGCAGTATAAGTGGACAGAAGGCATAATAAGCTGTCCCGTTCTCCTGTAGTGTTGATCAGGACGCATTTCATTCCATTGGTTTAAATGACTCTCTTCTAAGTTTAGCTGCCCGGATGTTACCTGAAACTAATGTGAAGTGAAGCTTCTTTCCATGACCCATTAAACTGGTAAACTGACGCATACAACATGCACAGTATAAAAAAAACAATAACATTTCTATAACCTATCTGACCATATTACTGGGCCTAGTGTAGAATACAAAGGACCACTGCTTAAATATTTCCAAACTATAAGTGAGCGTTCGCAAAGCGTTTTTCACTACGCTGTGGGATTCCACTCAGAGTATACATTAAAATATCCATTCACTGTCATTAGTGAAACGCATGCCACTTTGAAGTCTATTTGACAGGGTTTGCATTATATTTGGTGTATACGGGGTATCTCAAAAGTGTGGAAACTCCCACATCAAATGAAAATGGCTTGGCATACAAGCTGCAGGGAAAGGGGGAAACCTGTTAGGCCATATAACCAAAATGACAGCCAGTTTGAATGCCACCATCTTGGATTCAACTCTAATTTTTCCAATGGTAAAGTAGATGTGTGATATATTTTATTGACAGAGAATTTCATCAGGAAAACAGGTGCGTTTAATTTTACAAAAAAATGTATTCATTCTCATCTTAAGGGCTTATTCACACGAGCGTATATCTGCCAGCATTTTCCCGGCCAATATACGCTACCATCTGATACATTGAATTCCAATGCATCAGATCACAGAGACATATTCCCACGGTGTAAAAGCACCCGGCCGGGCACTTTTACGCCGGGAAGGAAAGATAGTCCTGAAACTATCTTCCTGGCTGGACTACGGCCACTGCCATAGACTCGTATGGGAGCCAATGACAGCGGCCATAGAAGGGAGGTGGGAAGGAGTTTAGCGTGACTGCTTAACTCCCTCCACCTTGTTTTCTCCTTTCCGCTGTTTGCAATGGGAGGCGTGGGACAGGGGCGGAGCTAAGCTTCGCCCCCATCCTGGCCCCTTCCATTGCAAACAGCAGCAAGGGGCGAGAGAGGAGGTGGGAGCTCAGCACACTAGCTCCCGCCCCATCCCGCCTGCTCCCCTTGCAGAGAGCTGGCAAAAGGGAGGGAAGGGGGAGACAGTTTAGCAGAGTTAAGCTGTCTCCCTCCACCTGACTGCATATATACCGAGCCCGTGCATCAGATGGCAGCGTATATTGGCTGATCGTGAAAACGCTGGCTGATATACTCTTGTGTGAATAAGCCCAAACACAGTGAATCATTTAATGATGATCATTCAAAGTGTCCGTCATTTTGGTGACAGGGTCTAACAGGTTTCGCTCTTTCCTCACAGCTTATATGTAAAATTGGATCACCGTTTGCCAAACCGTTTTCACTCTGTGTAGGTGTTTCCACACATTTGAGACACCTTGTAGAACAATGTAGTCAACTGTAGTCAACTCTAGTCCAAATATATCGGAAACAAATGGAACCCTTGTCAAATGGTCACCAAAGTAGTGTCCATTTCACTAATGACAGTGAATGCTTCAGCTTGTTTTCATCCAAGGGTTCTGTCCCAATTCTGCATTCAGCACACATGACCGAACCTCGATACGGAATCACACTGCTTTGGCTGAATCCCATCTACAAGGAGTTGTTGGCTGATGGTGAGGAGGTTGTACCTTGGTTGTTTGCTCTTCATTTGTGCAGATTATAGGGTGTCCTTACCGTATGCATAGAGCAGAATATCTTTGCCAGAAGCACTGGCAACTAACGGAAAACAGAATAACTGTTTTACATCTAAATCAGTGACCCTTAGTGATGGATGCTGGACGAAACCTTAGATAAATGTGTTTAATACGGTGTCCAAATAACGGTATTCTGGTAAGAATCAGGCTACACGATGAATCCCTTGCAGACTGGACTACAGAAAAGCTTTACCTCAAGTGTGAAATCACAATCTGAGGCCATTGTCACATCTGCTCTGGAACTGCTGGAAGCAGCGCTTTTACATCCAGTAAATGTCATACAGCTTCAGTGCATAATTCAGCAGAGATGTCATTGTTTTGGTTTTGTTTTTTCTTTTTTTTGTGTTTACTGGATCAAATGATCTATACTGTGATTTACCTATTTTGATTCTACCTTTTTTGTAACTCCCCCCCCTTTTCCTAATGAAAAATAAAGAATTGATACAAAAGAAAAAAATGTCAGACAGCTGAGCGGAAACCAAATGGAAACCATTATAGTCGTTAAACTGATTCATTTGGACAAGGGATTCTCCTTTTCTGCTCCCATAATGGAGCAGGAGAGCGGAACTCCCGAGCCCAGATGTGAGAGCAGCCTAACATGTCTGACATTCTAAAATAAAAAATATATACAACCCTTCCATGATGACCATACTGAGATATACAAAGCTATAGATGTTTAAGACACCTGTAGCTCACAAGTAATGTAGCCACAGCACCTTATAAAAGACAGCAGGAGCCCCTTGTGTAAGTCAGAGGTCCTGTAGGTTCCAGTTACTGTTCCGAAGTGTTACAGCCATATGCTCCTCACTACACCACATCCAGTCCACTGAGCAAAGCAGAAAAAGCATTTGGAGTTAACTTTTATTATTGCTATATGGGATATATTTAATAAACAACATGTAGAAGGGGATGTAAAACGGAACAACAAACAACAATAAATAGACATTGCTAATTCATTAAACATATCACATAAGCCATTTCATGCAAATAAGAAAGATGGAATAATATCTTTGCATAGGTATTATTCTATCTTTCTTATTTGCATAAATTACCCAGAGGAGCGTGCATGGCCGTAAGACCCGGAACTACAAATCTGCTGGGTTTATTCACATGGACGTATATCGGTCGGGTTTTCACACCTCGCCAATATATGTTGCCCCTCTCTGCAAGGGGAGGAGATGGGACTCTGCAGGAGGTAGTGCGCTGAGCTCCCACCCCCTGCCACTGTTTGCAATGCAAGGGGCAGGACAGGGCAGAGCTAAGCTCCGCCCCACCCAATCCATTGCAAAGTCCATAGGCGAATTTTCACTGCGTTCCCAGCAACGATTATCCGGCCGCGGGGGGTGCAGTGATCGCTTTCCATAGCGTTGCTATGGAAAGCGCAGCCCCCCCTGTCCACGAGCGGAGAATCATAGCGATTCTCCGCTCGCAGTCAGCAAATCGCAGAATGCTGCGAATTGCCGCGATTCTCCATGGTGAGGCTATCTGTCATTCAACTGGGTGCTACTTGCCCTTTGCACAAATTTTAGAGTTAATTATAATTATTGTTAATAATCCGGTGTATACCCTAAGGCACTTTTTGTTTACTGTCTGTGCAGTGAGCCCAGATGTCATCAATGGGGTCAGAAGCAGAAGTGTCAGAGAGAGCTTCACTCCTATTGAAGTCAATAGGAGCGCTGCCTCCTATTACGCTTCCGGTTCCGTCACCAGACTTGGACATGGAAGTGTAATAGGAGGCAGTGCTCCCAATGGGAGTGAATTTTTCTATGACACTTTCGCCTCCGACCCCATAGCGACTTCCAGCCTCACCGCACTGCCAGCGGACAGGCCAATCAACTGATCACCGAGGATTCTAAGCGCCTGAAGATAGGTCATCAATCGTATGTGAGTGCAGTGTGATTTGTGAGAAAATGACATTGCATCACTGAACATGCAATTTTCAGGCGCGTTTCTCACACGTGTGACAGTAGCATGTTTTTTCTATGGAAAAATTTCAAAGATCGCATATATATATATACTAGCTGATATACCCGGCTTCGCCTGAGTTAATTTGGTACTGGTGTTTATCTGATGTTCACACGGAAAATCTTATGAAGTCGTCGTTACTTTAGAGATACCGGAAAAACATACATTCACCATTTTCCATAGTTCTCTGCGTAACCCAGGAAACACCACGGGAGGTAACCATGCGACGTTTGCTTTATATAAAATGACATCAGGAAGTGAGAGAATTAAATTCCATACGTAAAATTTGGACGCTAATTCTTTTGCACTTAGAATTGAATAATTGAGTTGGGACCCATTAACTTTTCCTATTTATGACATAATCAATGCCCGTGCCAAATTTCAAGTTTCTATGACATCGGGAAGTGAGAGAATTCGATTTTGTACGTAAAATGTGGACGCTAATTCTTTTGCGCTTAGAATTGAATAATCTAGTCAGGACCCATTAACTTTTCCTATTTATGACATAATCAATGCCCGTTCCAAATTTCATGTTTCTATGACACCAAGAAGTGAGAGAATTAGATTCCGTCCGTAAAATTTGGACGCTAGTTCTTTTGTGCTAGAATTGAATAATCGAGTTGGAACCCATAAACTTTTCCTATTTATGACATATTTAATGCTTATGGCAAATTTCACGTTTCTATGACATTGGGAAGTGAGAGATTTAGATTATGTACGTAAAATTTCAATGCTAATTCTTTTGCACTTAGACTTGAATAATCAAGTTGGGACCCATTAACTTTTCCTATTTATGATATAATCAATGCACGTGCCAAATTTCACGTTTCTATGATACCAGAAAGTGAGAAAATTACATTCCGTGCGCAAAATTTGGACGCTAATTCTTTTGCGCATAGAATTGAATAATCGAGTTGGGACCCATTAGCTTTTCCTATTTATGACATAATCAATGCTCGTGCCAAATTTCACATTTCTATGACACCGGAAAGTGAAAAAAATACATTCCGTACGTAAAATTTGGACGCTAATTCTTTTGTGCATAGAATTGAATAATCGAGTTGGGACCCATTAGCTTTACCTATTTATGACATAATTAATGCTCGTGCGAAATTTTACGCTTCTATGACACCGGAAAGGGAGAAAATTACATTTCGTTCGTAAAATTTGGACGCTAATTCTTTTGCGCATAGAATTGAATAATCACGTTGGGACCCATTAGCTTTTCCTATTTTTGACATAATCAATGCTCGTGCCAAATTTCCAGTTTCTATGACACTGGGAAGTGAATTAGATTCCGTACGTAAAATTTGGACGCTAATTCTTTTGCGCAAAGAATTGAATAATCGAGTTGGGACCTATTAACTTTTCCTATTTATGACATATTCAATGCTCGTGCCAAATTTTAAGTTTCTATGACATTGGGAAGTGAGAGATTTAGATTATGTACGTTAAATTTCGACGCTAATTCTTTTGCGCTAGAATTGAATAATCGAGTTGGGACCCAATTACTTTTCCTATTTTGGAGATAATCTATGCTTGCGCCAAAATTCATGTTTCTACGACATCGGGAAGTTGGACAACTTTTGGCGAGTCAGTCAGTGAGTCCGTGAGGGCTTTCAGCTTTATATATATAGATGTATGTGTGTGCATATATGTAAATATATATATATATAATGTATATATCGAGTGTGATCAAATTTTTACCTTACCTATAGCAAATAATGGACAGTTTTCTGCAATCTCACAGAAAATAGAACATGCTGCATTTTTTTCCATCTCACAGCATCGCTGCAAGGAGAAAAATGCACATCTAAATAGACTCATTGAATACAATAGGTTCTATTTCCGTATGAGTTTTGTGCTGCATGTCCTATCTTTCCGCATTTCTCGGAACGCATCGCCCATTGTTTTCAATGGGACAGCGAAACACATTGTACAGTGTGTGATGTGCACCGAGTGCCATGAGAGGCTTCCCATTGAAAACAATAGGAAACACTTGTCGATCCTCTGACGTGGCTGAAAGCCAAACCGGAAGATCACTACTTACTAAAGAGAAGGTAAGTGTTTTTGGACATATAAATGCTTCCCATCCACGGGTAAACCGCACGTTGGCGAGCGCGATATCGTGGCCCAATATCGTGTTTGCCTGTGTGTAGATAGCCTAAGGGGGTGAGTAGAGCTTTTTTTTTTTTATTTATTTTGAAAACCTCCTTTAACACACAGGACATGCTTCACCACAGGAAGCCAGAAAATGTTCCGTTTTTAATCATACAACATATTTTACTGAATCAATTAGGCTGCTTTCACATCTATGCCGGGTTTTGCTTTTTCTGCTCCATTCGGGGAACAGGAAAGGGGAATTCTCCGGCCAAATAGATCCAACTTATAACAGAACCGAACAGCGCCGAACAGACCCAATTGACTACAATGATGTCTGTTTGGTTTCTGCTCAGCTGCCCAGCAGAGAAAGTGCTACATATAGGGCTAGGGCTATTTCCAGGAACCCTCTTTTGTTCTTATAAATAGAGATCCTAGTTTGGATCATTCAACTTTAGGTGGACTATAGCAAAAAACCTTAAAGCAATCCTGTTCTCTGCTCCTTCAACCATCCCTCACTTCTTGATCTCTCTCAGATGGGAAATAATATATAAATAAATGTATCCCTGTTGCTAGTGTCAGGGTTTTCTAGGAAAGTTGATACCTGGAATTATCACATGCCAGCAGCATTTTATTAAGAAGAGGGTGAAGGCTGAACATGCCCAGAGGGCGGATGGAAAGAAATGCCCCCCTGTGCTGATGGTGGGACAAGTTATGTGTGGGACAATGCTTGCACACTACAAAGGGATAAAGACATAAAGCACATGCCAGCCCCCCTTCCTGTGTCACTCAATGTCACTTAAACCCCTCTCAGGGTGACGTATGAATCCCATTCAGGAAAAGAAGAATTTCCCATCTGCATTGCCTTCATTTCTGGGTGTAGAGCCGGCGCTGCAGCGCTCCTTAGCCGGTGCCACTCCGGCGCCTGGCACACAAGCAGCAGCAGGCATGCAACAGGTGGGCATAGAGAGCCCGAAGAAGCTGGAAGGAGGGTACGTGGAGATAGCCTTCACCCCCGAGAAGAGAGAAGCCAGCACGGCGGGGCTCACAGTCACCCTGAGGACGCAGGGCACACGGCCGGAGGATGGGCACAGCTTGCAGAGCCCTGCAGCAGCTGGCGAGCTACCAACTCCAGAGGGCAGATGTGAGGGCACCGCCGCCTCCTCCTCTCCGTGCCCACTTCTCAGTGCCAACGACGAGGCGCACTACATCACCACCCACGAAATCCAGCTCTGTGAAGCTGATCAGGACCCGGACTACCCTGACTTTGGGCTGGCCCCATCTACTTGGAGTGAGCCGGTGGACAGCGCCCCCTGCAGCTTCTTGGAATACGCCTCGTTTGACAGCCAGGGGGGCACCCCGACAGATGAGGACTGCAGCTACTACTTGAGCACGGCCAGTGATCCCAACCCCACAGACAGCCTCGGCAGCACTGAGCTGGTCAGCACCTACTCGGAGGGGGACACATCCCCGGGCAGCGGCGGCAGCAGCAGGCTGGACGAGTCGGCCATCGCCAGAGGACAGATCCTCCTATCAATCAAAACCGCATCCAAGGCTATAAATGAGCCTAGCAACACCCAGAGCAACCAAAACAGCGCCCCTGCTGATGCCAAGCATGATCCAGACATGAGCTACTGCCTGTCCACAGCCACTGGGAGCAAGGCACTGCAGCAGCATCACTATCACCACCCTTACCCCCCTGCAGCAGATGCCCATAGGCGAGTGGCCATACCGGCAAGGCTCCAGGCTCGCAGCGGGGTGCATGCAGACATCTCCAGCGGCGCTTCCAGCGCAGTCAGCGAGCTAGACGATGCGGACAAGGAGGTGCGCAGCCTGACCTCCAGGGCTTTCCGCAGCCTGGCTTACCCCTACTTTGAAGCAATCAACTTCAGCTCCAGCGAGTCCACCACGTCCTTGTCGGACCAGAACATAGGAATAAACAGCTGGTCCACCTACCTGGACTGGAAAGGGGGATCCTTCCTCTCGCAGAAAGCGGAGAAGAAGACCCTGCACCAACAATCTTCAACTACCTCCAACTTTGGACTCAAGAAAATAGGCAAGGATGCAAGCAAGGAGCAGCAGGTGTATGTGCAAGCCAACAAGTCCGAGACCAAAGCCTTCGAGTTGGTGGTCAGTGAAGTGGCAGAGAAGCAGGGGGCAAAGCCAGCATGCTCCTCTAAGCGCATCCAGTCTGGATCCAGGGTCGTCACTTTGACGGAGACCCTCAATTTCAGCAGCAGCAGTAGTAATGTGAATGCTAGTGCTGCCGGGAAGGACAGAGACAGTACTGATCGTGCTCCAGCCCCAGCGGGCACAGATGGAGTTACAGAGATTTTGCTGCCAAGAGACCGGGCTGCCCCGAGTCTGGAGGGGAACAGGCAGAGCAGCAGCACTGTGGTAGATGCAATGGAGGGCACCCACAAATCCAAGTACGCCTCAAGTCTGCTCAAGAACATCATCTCCAAGAAGATGCAGCTGGAGCAGGAGTTCAAGATGGAAAGAGGACAGCTCTACGACACCTCGCAAAAAGCTGGCACCAAAGAGAGTGAAGGAGCCAAGGAGAAGGGGCTCCAGAGACAGAACTCTAAGTTTTCTGAAGCGGGTTCAGACTTCACCCTGGTCAGCAGTGAGGATCTTGGGGAGTTCTTCGAGGCCAAATCAGCTACCCCTAAAGATCTGACTTCTTTAGATAAAAGAATATCACCCTTTGAGACCCACAAAGAAGAAACCATATGTGAGATGAAGAAGACTGCATCGGAGACCATGAAGGCATCTTCCTTCCGTAGTCAGAATAGTGCCTTCAGGTCCTGGAAGGAGAAGGAGATAGAGAAGATGGAAAAGAAAATTGAGGAGAATGTTGCAAAAGCAAGAAGAATAAAGATCCCACTAGAAAGGGACTGGAGAGCAGAGCTTGGAGACATCTCCTCTGTGCAGTCCACCAAGATGTCCCAGCTCTATGTCCCCGGCATACAACATACTCCCAAAGAGAAGCAGGTGCAGAAGCAAGCTACAAAGTACTCAGTGTCCACTTATGCCCACCAGACCTGTTTCAGCCGCAATGAGAATGAAATTAGGAGTGAAAAACTCCATATCCTGGAGGCTTCTGTCAGCAGGATGACTCCCAGAATGACCCCCAAGCCCCAGGAGATTAAACTAAGGCTGGGATTATCTACAGACAATAAAGATAGCCCGTTTAACATTGCTAAGCTGCTGACCCCCAATTTAGCAGCCAGTGCTGCCAGCCTGTCCAAAGCTGCGGAAGACCTGAGAATTCAAGTACCTTCCAGAACTGAAGTTCTGGAGAAAATGCCGCAGTTCCTTGTGAGAGATGTAAGAGAGGCCAAACCAAAAACACAAGGGACCATTCACCAGGTGAGAGATGTCAGGAAGCTGCTGAAAAGTTCCTACAGCCATGACACAGGTGAGGGCAGTGACAGGGGCAGTGTGATGTCCGACCACAGCACCACTGACAACAAGTCAAAGCTCAACTCAGTTGCCAAGATCTCCTCATCACTGTCCCCCATTGTCATCACCTGCCAGGCTGTGAAGAGCAAAGAGGAGGGCGAAAAAGATAGCCTCTCAGACAATGCATTGGAGAAGGGTCTCTCCCCTGCCGAAACTGTCCTGGTACATCGGGCATCTGGAAGATTGCCGGTGGCCACCATTGCGCCCAACAAAACAGGGCCCAGGATGCCGGTAGTGAAGATTGTATCTAAGGCATCCAAGTGGAAGCAGGAGAAGCCAAAGGAGCCAGAGGTAGTGAAGCCTCAGCCCAAGTCCCCGCAGTCCCAGGCGGCTCTGGCGAAGCTCACAGCTGCTGTGAAAACTATGGAGCAGCTTTATGTATTTGACAAGAAGGAATGGAAACGCAAAGATGAACCACAACGGCTAAAAGGCAGCCATGTTCTCTCCATGATCGCCTGCCATGAGGCTTACAGGGATGGAAAGATTGTGGAGGAGGCCAAACCCATGTCAGAGATCACCCGCAAAGCCTCACTCCCTATAGTTAACAAAGCACCCGAACCACTGGTGCGCCGCAGTTCTTTCCCGGGAGTAGACAGGAGCACCACTAGGCCCCCACCAACCACAGCACCTCCCAGGACATTTCAGGTGTCCAAGTTCACAGAGGCTAAGAAGCAGGAAAAAACAGAGACGAACCCAAGTAGCAGAGTTGGGACCAGCAACATGTTCTCTGTCAGCGCTGCCCCAGCTAAGAGCAAGCAGCAGAGCCTGGAGTCCACCCTTAATACCAAGAACACCCGGCCACAGCCACCCACCAGCCTGAAGATCCCTGACATGTTTGCAGAGGAACCTAAGAGGCCCGAAGTGCAGCCTCCCTCTCTGGTGCGCAAAGCCAGTGCTGACTTTGAGAACTACCTCACTATCCCGGTAAAGGTGGCCGTAGATGGGAAACCTCCTGTAGGTACCCGGGAACCACAGGGCAACAACCGAGATACCAGCACAAGTAATCGAGAGAACCCTGGCAATGCCAAAGAAGCCACCCCAACCACTAAAGAGACCACCAGTATGATCCGGGAGGCAGCAGCCACAGTGAGAGAAGCGGCTGCACTCTGCACCCTCCCTCCATTCAGTACCAAGACACAAGCGGGCAGCCCCAAGAGTCCCATCAAGGCACCTAGAGACTGGGGCAGCAAGGCGAAAGAGGGGGTCCAGCCTACCAGAGCAGCTTCAACAGGCTCTGACCCTCAGACCCCTGAATCTGTCCCACCAGCTACCATCTACCATCACCCTATGCCACCTGTGGCCATGGCAATGCCCACTGCCCAAGGCCCTATCTATTATTCTCCTCCTATGACCTCAGCCACTTCAACTGAGATGTACCCCCAGACCCAACGGAAAATGTTGGTAGATCTGGCTACAGGACAGTATTATCTAGTGGACACTCCTGTGCAGCCAGTCAAGAGGAGACTCTTTGATCCAGAAACTGGACAGTATGTTGATGTCCCTGTGCCCCCCCCTCCTGTGACTCCAGTGCCCCTTGGTATGCCACAACTAGCTCTTAGTCCTGGTGCCTATGGACATCCTTATATGTTTTATCCTGGGTTTTTACCCTCCGCTCCAACAGCTGTTTTTCCCCCAAACGCCCTACAAACACCGCTTTCCAATCCAGGCAGTGATCACTCCTATGAGATGCCTGGAGTGGAGGGATCCCAGCCTGCAGATCTGGGGATGGCTGATAGCCCCTATTATTTGGCCACAGGGTCTTCAGCTGTAAATCCATCAATCGGACAAGTTGCTAATATCAGAAGAGGATCTTTCGGCTGCCCAGATGGAAAACCGGTCATCAGCATGTTATCCCAACCTGGGCCTCGGATTGTAGCTCCGCCATCCTTTGATGGCACCACCATGCGTTTTGTTGTGGAGCACAGATGAATGCCCAGGTAAAATTACTCTACCTCAAAATCAGATTTCTGTAATTTATAGCTTATGTTATTTGGCAGAGCAGGAGAGCTGTGCTATGTCAACTATACACAGCACTGACAATTTTAGGTCCCTTTCACATGTGCGTAAGGGCTTTTACCCACTAGCATTTTTTTAACGCTGCGATATCGCTGCGTTTTTTTACTGCAAATGTCAATGGGACTTTCTAATGCTAAAATCGCATCGCACAAAAATCGCAGAAGCGCAAATTTGCGATTTTTGTGCGATTCAATTTTAACATTAGAAAGTCCCATTGACATTTGCATTTAAAAAATGCAGTAATATCGCAGCGTTAAAAAAACCCTAGTGGGTAAAAGACGTTAGGGTCAGTTTAGGGTTTCCATCTCTGCTCCATTTTTGGAGGAGAGAAACTGAAATAAAACAAAAAAAAAGCGGATCTGTGTTTTTCCCCATTGGTTTCAAAAAACAGAAAGAAAACGGAAAGGCTTCAGTTTGCTTCTATTCCGTCTGGTTTCTGTTTTTTTTTTTTTTTAAAGATAAAGAGCACTGCAGACTGCACTATTTTTCCATATAAAAAAACGGAAACCTGATGGAATGGAAGTAAACTGAAGCTTTTCTGTTTGCTTTCCATTTTTTTTAAAACCCCATTGAGATCAATGGGGAAAAAAATAGATGCGTTTTTTTCAGTTTTTCTCCTTCGAAAACGGAGCAGAGAGATGGAAACCCCGAAGTGACCCTAACACAGGTGTGAAAGCAGCCTAATACATTGTAATCACGTCTTAAAGGGCTATTCCCAACATTGACTTTTATCAACTATCCATATAAGAGGTGTTGAAAGTCTGATTTGTGGGGGTCTCACCACTGAGAACATCACTGATCCCGAGTCCCCCTCTCCTCCTCACTGCACCCACTGCAGTCACATAGAGATTGAATGGAGCGGCAGCTTAGTATACATGATTCTGTTCCATTTATTTCAATGGGGCTAACAGAAATCGCAGGGCACAAGCACTTGAAGATGTGTGGCAATATACATGTTCTACTGCCATTCCAGTCACTCATCCTATTGCCAGGGGTGTATTGAGCTTGCAGTGAAGAGAAGTGGGGGTCATGGGACTCCGGTTCTTAGGATCGTTGGAGGTCTCAGAGGTGAGACCTTAACCGAACAGACTTTTATCACCTGTTCTATGGATAGATGGTAAAAGCCACTCTTGGGAATACCCCGTTAATTCTATACTATGTCACTAAATCATTACACTTAGGTCGGTCTTACACAAGCAGAGAAAAGGGGTGTATGGTTTGGGTTGGTGTGAGGTTTTTTAGATAGATTAAAGAATTGCAACTTTTTTAAAAAGTCAGAAAATGTGTTGCAACCTATCTCTAGTAGGTGGGTGGGTGACTCCACATCTCTAGACATTTTATAAAGCTGCAACAAATGTATCATCAGCCTGCGACACTCTTAGGAATTTGTTGCAAATAATGGAAATGGACCTCCAGCAAAACTGACTAAAAACATGTCTTTGTTGTTACAGACTAAAACAAGCTTGCTTGGGGCTAAAACAGACGAACGTGTTTGAGGAGCTTTTTGCGCACGTGAAAAAAATTGATTTCTATGGATTGATTCTCATGGGCGTATTTCTTGCATGAAGGAATTGCGCATGAAGGATAGGCTTCTCGCTATCTTTCTGGTCTTTTTTTTGTGTGCGTAATAGCGCGGAGATTGAGCTATAAAAGAAAAGAGACTTTGACTTGTTCATGCACAAATATGCTGCATAGCAGAGAGCGTATTTGCGCACGTGGTCGTCTGTTTTCGCCCTGAGGGGGGATTCAGATGAATGTGGTTTTCTCCCATTTTGCAGCCATGACAATCACAGCCACATAATGGGACAAGACAAGACCACTGATATCAATGAATTTCAGTGGTTTTGCTTTTAATTGCGGGTTTCTCACCCCTTAATTGTATGGCCGGGAAAAGATAGGACCTGCCCTATCCTCCCCGCATGTAGCGAATAGTAGGTGTGGGAAAGATCGAGCAGCACCTATCCTGCCGTGGTTATCTTCAAACTCCTGTGCTCTGGCGCGGAGTTTAAAAAGCAGGTGAAATTCCCCTCGTCCAGGCGCAACTACGCTCCGTGCCAGCGAGAGTAGTTGTTCCTACGCTCAACTGAATCTGCCCTCATGGTGTACTTCTATTTGTGAGGGCACGGCCACATGTTGTGGATTTGACAAAGTTTTCTTCATAGACTCCCAAATCCAATGACCATTCACATCCAGTGTAGTAAATTGTGGCTTTCTAACACTATTCACAGCTTCTGGAGAATATTTGTGTGTGCGGTGGTAAAAAAAATCTATTTAGGGCTTATTCACATGAACGTATCTGCACAGTGAATTACGCACACAAAATGTTATGCATAAAACACAGTGAATGGGACGCCTGATTTCAGTGGGTTCCTTCACGTGTGCATATTTTGTGCGCACATTTCGTTTGTGCAAAAACTACGCAGCATGCTCCATTTTCCTGCGCATTTGCGCACAAAAAATAGCACATATTGAACTAATTACACTAATTGCCCATTTTAATGAATCAGAATATGGTTGATTTTTTGTTTGCATGTGCAAATGCGCACAATTTGTGTGCGCAAAAAGTACAGTAATACACACATATGCACGTGCAAATATCCAACGCCCATTGCACAAATGCGTACGTAAATGCGCTTATGCCCATGTGATACCAGCTTTAGGGCTAATTTATGTAAGCTTATTTGTGCACCCATTTTGTTTGTGCAGAAGAATACGCAGCGTGCTCTATTTTCCTGCTATTTGCGCAGAGAAAAAGCACATATTGAACTAATTGCACTTATCGTCCATTTCAATGAATGGAAGCATCAATGCATCTTTCTATGTACGCGCAATTGCGCATGGCTTGAATGCACAAAAAGTACTGTAAGATACGCTGATGCGTGCCAAATACGTAACGCCCATTTAGAAAAGCCTATTTTAAATCCGTATTTGGTACATGTTTGGAGGACCATAATACGGCAGTAAGAGAAATCTATATATGTATTCACATGGCTGTTTTTTCAGCATGACCTATATGTTTTTGCTTCCGTATTGGTAATATTTTCTATTAAGCAAAAACAGATCAGTTTTTACCCAGTAGAAAATAAAACCAATTATGTAAATTTGGAGGCAAATACTGATGACTTATCATTGTATTGCCATCTGTAAAACGTCTGTATTGCGCTATTCTGAAAGGGACCTGAGTCCTACTTGCTCACATGTGTTCTATAACTTATCAAGAAATAGGGGGAAACTGAAAGGTAGTCTGACTACAGAATCAGATTATTCAGGTTTTGTTTGTAGTCTGTAACCATGGAGACGCATAGCTCTGCATAGGAGCTGTAGACACAAATAGTAGGGTATTTTTAATTAAGACTATTTGTAAAGATTTCTTTTTTATTTTAGATGCATTGGAGCAATGTAAGCAATTGTTGTGAGTATCCTGGAACGTGTAAAAAGGGCCATCTGAATCTGTTTTGTTATAAGGGATGTTTTTTAACCTGTTGACAATTGCAAAAACTCTTTCAACTCCAGTTTCAGAGCTTATTCAGATGGCAGTAGATGCACCTTATTAATGAGGGAAATTTCTTCCCCTTTGCCAATTTTTTAAACTTCGCGCCAGAGCGCAGGAGTTTAAAAATAACCGCGGGAGGATAGGTGCCGCCTGATTTTCCCCACATGATGTGTTCACTACATGTGGGAAAGATAGGTCAAGTCCAATCTTTTCTCGGCCGTACTATTATAGGGTGAGAATCCCACTAATGAGGGCTTAGTCACACGGGCGCATCGGCGCCCGTGTTACTGCAGGAAGAAGACGGCCGCACTTCAGGACGGACTTCTCTCTGCAGCGCCGGAAGAAAGAACATGTGACTGGCTTCATTGCCGGTCATGTGTTTTTTCTTCAGCACTGCGGGGAGTCGTCCGTCCTGAAGTGCGGCCGTCTTCTTCCTGCAATAAGTTCTCAGTCACACAGGCGCATCGGCGCCCGTGTGACTAAACCCTGAAAACAAAACCACTGAAATCCATTGATATCAGTGGTTTTGGTTTGTCCCATTTTGTGGCTGTGATAATAATGGCTGCATAAGGGGACAAAATCACATTCATCTAAATCCGCCCTCAGAGCCAGGAGTCATATTTAACGTCTGACATGATATTAGGGGTGTGTGAGCAGAGACCTCACAGGTCACTAAACTACGAGCTGTATGCCCCCTTCCCCGAACTGCAAATCATACTGGAAGCTGCATACTACAAAAGTGACAACTGCTGTTTACTGCTCTGTAACTTTGCAGCATCCGCTGGGCCTCCACTGCCTGTTTCCATAAGGTGGTAGAAAGTCCTGGCTAGAAGGCATTTGAATAGGTGAATAGTACATCCCTGTAAATTAATAATATATAATATACAATTATTAAATGTCAGTAATAAGGCTTGTTTCACATCTGGGTTGGCACCTTAGGTCGGAGGTTCCGTCAGAGGTCCGGGTAAAAAAACCGCTTTCTGATCCATTCTAAAGCCGAGCAGCAGGGCAGAAAGCGAACGGACCTAATTATAGTCAATGGGGTGCATTTGGCGCTGTTCGGTTTCATCTGGAGACCGAGCCGTTCGGACGTGGGGATTTTCCTTTCTTGCTTCCCAAATAGAGCAGGAAAGCGGAATCCCCAGCGCAGATGTAAAACCACCCTAAGTCATCCCTTTCAGAGGAGGATAAGTCCATAACCCACTGATAGCACCATAAGGTGGTGCATTGAGTCTTTACTAACAACTACACAGCTGCTGGGTGCAGTAAAGCTGTAGCATTATGGCTTATTCAGATGAATGTATTTGCGCTGCGTATTACTTATGCAAAATATTTGTGCGCAAAACACAGCGCTTGCCCTATCCTACATCGCTGGATTGACAACCCATCTCCAGCTATGTAGCGTAAACTATTTATTTCACGACAGGCACTGAGGCCCCCAGGAATAAATGACCCCTAACAACTTCCTGTACTCATGGTTTTCCTCACATAATCCTGCTTTTCCATTTTTCTTTACAGTCAAGAAGTCAACTGATTCGGACCAAGTTCCACATGATGTTGCCGGATGTGGGACTTGCACAAAGTTTAGTGGGCCTTGTGGAAGCCTACAAGATAAGCTTTGCACGTATGCTGTGAAACGCTGCCGAGAGCTGCAGATATATAACAAGAGTCAGAAGAGATGGAGAAAGAAAAATCACAGCTGATGGGTTGTGTGAGTTTGGGTTCGTAGTCTATAGCCTAGTTAGTCAAAGTTAGGTTTCCATTGGAATGCCGCGGTGCCTCTCATGAGTATACAGTTACAGAAGCTCTTATGTGTAATTCTTTTTCTCAATGTGTTTTTGGAGTATGGATTATTGCAGGAAAATATTGATCTGCTTTGTTTGCCTTGGCATTAATGATTTAAGAATGTGCTTTCTGGTATTAGAAACACTTTATATATATATATGTGACTGATTTTTATACTGGAACTAGGCTACCATGTACACAACCTATTGTTTTTCTATGCTACAGGCAGGTACCTCATTGAGTACACACCATGCTACTACATTCAGTTATCACTATCACTGTCATAAACTTGAAGACTCACGTCAGTCTCTCTCATGGCTAATATATGATGCCTCTTGTGTGCCTTAGTATGTCCTCTAAGCATTGTCGCTGAGCATTTACCCTAGCAAGTAGGGTTTTATCTTATTGTGTACAACTGAGTAGACGGATCTTTTTTTTTCCTTAATAAAATATATAATAGAAATAATGCCAGCTATGTAGAAAAGTTTTAGGATTGTATCAGTTCTGGAGATACTTACAGGGGGTGGACAAAAATATGGAAACACTATACAAAATGCATGCCTTAAGTTACATGGGATTATAAATCATATTTCAATAAAACACGTAGAGACCGATTTTAAGTGAAAGTAATATGACACAGATGGTGCTGGGCAGATGTTAACATCTGCCTGAGGAACAAGGTTCCATTGATCAGAAGTTTTAGCAACTCAGCTGTTGTTACCAGCTGGCTCTCAAAACCACCGAGAGCAGGGTAAGAGGTGAAGTAATCACAAATTTGGTGGGAAAGCTCTTAGCCAAGCAGGGGTCAAATTGGCAGCTTGGTGCTAATGATAAAAGTCCCATGCATTTTGTATGGTGTTTCCATAGTTTTGTCCACCCTCTGTACGTTAGAATTCTCACTGGTCCACCAACTATGGGATATATGGAGATAATTTCTGGTGGCTCAAATAAAATGACTGGATATAATCTGATATGTCAATGAAAAATTTCAGTTTTTAATCAGTCAAAACCTCAAGCTACATTGCAGAATCTGTAACATTGTCCCCCCGGCTATAACGCATGATCCATAGTACTGGCCTTATATATAGTGCAGAAGCATCATAGCATATTAGTCAGTTGCACCCATGCTTGTCATGCTACTGGATAATAGGAAAGTAGGATTGGTGGCTCACTATATTTGGGAAATTTGCATATCAGAAATTTATGGGGTGCCAACATCTCATTACATATTTAGTAAGAGGTAGATTTATTTAATAAAAGTTTATTTTTATTGGGTGATATTATTTCCCTTGTCAATAAGATGTGTTCCTGTACAGTCTGACTGATTGGACAGTATCAAACTGCATATGCACATATTTCATGGGCAAGGGAAATGGTAACGCCCAGTTGTCAATTTATTCATACAATGTCAGGAGGAATAACGGAGGAACGGCACAATACAAAGCTCTAAGTAAAAAGTGCTTGAGAATTGGGATTTAATTTAAAAAAATGTTTTTTTTACTAAAACAGGAGGAGTGATTTGTATGAGAGCTTTAATTATTTTATATCATAATGGGGTTGTCCAATGAAATAAACTTATTTCTTATTCACAGGATAGGGGATAAGTATTTAATCGGTGGAGGTCCTAACTTCTGGGACCTCTACTTATCATGAGAATAGGGGTCCTGAGTGTTCCCAAATAAAGTGAAATGATACTTATACCACCATTCCATTCATTCAGAGACACTCGGGGTCCTTGCTCTTGTGATCAGTCATGGTTCCAGTAGTCGAACCGCCACCGATCAGGTACTTGGGGATAGGTTTATTTTGTGGGACAACCCCTTTAAGGTGTAGTTCCCTGTTGTCTCCTGGCTGCATATACGAGTAAAGCTTTATCTGCAGTCAGCATAGGAGCTCCGTCTTCCATATATATCTCCCCATATAATTTGGTGACGCATCACAATGATGTCACAATTTACTGCCTGCAGCATAGTCTGTGAGAATGCACTTGATATGGTCTCTACATATAAGGTCATAGTATAACGTTAAATAACTGTATAGATGTCAACGGCATCCACATTGACTGCTAATATGTGTAGTGGAGTGCTGTAGGTAATGTGTATGAAGGATTTACCATGTTATTGATGCAACAACAATTTATATTCGGCTTTATTGAACTGCTGGGCAGTACAGAACACGACTTCTTCAATACTTTATATTTTTTACATCAGAGTAACATCCTTTTTCTATCTATATTTTTATGCAATGGGTGCTCAATGCAAGCCTTATTTTACACTGTACCATGTATAGACAGACTTCTCGCAGGAAAGGTCTTTTTTTAACATTTAGTTCATCGTATGTTAAATGAATACATGTGCCACTTTGGTCCAGTACTCCTCAGGGAAGTCTAATATGATTCTGTATGTTGTGCAGCCTTGAAGATGAAGTCTTTGTTCTTGTCTGCAGGGCAATCTCTGGGAAGTTAGTAAAAGGCGTGTATGTACCTAAAGTTTAGTCATTCTGTAATTTAAAGTTATCCCACTATCTAATGGAGTTCAGAATTCAGTTCTTTGTCAATTCTGGTTGCAGTTGGGGAATATGTGATTGTTATAATGTTATTGTGAGCTTTCGAACCTCTCAGGATTCTTCCCCAGGCAATCCTGAGAGGTTTGAAAGCTCGCAATAACATCATGTATTTTGGTTAGCCATTAAAAGGTATCATCATTTACAAGATTGGTGGGAACAATCACATGACTGTCTGTTTATTGTGAATGGAGGCAAACTGAAATGATTGCCAGCCCGCTCCATCTCCATTCACTACTGATGATTGTTCTTGTGTAAAAGCACTAGAACAACTATTGCTGGGGCAACTCCTTGGGCATCTGCACCAGACAAGTCATCCCGTGTAAAAGGGCCCTAAAAAAATGATCCATTTTGCAACCAATACAAATAGATAAAATGGGTCTGGCAAAAAAGATCACAAAACATACTGGGGCATAGTTAGTTACATTGGTGTTTTGTATGCCAGTCTAAGTAAACTATGCACCGGGCTAAGAGCTAAAAATATATTAAGAGGCTTGCGCTAGTTAAATTGGTCAGCACTTTCCAGTGCCAGATGGAAACCTACACCATCTCCGAGCTTGAGTGGGTTTCTGCTATAGTGTATGCCAGTTTCTGGAATATATTAGAGTAAATGTGATAGGTCAGGCATGATCATTGTCGCTAACACTAGTCTACACTCGCTGTTTAAAAAAATGCCAGGGACCAGCGTAAAAATGCCGCCCCCCAAAAAAAATCACAATTTTGGCGCATACACCAAAATTAATATTTTCTACTGCAGAAAACTGACATACAATAATACATACGCCCCACTCAGGGACTGATTTATGGAGAATGGTGGTTTACACGCTGGTCTAAGTAAAGATTGCGTTGGCGTAAAGCACGACAAGACTCTTAATACATTTCACACATTATCGGCTATCCACGTGCCAAATCTGAAATCTTTGCCAACTACGAGTTGGTGTAAATTTCAGCTATAATTTTTAACAGTTCAAAATTGTGAAAAGTTGTCCATTTTGGTGCATAGGATGCTACGAGCCAAAATGTGACTTTTCTAGGCCAGAAACCTGATTTACAAAGTTTAATAAATGTTTCTCAAAATATATTTTAAGGTTACAGAACTACCCATAATACAATGATTACCACTATAGCTAAATGGAGCATTTCAGGAATTAACATTATATTATGGTATTGCTTTGATAACATTTAACAATATGTTCTTTCAAGGGACTTAAAGTTGGAGTTCTACTTAGATCCCAGTTATTAAATGATATGTTTTCTTGACACATTTCAGACTTTTAGCCCTGTACTTTCTATAGCTGTACAAAATGTTAATTTCTATTTGTGTGCACAGCTTGTGCGTTAAATTCTGGCCCTAAGTCTATATTCACATGTTGTGGTTCAATCCACTGTTTTGTATAAATAATAATTCAACCACAACTTGTTTTGTGGTTGAATTGTGATTTTAGGTTTCTCATGGTTCAGCTATGGCATGTAAATACATTGTAGTAGTTTTTCAATTAATAATTATCTGAGTTTTGTCTTGTGCCATTTAGGGTAGTGGTACAGGAATTCAACAGAATGGCCACCGTGCAAGCAGCCTGTGGAAATTTGTCCTAGGACGGGTGAACGCATTTCTATACCAAAGGTTATAAGGCAGAGGTTGAGTCTAACACTACACTGTCTTGCGACATATCTCCATGAGCTGTACAGACGGTGGCCATTTTTTTGAATTCTTAGCCAACCATTTCAAGGAACCAGCAAAGTAAATCTAAGGTCAAAGAGATTCAGAATTGATAGCACAATGGTGTGTTTTGCAGTTCCCTGCACAGAGGATGGGCAGGAGCACTGCTGTGCAGGAGCAAAGCTGCATGGTCCTCAGTTCCTTCTTTCTCAGCAATGGTGGGGATCCCACCATTAGGGTAAAACATTTTACAGTGATAATACCTCTTTAATTTGTTGGAGCTGGTTTATTAGAAAATAGCTTTAATTGGTGGTTTATTAAGAAGATACAGGACATAGGAAGTAATACGACTGTAATTTGTAAGTGCATTTGTAGGAACTTGTCATGGTGCCTAAATCATGGGAAACATGAAATCCTAACAGGCACAAACACTACAGAGAGTTATGTTTTATTCGGAAATGCTGTAGTGTTTCAGAAATTAAAACATAATTCAAAGAGAAGCCAGAAGCGGGCAGAAACATCATTGGGGTTGCTGCCCGCCAGCTTCTTCCAGCCTGTCTCGGGCTACATTGACTGCTCTCCCTATTTGTGTATAGAGAGACCTAAGAATCTAGCCAAGCTGGGCAGGGAGAATCTGACAAAAATTCCACTTTTTGGATTCCTCATCAATGTAAACTCCTGAAATGTCACCTCTATAAGTTTTAGGAAACAAGAATTATACCTTAAGCTCCCTTAAAAAGTTGGGCTGCATTTTTAGCTATATTGTAAGTACATATTTAATGTGCATTGATATAAAAACATAAAACTGTGCCTTTGTCATATTTCTATTATTGAAGAATAATGACTTGGACACTTCAGTTCCATCAAGAATTTTAGTACAATGCATATGTACTAAAATTCTAATGCATATTGTAGGCTCTACATGCAATATGCATTAGTACAATGCATATGTACTAATGCATATTGTATGTAGAGCATACAATAGTAATTGCTTCTGGGATGACCATTATGTGTTGAAAATATTGTATGTTGAAACCACAACTCTACGGAAAACTGGTAATCAGTTCCAAAGCCCCTAAAATGTCAACCAAAAGTACAAAGTTAGGATTAAAGAAAATTAAGTAAATAACTAGTACGGATAAAACAATCCTGTCACAGGTAAAGGACAGTACCGGATATGCAGTACATTGCTATACCATGGAGTGGCGCTACTAGTCAGTCAGTCAGTACATGCACTTCAGTAATACAGGTGTTTTACCAGAGTAGTGCCCATGCTGATTGGCTGCATTTTCCACAGATCCGGACTGTTTTTGACATTGTACGTTGAGTCTGGCTTCAAGTTACATCGGCCTGGGAAAGACCGTTGTACATTGAATATATTGTAACCTGAGGCCATTGTAACTAGATGATGGATCACTGTATTTGAAAAAGTGTGCTTAGGGTTTGGACATAGATGTGAGGCGGGATGTAAATATACCTAGCTATAGAGCAAACTATTATAATCATGTTTCGACTTGGCAGAAGGCTTGATATGCTGCCCTTATTCGTCTCCTGTGCCCTATGGGGCCTTTCACCTGCTCAGCACTCATAAATTATATATAATCCATATGAGTGGATATATAATCCCATGCTACAGAGAAACCTCCGTATGATAGGCACAAGTAATTTGGCTTATAGTGGAAGCCAAATGTTATATGACGGTGTTGTGTCACGTAAAATATAAGGCAGCTGCAACCTTTGGCACTTTATCAAAATGGTCTGACATTAAACTGCTCTTCTTACCCATAGCAATCAATCAGACTTCAGCTTACATTTCTTAATAGGGTTGTCCAGTTTAGTAAACCCATTTTCATGTACCATATCAGGACATTCTGAGTTAATAGAGGCGGGGGAGTGGGGGGGGGGGGGTGTCCCATGTTCAAGATCCTCATTGCTTGGCCATAGAAGAGAACAGTTTCTCCTGTGGTGGTGCTGCAGGATAAATTAATACTTATGGTGCGTATAGACGAAACGAATATCATTCAAAAAAATCGTTCAAATGAGTCAAAGTGAATAATAATCTTTAAGCTTAAACCAGAGCCAACGACAAGCGAGAAATCAGTCGCTTCTCATTCGTCGTTCAATTTCTGCCAGAATAAAATTGTTGGCTCGTTCACATGTCGTTCCATTTAAATACTTTTTGTTCAGTGTTTCTCATAGGGAATGTGAACACTGAATGAGAAGTGAATGAGTCAACAATGAATCTGCCTGACATCATCAGTTCGATCACCCATGCAAACGACAATCGTGCCATCTAAAAGGAGCATTACTGTCAGGTTTCCACATAATTTACAGCTGATTGCTGGCAGTCCAAACAGGTGAAACATTGTCATTATCTTATTGTTAGGGGGCCCTTCTAAAAGTAGAGATTATCCAAAGTAGACAACCCGTTTAAACTGAAGAACAGTGACTTGTACACTTGTAAACTGTTCTGAAAAAATAAAACTACATTGTAAATGGTTATGGACAACAGAGACCGTTTTTACCTTAGACTATTCTAATGAGGTCCCATTGTCCAACCCCATAATAAGCAACCCATAATAATAAGTTGTACTGCGTTAATATCGGTAACGGGTATGTTTACACTTAAAGGAAGTCTGTCACAAACGTTTTTGGGGTATAAACTGAATACATTGGCAAATTTCCTATGGTATGAGAACCTATGGTTACTTTAGTTGTTTTTCATTGCAGCTTCCCACTTAGATATAGGTTTTTATTTGTGCTGCACGCTGTATTCAATTTGACGATGGACGTCCGATGGGTGGTTCACCTCTATCTGCGGTCCATCTCTCTCCCTGCCCAGAGTTTTTGAAGCCATGTTCATTCAAAGCTTAATGACATCTCCAGCTCCACCTGCTGGAGACATCATGCATTCCACCAGCACAGTGCATGCGCCACACTGTATGTGCAGGCGCATGCTCTGTCACTTTTTGCATGTGCTGTCGTTAGTGCGTAGCAGGTGCTGTGATGGTGTAATGCATGACCTCTCCAGTAGGTGGAGCTGGAAACGTCACAGAGCTTTGAATGGGCGTGTTTTTGTGAACTCTGGGCAGGGAGAGAGATGGACCGCAAGCTGAAGTGGACCCGCCCATTGGACGGTCCACCACTAATTTGTATGAAGCACACAATGCAAATAAAGACCTTTATCTGACTTCCTTCAAAGGGGCTGTGTCACTATCAAAAAAATAATTTTTTTTTTATTTCTATCATAAAATAAAAAAATAAGACTAGCCTCTCTCTTTACCCCTGTGACACAGCTAAGCAGCTTCCATGGCCCTGATACTAGCTCACAGCATATACATCCGGCGAAAGCCAGTTGATCTTTGAAGCCAATCAGCGGCCACGTCATTACTGTCCAAAGTTTTGCTCACATCCTTGGCACCATGATGCCAGGAGTTTGGGACGGTGACGCTGTGTCCACTGCTTGGCCAGAGCGATCACCTGACTTCCATACATACATGCCAGGGCCTTGGCAGTGAGACACGCTCATCTGTGTGCTAGGGGGCTGAAGAGAGGCGAGTATGGTCTCATGGACTTGCATGAACTTCAATAATATGCAAAAATGGTACTAATGAGAAATAAACTCTTTTGGAAAAAAAAACCCTTTTATAATGTTATATACATAGTTAATATTCTATCTTTTCCTTTACAAAACCAGTATTGTGAAATTTATGATAATGTTGCTACATAGTTAAACCAAACCTGGAAGTATGAAGAGACTTGTAAAAGCGGTATTTGTATTGGACGTCTATATTAAAGGGGTTTCCCTTTATAGAAAGAGCTGACTTATCACTAGGATATACCATCACATTCCGATCAGCGGAGGTCTGGCTGCCAAGAACCCCACTGACACAGGATTCCCGCTGATTTAAAAAGGTAATGGTATATCCTAGTGATGTGTGGCACTTTCCACCATGGGAAAACTATTTTAAAGGCTTGTTCACACAGTATAAAATTTGATACTTTCAATCCCAACACCCCCCTCCCAAAAAAAAGTTAGGATTAGGTTAAAAAAAGTCCTATCCTTATTTCTACTTTCCAGGTTTTTAGGATCAACTTATGGATTTGGCTGCAAGGAAAAAAATACATAAAAACTTGCACTACATGGCAATGTGTGAACCTGACCTGACTGTAGCTTGACACCATACTAGATGTGTTAGAATGTGCTCATGTGCATTGGTGAGAGGGGGGACACGACAATGGTTGTATGGTCTGAACGATTAGCATGTGCTTTGAAGGACTAGGGAGAGAAAAGGCTTTTAAAAGAAATGTCATTTGTTGCTTTATGCCAAAGATCTATTAGTAACACTGACACAAGTTTACATGGGGGGAGTCAGAATTCAGATTTGATCCATTCAGTTTGCTTGCATGTTCATCAGTTTTCCCAGTTTCGTACAGATGTGAACTTTCCAACTTTGCACAACTTTCCCCAGACTTATACAGTCATATTAATTACATTGGAAAAGTATCTGTCATCCAAAATCTGCATTTTATATTTTTGGACAGAACATAAAAAAGTGATATAAAAGTTTTTTCTACAAGCTGACAGCTGATTGCCCTGTCATGTGACCTCCCATTCATCTCTATGCAACAGACACTGATATTTCTAAGCTCTTACTGAAGCTCCAGTCTTAGGCCAGCTTCACACGGGTGTATACGTTTTACACACGCCTCAGCGCAGTGTATTTGCACTATGTACGAGATTTTTCTTTGTGCCCACATTGGTGTATTTTACTGTACTTTTTGCACACGCAGAGCATGATCATTTGGGTGGATGAACACACCCTGATTAAAATGGATTGAAGTTAAGGTCCAGATGTGTTTTTTTTTCATGGAATTGTTCAGTGTTTCAAGCATCCCCTTGTGTTTTGCACTCGCATTTGCGTACCCCCCATAGGCTTCTATAGGAACCTTTTGTTTGTAAATGCACAGAAAGATAGAGCAAGTCTTATTTTCCTGCATGCGTATGCAAAATCAGGATACGTGTACAAACCCATTGACATCGATAGGTTCTATTCTCTGCATATTGCATGTGTATATTTTAAGTGCAAAAATACACCCTTGTGATGCCGGCCTCAGGGCTGTTTCACACAGGCGGAATATTTCTGCCAGATTGAACCACTAGACGTAGTTATATAGAACTCTGCATTAAACTCCGCAGGTCTACCTGCAGGCTTTGTTATGAAATTGATGGTGGAATTAAGCAATTTTCAACTCTGCATCAAAAACCACACAGAGGCTGCTAAATTCGGTGAGGAATTTTCCGTGGCCTTTGGTTCAGAATGTGCAAAAATTCTGCCTCCTGTAAAAGCACGCTTTTACATGGAATGGCTGTTGAGTGTTTACGCAACTGACAGGCGTTTGAGCAATTTTTGCTCATGTGCTTTCACACAGGACTGTTGAGCACTCACTAAAAGGGGGGAGCGTGCTGGAGATCTCTTCCATTCACTGTGAACAGGCAGCCATTCATACATGAATGACCTCCTGTTTAAATTGGCCGAGAGTCGTTCGGCTTTTAGGTAAGCTCACGGTACCTGTTGGGTACCGTATTTACATGAGATGCCAGTTGCCCGTATTTGCTGTTTTGAGCGATTACTCAGACATTTACATATGGGAAAGTACCCTTAAAACTCATTTAGAAACTGAAAAACCCTTTAGACCCATTCATTTCCAAGTAAAACTTTCCAGAAAGGAATTGTTTAAAAAGACACTAAACCAATAAAAGACCTTCCTAATGGATGCTCCCATGAGATATACTGTACTATAACATGGATTTTTACTTTTGCTCTCCCAGTCTTCTTCACACAATGTAGTTTTGGGTTTACTGCAGCCTATGGAAACCTCTGTGCGCCTCTGCATTGTTATCAGTGGCATAAGCGCTGTATGATGAATCCATACAATACTGACCAGTAATGAGCCCTAGTCCAAATCTGTATTTGGTGTCTCCCAACATCACATACCCACTTTTTTGCCCTGCTGCTTTCTGCTACCAAAGTGTGTTGAACCAGTTTGGTTCTCAAATATGAATAAAATTGTATTTTTTAGGGGTTTTTTTTCCTATGCATCTTGGAGAGCAAATTCTATCAGTAGTAATTAGAGATGAGCAAGCATACTCGCTAAGGCAAACTACTCGAGGGAGTAGTGCCTTATTCGAGTACCTGCCCGCTCGTCTCTAAAGATTCGGCTGCCGGCGTGGGTGAGAGGTGAGTTGCGGCGGTGAGCAGGGGGGAGAGAGGGAGAGAGAGATCTCCCCTCCGTTCCTCCCCGCTTTCCCCCGCCGCCCCCCGCCGGCAGCCGAATCTTTGGAGACGAGCGGGCAGGTACTTGAATAAGGCACTACTCCCTCGAGTAGTTTGCCTTAGCGAGTATACTCGCTCATCTCTAGTAGTAATCACTAGTGCAAGTGAAGTTCTGGGAACACCCTTGAAATTATGTAATATGTGGCTTTCTTTATCATTTAGGCTGCAATATAGACTTTGTTGTTTTGAAGTGTTTATAGGAAAAGTGACCTAAAAGAGGTAAGAGAGGAAGGCTGAGTTCTAGTTTGAAAGGAATCTACATCTGAACTGCACTGCAATATTTGTGGAAAAATGGACATTTTATATGTGTAGCAAGTGTTGATGTTTTATGCTTTAAACTTTGGAATATGTATCTTTTTATTATACTAAACATTTGTATTGTGTATGAAACTGTTACAGGTCAAAATATATTTTTAATAAAAGACTGAAAAACATACACAAGCTGGTGTGATCATTTTATTGTCAAAAACTGCAGTTAGTTCCATAAGGCCGGTTTCACATCTGCATTGGAACCTTCAGCGGGAGGTTCAGTCACAGATGCGGCTAGAATTACTGGAGGAAAATGCACTACATGCAGCACTTTTTCTTCTGTCCAAAAGCTGGGCGGAAAGTGGGTGGCCCCTATTAATTCTTTCAAATCCATTTTGTATCCTGGTTTTCCTAGGGGGCTTACTTTTTTTCTGCCGTTATACAACAGCGCTATATGCTGGCTAAAGCTAGTATTGCATGAGGTGACACGCTGGATAGGCTCCGACAGCAGAGAGGCTGGCAATATACAGTAAGAGAACCCCGACGGATGTCTTCCAACATCAGAGCTGTACAGCCTTAAATCATAATGTCTCGAGAGGTCAGACAGTGGATTGGAAAGGGTTAATGTCTGTACATGGAAAGTGCTTTCAGTAAAGAAACTCTGAAAAGAATATGCCAGAAGGATACGTATTAGGTTTTAAGCCGGATTCACATTACTGTATTAGCGCGCATTTGACCATGAAACATTTGTGAATGTATTACGCAGCAAATAGAAGCCATTGATTTCAATGGGTTTGTTCACAAGAGCGTATATGTCATGCACATTTTGGTCACGCCAACAAATATGCACATCTTGAACTTATTAAAGGGGTTGTCCCGCGGCAGCAAGTGGGTCTATACACTTCTGTATGGCCATATTAATGCACTTTGTAATGTACATTGTGCATTAATTATGAGCCATACAGAAGTTATAAAAAGTTTTTTACTTACCTGCTCCGTTGCTAGCGTCCTCGTTCCCATGGAGCCGAATAATTTTCGCCCTCCGATGGCCAAATTAGCCGCGCTTGCGCAGTCCGGGTCTTCTGCTGTTCTCTATGGGGCTCCGTGCAGCTCCGTGTAGCTCCGCCCCGTCACGTGCCGATTCCAGCCAATCAGGAGGCTGGAATCGGCAATGGACCGCACAGAAGAGCTGCGGTCCACGGAGGTAGAGGATCCCGGCGGCCATCTTCACCGGTAAGTATAGAAGTCACCGGAGCGCCAGGATTCAGGTAAGCGCTGTGCTGTTCTTTTTTTCAGTCCCTGCATCGGGGTTGTCTCGCGCCGAACGGGGGGGGGGGGGGGGGTTGAAAAAAAAAAAAAAACCGTTTCGGCGCGGGACAACCCCTTTAAACTAATTTCGATGGCTGCGAGCATCTGTGCATGTTTGTTGCAATCACAATTGTGCACGACTTTATACAAGCCTGGTGACAATGACCGGGAATTGAAAGCAAATCCAGACTCCATGTACAGACAGCTGTTTCAGGGTATTCGCTCTTCATCAGTGTACAGTAGGAGTCCGGCTTTGCTAGAGAGAGGCCTGTGATGGGGGTCAGAAATGCTATCTTTTCTCCCTCACCTATTGGAAGGCAGCCTTCCTTCAAGCTCGTTAGACTTTTTATACAAGCCTGTACATGGCTTGTATAAAAAGTCCAACTTTGACTTGAAGACAAGGCTTGTATAAAGAGTCTAACTTTGACTTGAAGGAATGCTGCCTTCCAGTAGGTGGCACTGTGGAGGTATTATTCCATTTCCCTTATTTGCATATTATGTAGAGCAGCATAAATGGCCTTTTGAGTCTCCTCACTCACCGTCTAGGTGCTCTCTCTAAGAAGAAAAGAGAGCGTTTTGGACTCAAGTTGTTACAATGCGATGGCTCTCTGTCAAGATTTGTTATGCCACATGATTGTAGTGGGAGATCATTGCAATCATCATACAGCACTGCACATGGAAAGTTTGAACAAATCAACAAATAAGGAAGCAGCTGTTATGTTATAAATGCTGCCTTTCTGGTAAGGAGTCATCTGACGTACATTTCTTCTGTGTTCTCAGCAAGAGCTATGTGAGATAAGAGAAGCACTATAAAATGGTCCAATTAGTCTGTATATAAGGATGGGATAGGATATATATGGTCAATAGTGATATATTGCTGAGTACATTTGCACATACTAATTAGTCCCCCCAAATACTAAATTGAGCTGGAAATAAGTATCTCCTGTTTGTTTACTTTTCACTATGTTTCACATGAACTCTGTCAGTGTTATGGACTAGCTGAAAAGGATCGAGTGCCCTTGGGCCCCACAGAGCAACAAATTTATATAGTGCAGCTGCCTTCCTCAAGATTATCATCTAAACCAGCAATTCCCAACCAAGGCGCTTTGACACTCCAGTTTTCCAGTCCCTTTTTGAGGAACAAAAAAAAACCCCTGTTTGCTTGGTACATCTGCTGGAAGGTTCATCTCCGACACTTGGTAGTAAAGAAGGAGCCCACCAGAGATAAGTTGGGGAGGATGGACATTTCTCAGTCAGGCTCAATGTCACTGTCTCACTAATGTCTTCCTTCTGCTGTGATCAGTGCAGGCATAATTGGCTCCCAGGATGTTAATATGTGTGTGGGAATGGTGAAGCTCTGGATGGATTACTGTGGAGGGGGATGGTGAAGCTCCCAGGATGTTAATATGTGGGTGGGAATGTGAAGCTCTGCATGTAATTCATGTGGGGGGATGGTGAAGCTCTGGATGTGATTGCTGAGGAAGGGGATGTGAAGCTCTGGATGTGATTACTGTGGAGGGGGGTGGTGAAGCTCTGGATGTGATTACTGTGGAGGGAAATAGTGAAGCTCTGGGTGTGATTACTGTGGAGGGGGATGGTAAAGCTTTAGATGTGATTACTGTGGAGGGGGATGGTGAAGCTCTAAGTGTGATTACTTTGGAGGGGGATGGTGCAGCTCTAGATGTGATTACTTTGGAGGGGGATGGTGAAGCTCTGGATGTGATTACTGAGGAGAGGGATGGTAAAGCTTTGGATGTGATTACTGTGGAGGGGAATGGCAAAGCCCTGGATGTGAGTCTGGTGTGTTTTTGTGGGCTCTTAATAAATAAGATGGAAGATCAGTCATAATGGAGCAAAATATTTGGAGCCTGAATTTATTATGAGAACTGACAACTAAATTTATAGTTGGGTCTGATGGTTGAATTGATGGTGGGGTCTGATCTATGAGATCTGAATAAAATTTGCTTTATGGGTTCTGGATTAATTTGGGGATCTGACATGTTGGGGTCCTAATTAATCTAGCTATGTTTCGCTTTTTATTTGCCGTTAGCTTTTTTTCTTAAAAATATATATTTTTTAAATTATGTAATTAGTTTGGGTCCAGATGTGGTGTGCTTTCTGTAAATTTGTGTTGTGGATTCTGTACTACAAATCCTCACAATTTACACTTCAATAGAAGTGAATGGCATTGTTATAAACCCATCCTCTTGAACGGGAAGATTTCCTCACTGAAATCAGAGCATGACTTTCTAATTTACAGCTCATTCTTTTGCGGAAATTTTCAGTAAGACCTGCAACACAACCCCCATGTCACCCATCAAGAATCTGCAGGATATTTGTTGTGGCAAATCCACGGAAGAAATTTTTCGCCTGGACCTGGTCTAAATTAGCAAAGGTTACTGGAGAGATTTTTTTCCAAGGATTTCTCCAGTGCAAAAAGGTTGGGAACTGCTGATCTAAACAGTCTAAAGCAACCTGAAACCTAACTCTGCAGAAAGGCTTACAACCTACAACAACCCTGCTAGGGTAACAGAGTGGCTTTGGCTGTGATAGAGATTGTGTAACCAAAGGTTGCTGAGTGATATCGCACGTCTATTGAACTCAGTAGAGTCCCAGTGCTAGTCACAGATTGCCACTATCATGATGTCACGATCACAAGAAATCCAACCAAGTTGGATTGTTGAGACTAAGATGTCACAACAACCTGTGGCAACCTGCAACTCATACTGCAACTCCATTGAGTTCAATGGCTCTACAATATGGCACTGCTACACAACGATCTTTAGTATTTTTTGTATATGAAAAGTTTAAGGGAACACTCTGGGTCAAAATTATACTCAGTACTATGCCTAGTGTAGGATACTGAGGCGATGGTGCATGACAATAGTTTCAAAGAAAACAAAAAAGTGCATCGCTATGCTTTCCATCTCCTCCAAAGCCATGTGCTTGGAATTGGACAATGTCTTACTTCTGATCATAGTGTTCCTTCAAGGGAGCACTGGCAAAAACACATTTGTCAATCCTTGCAGTCCTTACCTGATTGCCTGTCACACTCTGGACATCTCCTATGTATATTGCAGTCACTTCCATGCAGTGCAACCTCCTGTCTGATACTTATAAGTCACCATCTTGATACTAAGATTTCTCCCTGCTCATGATGCATCAGCCCTACATCACACGGACAGCTAGAGCCAGTACTATCTTTGCCTGCTGGGAGGACACTGCCATTACCTTTTGTATTCTATATTCCCTCTAAACAAATACAGACCATAAGTATACAGTCAGTAGGATGAGCTGTGATCTCTTTCACTATAACTGTGTGACAGGAGTCTCTAATCATCAGCAGTAACTGTGATAAGAGTTTCTGTCTACACTATGAAGTGCTTGTGTGGTAGAGTCTATGGAATATCATCATGCCGGTATTATGCTGGCTGAAAAACTGACTTCTTAAGAGAGCATAAAGCCAAGTAAGTCTCAGGTGGTCAGAATTGAGATCACATGACTTACATTGAACACAACTACTCCAGAAAGTTTCAGATAGAAAAGAATAACCAAGGTAATACTTGTTGATCCATATTGAGGGTCTAGTTATCATAGAATCATAGAATGGTAGAGTTGGAAGGGACCTCCAAGGTCATCAGGTCCAACCCCCTCAGTGCAGGTTTTTCTAAATCATCCCAGACAGATGTCTGTTTAGCCTCTGCTTGAACACTTCCATTGAAGGAGAACTCCCCACCTCCCGTGGTAACCTGTTCCACTCATTGAGCACCCTCACTGTCAGAAAGTGTTTTCTAATATCTAATTTGTGTCTCCTCCCTTTCAGTTTCATCCCATTGCTTCTGGTCTTTCCCTGCGAAAATCAGAATAGGGCTGATTTAACATTTACCTAAGACTATACTTCATGTTAGAACAATCCACCATTATGTGCACATGATAAATATTTCAATAGAAGTATCATGTTTTCTGGACCTGATGGGTAATACACTGATAAGAATATAACTCAATAAAGACCTTTTCATACATATTTTTCCTATTGTGAGTTACCAAATCACAGCTGACCGCCGCAGTCATCTCTTCTGAAATTACCTGGAAGCCTGCGCTGTTCAGAAATAGCTTCCTCCTACGCACAGACAGAATGGCGAATGACATAATCATTAAAACTTAACACGATTTTTGGGGTTAAATCCTTTTTGTTATAGCTATACAGTGTATTGTGCCCAACTTCTGTTCACAAACATACGGATTACACCTAGATTTTTATCTGGAAAGCCATTGACTTGTGTTTACACAAGAGTGGGATCACATTGCTGTTGAAGCACACTTATTTATTTTTGGACTGTGAGCCCCCTATTTGGCATGACCCTGTGAAACTGATAACTACTGTATAGAAGATTTACGGTTCCCTGCACAGATGGAAGATTAGTTATGATGGAGCAAAATATTCCAACACCATAAATTAACATGGACAATTCAAAGTTATTTTAATATGCGAAATGTTTCTATAAATGTATTTAGCTGCTAAATATCATGTCTGCAACATCTGCCCTCCACAGACTCATCTCAAAGAGTAAGGGGTCTATTACATGGAACGGAGTTGCTCTACAGAACGCAGAGGTACTTAAGCTGGGGGAATATGCATATCTAAGGTCGGCTTGATATGGACATATTTGTGCGCAACATGCAGAGAATGGAACCCGTTGATATCAATTGATTCATTTCCATGTTCTATTTTTCTGTAAATAGAAGTCAATGGACGATGTGCAAATGCAGGCGCAATATGGAAGGAGATGTGTAATTGCACAGGAAAAAGAACAGATCTGGAAGTCATTAGACATTTCAATCAGTGTGCCTTTGTTTGCTGTGCGCAAATGTTTGCGTGTATCTGTGCTTTTTATTGTGCCTTCTGCATTACCAGGGACCGTTCACATCGGCGCAGGACACATCCACACCGTGGCCATCAGCGCTTGTGCAGAGCGTTTAAACTGAGAGACCTGCCGCCAGCTAGCGTGCTTCTTTGCTGCTTCTCGCTCAGCGTTTCACCTGCTATGGGAAGCACTAAGCGAGGAGCATTTACACAGAATGAGAAGCCAGACAGCCAACAAAGTTTTGTAAGCTAACTAAAAAGTCAGCTTAACAAATCACAAACAACAAGTAAATAATTTTTTCGCATTCACACTGAATGATTATCGCCTAAATTCATTCGTTTGAGCAAATTCTGAGCGATAATCATTATGTGTAATTGGGTCATAAGCCCTAAATGTGAATTGTCGACAGAATTAAGCTGCTCTCAATGTAGCATCAGAATCCACACATTAGCCATGAGGATTCTGGTGCAGAATTTTCCCCAGTGCAGCAAATTCTACTGCGTCCTGCGGAACAATTCCGTCCCTTGAGAAAGGTTCCTAAAAGTGTGTTTCATACACACCAGAATATTCCGCATGACAGTGAAAATGTCATAACTTGTCCTGTTGGAGCCATTTATGTTGGAGAAACAGGACAGAAACTTAAAGCAGAGATGAGAACTCATCGCCACATAATTAAACAGAGAAAGACAGAATTTCCTGTGGCGGAGCTCTTTTCTAGTCCCGGACACAACATAAAAGTTATAATACTGAAAGGCAATTTCAGATCACAAAGCCATAGAAGAATTTGGGAATATAAATTAATAACAACTTTTGACACTTTCAACAAAGGGTTAAATTGTTCAAGAGGATTCAGGCATGAATGGGAAGTATAACACATCTACAGCACAGATAACACTGGTGACCCCCTAACACTAATTTAGGGATCATAAAACCTTCAGATCTCAATCAGTGATTATTTAGGTATGTTTGTATTTCTGTTGTAGTATTCGATTAAGTGCAAATTAATCACACCATGCCTGTGCCTTGTCATAAGTATATATATATATATATATATATATATATATATATATATACCTCTTTGGATCTATTTCATTGGGCCTGAGGAAGAACTCTGAGTAAGTTTGAAAGCTCGCCATAAAATCATATATTTTTATTAGCAGTTAAAAGGTATTATATTTACAAGATTATTTGTTTTTTCCTGCTGAGAACAATCACAATGACTTACTATGCCAGCAATTCCACATCAAAATCCGTAATTGCATATGCAGAGTTTAACAGCAGAATATTCTGTGGTGTCTTGCGAGACAATCTGCTGAGTGTGAAGGAACCCTAAGGATGTGCTCACACACGGTGTACATGCTGAGTATTTTCTGACATGGATTTGTGTGTGGAAAATATGTATCGTATTACAGTACAAGCCAAGTGGATGAGATGTCAAAGAAATCCCATCCACAAGCTGTGGAAAAAAGTCGCAAGTCTAAATTAAATCTGCAGCATCTCAAATTATGTTGCAGAATGTCCTTATCTATTGTGAATTTTTGGCATTGAGTTGAGTGTTAAAATCCACGAAAAAATCCAGATTGTTGTGGATTTTGCTGCGGATTACCAGAGAATTTGGAGCAAAATCTGCAGGTTGGAATATAGTAATAATAATAAACAGATTTTTTGCTCACCCTCTTAGGGCTAATGTCCACGGCCAGATTTCTGTTGCGTGAAATGCGTCAGAATCCACGGCGTTACACCGCAGCTATTAGGTTATAGTGAACCTAATAGCTCAATATTCACACTGCAGAATTCCACCGCGGAATTCCGCAGTGAGAAATAAACCACTGGATGTTCTAAATGAATTCGTATGTTCTGCCCCACATAAACCGAAGCTACATAACATTCCATTCTAGGTGTTTAGTGGTTACAGCACCATCTAGCTGTGTTGCAAATGTATTACAACTTGTTTTTCTACCATAAGGACTGATGTATTATGGGTAGTTTGTGGGAAGAAGGAACGTCCAGCCAGAGACAGTCAGAGACAGACTTATCTTTGCTCCCTCCTCTTCAAAATCCACCATCTTTGTAAAAGCATATCTGGTAAGAAAGCTACCCTTGTTTCAGAGACAGTATGTTATGCAGAGCTGTTCAGTGGCCAGTTGTATTGTTACTCAGGGAGTTATAACTGTTTAGTTAGCCATGCAGCACTATGTGTAGCAGCCATTTTACCATGTACCTCCATGTTACTGTAGTGTAATGTTTCCTATGCATCATACTTATGCAAATTATCTGTATTCTTATAGTTTTACCATTATCGACATTATCATCATTATTATTATCATCATCATCATCGATTTGTTAACCAATAAACCTGTCAGATTGAGAAGAACAGTTTGTTTATTTGGAAGACAGAAATGGTTAAGCTGAATGTCGGACTGCACACTGTGTAACGTGTAAGAAGACAGAACAACGTACGTCCGGCTTTCATTGATATCAATGGAAGCCGGCCGTCATGCTATACTTCTGGCGCAGCCCTGCCCACCGCGTCATGCACTGTACTGCGCATGCATCTTAGCGCGTTAGGCGAGATGCTCACAGCCGATCTGGGAGGTGAGTATGGGGTCTTTGGGGGGGGGAGCGCTGTGACGGACGCCGCTGAGATATTCCACTGGCAGAGTCCATCACATCCGTGGGCATGAGCCCTTAATCTGCACCTCACCCCAGTGCAAAGGTTTACAAGGTCCCCTTGCCTAACTTTGCAACCTGAACTCCAGCATTGCTGTAAGATAGTATGTAAGGCCGAAAAAGATGTGTCCATCCAGTTCAGCCTATTACCCCCCAATGTTGATCCAGAGAAAGGCAAAACCCTCCAATAAGGTAGAATCCAATTTCCCCCATTTAAGGACAAAATTCCTTTGTGACTCCAATCTGGCAATTAGAATAATCCCGGGGTCACAGACCCTTCTGAAGTTATTAATAATTATAACATGTAATATTGTATGGCTCAAGAAAGGCGTCCAGGCCCCTCTTAAACTCTTTCATTGAGTTCGCCATCACCACATGCTTAGGAAGAGAGTTCCATAGTCTCACTGCTCTTAGGCCTCAGTCAGACGGGCGTTTTTTCGCGCGTTTTGCGCATCGCATGTCGGATGCGCATGCGCAAATCGCGTGACCGGAGGCGAAAAATCGCAGGAAAAATCTGCACGTACCCGCGTTTATCGTCGCTGCAAAACGCCCGTCTGACCGGAGAAAAATCGCTGTGCGCATCAAAATGCGCATGAAACTTCGTCTGACCGGCGAAAAAAATTATTTTGGTGCGCACATAAAACGGCAAACGCAGATAGGCGCGATTTGCGAATCGTCGTGTCCTATAATTTTTTGCAAAAGCGGACATGTGACCGATATCATAGCGAACTATTGGTTCTATATATGCGCGAAATGCATGCGCATGCGCAAAACGCGCGAAAAAACGCCCGTCTGACTGAGGCCTTACAGTAAAGAACCTCCTTATATGTCGGTGTGGAAACCTTCTTTCCTCTAGTTGTAAAGAGCATCCCCTAGTTACAGTCCTGGGTACAAATATATGATGGTAGAGATCTCTATATTGTTCCCTGATATATTTATACATAGTTATTAGGTCGCCCCTCAGCTGTCTTTTTTCTAAACTAAATAATCCCAATTTTGTCTAACTTCTCTGATTATTGTAGTCCGCCCATTCCGTTAATTATTTTAGTTGCCCGCCTTTGCACCCACTCAAGTTCTGATATGTCCTTCTTGAGTCCCGGTGCATGTTCTCATCATGTGCCCCTAGACCCCTTTTGATGCAACCATGATCCTATTTGCCTTGGCAGCAGCTGCCTGACACTGGTTGCTCCAGGCAAACTTGTAGTTAGCTAAAATCCCAAATTATCCCGAATATTATTTTAGAATGTACCAAGAGAGTTAAACCCTGTTTTTTATTGACTTTTGCAAAAAGCTCAGTGTGAATATGAACCTCGGGCGGTTCATCTAGGCAAAATCCACTAAAATTCCTCCTGATTGTCTTGCAGTTCTCTGTTCAAATCTTTCCAAGGACATCTGTATGGAGTTTGCATGTTATCCCATGTAGATGGTGTTCTTTTTCAGATTTGAACGTAGGATGCCAGCACTGCAAGGTAACAGCGCTAACCACGTAGCCACCGTGCTTATTCTTCCTCCAGAGAAGGACAAGAAGAAGGTGAAGAAAGAGAAGATCTCCATCAGAAGAAGAGGAAGAATGGGGGCTTAGTGGTTAGCACTGTTGTCTTGTAGTGCTAGGGTCCTAGGTTCAAATCTGACCAAGGACAACATCCACATGGAGCTTGTATGTTCTGTGTTTATGTGAGTTTCTTCACACTCATACAAACTTCATGCACAAAAACAGAGCATGCTGTGATTTTTACTCCGCATGTGGAAATCACAATTCGTTTCTACGAGTGTGTAAGAAAAAGCAATTTTGCATAGCATGTTGTGAACGATATTTGTTGTGGATACTCAGATGCCGACCTCGGATTCTGTAATACAAATCCGTTCATGTGCAGCCGGCCTTAGTAGAACAATACTGCAGTTTTTGATGCAGAATGAGTTTTTTATTAATTCCCAATGAACAACAATGTAGCAAAGTTTCGGACTTTCATCAGGCTTTTACATATCTCTAGAATAGCGCTGACAAAGCTCCGGCACCACAGTAGTAATCCTAGCCCCATATAACAGCTCAATGAAGAACTACAGGTCCAAAACATTAGTAGTAGTGCTGTTACATTTAGAGTATTGACATGAATAATGTAAATGATGACATTGCTGCATGATTGGTAGGAACCACTTAAGCAGCAAGGAATTTAATGGGTGTGTGCAGGATATTTTTTTATTTTATACCATTTCTTGCCATTAGAAAAGTTTTATAAAATCCAAGGAAACCCTTTATTCTGGTGTTATGTTTATGTTATGACCTTGGTTCTGGTGCCATATCTGTCACTAGATATTTGTATCTAGTATCATATTGGATGTCTTTCAGCCCTCAGAACCGCAGCTGTTCCTAATAGCGTAGATCCAACTAGGTGCTGAAATCATTCTGCAAGAATATCGGCCCCTGCGGCAAAGAAACCTCTTGTATTTGGCACAGATTAGATGGAGGTACTGACATACTCTTAACTACTGACAGGGAGGGTTCATTGATTCATGCTTTTGCAGCAAATTCTGACCCTCCCATCAGCCTGGTGCAACAAAAATTTGGATTCGTTGGACCAGGCGATATTTTTCTACTGCTCAGTGATGCCATTTTTGCACTCTTTTGCCCATTTCTGTTTCTCTTAGACAGCAATTGTGTTCATACTAGTTTTCACTGCTGTAGTCCATCCATGCAAAGGACTAACAAGTTGTGTATTGGGACATGTTAGTTGGAGCATCAGCATTGTATTCAGCTGCAATTTTCTTGACTGTGTAGTCTCTTCATCAGAACGTTTCTTGACATCCTCCTATGACACCTTTCGTTGAAGAGTTCTTTACATCCCTTTTGCTGGATGTTTTTCCTTGATCTCTCCATTCTTGCTATACTTCTGACACTGTTGCACAAGAAAAGACCACACGATTGGCAGTTTTTGAAATACTGGCTAGTCTAGCACTGATGACCGTGCCTCGTTCAAATTCCCTTGAGTTTCCCATTTTAATGTGGATTCACACTGAAATGGATAAAAAAAATTGCTCACTTGATTTTAAGCTGCACCCTGTGGTCATATATCGAATTTTCATACAAGGAGTCTCTAAAGTGGCCCTTCAATGTACATAGTCATGGAGACAGTGGGAAGGAACAAACTTACAATCTCTTGCTTCTTTCTACTAGGGTAGCTTTGTTTTCTTTGTAAGTTTATCGGTGTCCATGTCACCAATGGATCTGTCACCCGGCTTTGCAGATAACATAAAGTATCCCGGTGATAATCCCCCGGACTTTTAAATCATTTGTAATCCAAAAGGTCCAAGCGAGACATGCACCCATTTATGCATAATGGTTGTCATAGTGCCTTGTAGAGGACACACATTTGCAAGATCCCGTATTTTGGGAAGATTAGCAGTTTTGTTGTTCTGGTAGTCATGGTGTCTGTGAGCTGTTACCTCGGGGCTCACAGCTGTTCAGAATAAAGCCGCAGGCACTCTCATTATGCTCAGCTGTCGGAGCAGCTAATAACCAGTGCGCTGTCCTGTTGACTGACCTCATGGATATTGTATGCATCAGGGCTGAAATCAGCATGCTTCACAAAGGACTCATCTACTCCACTAAAGTTGTGGGTGACAAATGCACATTTATATTAGTTATTACCTCATTCTCTTATGTGAATTTCCTGTCTCAGAGCATTTCTATGTTTGTAGTAATACTGTATGTGCATGAAGCGATCCACTTCCAAAATTATATATATAAAATAGTATTACTGTATGCGTACGAACTGATCAGATTCCAAAAATATGCATATATTGTGGAGAGAGAGAGAGAGAGAGAGAGAGAGAGAGAGAGAGACCGACCGAGAGACCGAGACCATAATGAAGATATTAAAACCTCACAATGGGTCAGAGATTTCCTATTCAGCCGCACATACCATAGTACATTGTTTGGAAATACATTATAAATGTTTATGACTTGGCTTAATATTTTGTAAACGTATTTCAATGAAAGATATTTGTGGCATATCAATTTAATATGCCATAAGTAATTAATTAAAGGGGTTGTCCAGTTGTAAACCACTGGTGGCATAAGCCATCATTACTAGATCAGTGGGGGTCTGCCACCCCGGACCCTTTCGATCAGCTATTTGCTCGGCAAATGCACTTGTTTACATAGTTTACAACCCCTTTAATGAATATCTGACCACTAGGACCGACTTGATCCCGAAAATGAGAGAGTCTTCTCATTCATTGCCAGTAGAGTCACCCTATATTAATGTCTATGTGCATTTGGTTGAGCAACTGACTTGCCTACGGACAACAGTGCTTTAGTTCAATGCAACAGCTTTAAAGTGATCTTGTCAGGAGATGTATGCTGCCCTATCTGAGTGCAGAACATGATAGAGGAATGGAAGTTGAGCTCTGTGATATAGAAGTTTCTATGATTTGAAGCAGAATTTTTGTGTAAAATGCTGAGTAAATCCTGGCAGGACTCCTAAGAGAGTCAGTAAGAGTCCTGATCACCCCGCCTACTTAGTGATTGACAGCTTTCCACATAGGAATTTGTGAACAGAGAAAGATGTCAATCAGCCTGTGTGGATGGTGTAAGCAGAACTCTTATTGCCTCTCCTAGGAGTCTTGTAAGAGTTTACTCTGCTATTTACACAGAAAACCTGCTTCTAATCATATACACCTATATATCACAGGACTCAGCTTCCCCCCTCTATCATATCCTGCTCCCAGGGCAGCAGAAATCATCTTACAAGTTCACTTTAAAACCTGTAAGATCTAAACTCATATTCTTTTATCATATTTTCAACAAGAATATGATTTCACCGGAGAGAGCCTTACAGTAGATGTTTATCAAATGTGAAGAAACTATGAACTTCACTCACCTGGTGCGAAACAAGTCTCCTAATAAAAAGGAGACGTGCTCGCACCGTAGATCCAGAAAAAACCTTAATGGGATTTCTTTAGAGGTCCTCCATGATGCAGTCGTGTGGAGAGCTGCAGTAGTAAAGTAGCCCGGATTGTATGTCCAAAACAGGAAGATCAAAAATTGGGAAATAGAAAAAGACTTCTTGCGCTCATATGAAGATTCCTCATTCCAGGCAAAAGGATTTGGAAACCAATCCAAAGAATATGCCATTTATTAATAGAAAAAACTACATATGCTTTGGATTGGTTTCCATATCCTTTTGCCTGGAATGAGGGATCGTCATATGAGCGCAGGAAGTCTTTTTCTATTTCCCAATATTTTCAACATGGCTATAGTCGAGATTCATGCAAATAATGAAGAGGTGAAAAAGGTATAAAAACTTGTATCTGCAAATGGATAACTATATCCCTGTATCTATTCATTGTCATATTACACTATGAATTATGCATATTCTGTTATATGAAACACAGAGAGCCAGAAGTAAATTTCATAGTATTTTTTTATTTTAACGTAAAATAGTTTTTTCTTTATTACACTTCACATTCAATTTCACAGCAATCAGCTGCCATCCAATGTTTATTCAGGGTTTAAGACCTTATTCACACAGTTGAGTGCGACTTCGGTCAGCGAAAAACTGACCAATATTACTGCGAGTGTATGTGTATTTCACACCAGTTTTTATGTTTTTAATGTGCGACTGTCATCCGAGTGCAATCTGTTTTTCACGCACGCAAAAACAGGAAGGTAGCCCAATTGATGTAATGTAAAACTACCATTTAGGACATTGGGTGCATGCAAAAATACGGAATGTATGCGCATGCCATGCGAGCGCATTCAGTTCTTTTTTTATATATCCACTGATATAAATGGGCAATGCTGATCTGACAATTGCGCCAGAATAGCACATGCAGCGATTTCTTTACATGGACCATTAGTCCATAAAGGAAATTGCACTTTTGAATACATGCATTGATTTATGGCTAAGGAAAGGGTTTTAATCTCAAAATGCTAACATGTTGCCACCTGAATGATCAATTTGTGGAATATTCTCCAGTGAGTTTCCAGCTTTCCGTTTCAGAGAAACAGTAGTAAAGCTGAAAAACATCTCAGTTTTTTTCCCCATTGATTTTAATGGGTTAAAAAAAAACAAAAAAACTAATAATTCCAGTTGGTTTCAGTTTTGTTTTGGATCAGTTTTTTTTAACTTCAACAAATAACGCAGCAGACGCAGAAGTGAATTGCGCCTTAGATTTTATGTACTGGACATGACAAAATTCCAAATTCGTGGCATGATAGCACCCAGGATGTAAGCACTAATGCCAGGAGAACGGGTGGTGACACTGCAGCCTTTGACTGGCAGGCAGTGGTCACCTGACTTCCAATGTCAACAGAGATTGGTACAACCGTGGGGCTGCATCGCTGGAACACGGTGTCAAGGATGGGTAAATACTGCTGGACTTATTATTTTCCCGCCTTGCTCCTGGCATTAAATGTCAAAACGTAACCACATATCCTCTTTAAATGCAAGCCAATTCTTGAGCAAAACTTCTCTCAGTCTGCCAGAAATTTAAGACTATAAAGGAGGTTCACTTTCCAGCAGGGCAATAACCCTAAACATACTGCTAAAGCTACACTGGAGGGGTCTAAAGTAAAACATGGAAATGTCTTGGACTAGTCAAATCAAAGTCCAGACCTCAATCCCACTGAGAATGATATGACTCACTGGCGTAACTATAGGGGATGTGGTTGCACCCGGGCCCAGAAGCCTTAGGGGGCCCATAAGTCCTCTCTTCTTCATATAGGGAGCCCAGTACTATGAATAAAGTTTTATAATTGGGGGCCCTGTTACAGGTTTTGCATTAGGGCCCAAGAGCTTCAAGTTACAGCTCTGCGTTAAGGGGTTAAGAGAAGTTTTGGGGGCCCAAGATAAACATTTGCACCTGGGCCCTTGAGCTTTTAGCTACACCCCTGATACTGCTGTATATAAACCCACCCCATCTAACTTGAAAGAGTTGAGGTTTTGCCTGGAAAAATGGGCAAAAACCCCAGTGTCGGAATGTTCTACGCTCATAGAGACATGCAGCAACACGTGGCAACACAAAGTATAGACGGTCAGGGCTTGGATACTTATGCAAATTAAAGTTCTTAGATTTTTTCTTGGCCCTAATTATTGTTTGTGTCACAGTAGAAAATATTTAACACATTGTGATAAGTGGTAGGAATGTTGTAAAATGGTACAAACCCTCAAAAAAATCAATTTTCATTCCAGGCTGTAACGCAGTGAAACAGCAAAAACACCAAGGAGTGAATACTTTTGCAAGGCACTATATCTATAGAGGTTTTCATAAAAGTGACTATGTGCCCAATATTCTTGATGATGATTTTAGATTAACGTAGACTGGCTTCAGTTCTGAATGGCTGACTTTAGTCTTTGTACCACATATGAATGCTACTAGTTATTCTTAATAAAGTATTTCATTTTGGCTGGCCTTTAAAACTTTAGTGATAACCGAAAAAAGTAATAACACAATAGTTAATTTGTACATCATGTACACCCCTTAACCAAAATAGGGGAGGGGCAACTTATTTGGTGATGTATTATGTAGCCGCAACACTGAAAGGGTTTTGCCGACTCACTTTTTACAATCTTAGTGCACTTATTAACCACCACAACTTATTAATTTCCTAACACTTTACAAATGACTTAAATAAGTGTAAATATGTAAACTTTAGCATGTTCCTAACGAATCCGCTAATACACGACCATCCGGTGATGGCAGAATGTAAAGCCATTACTCTTCAAAACCAGCTGCTTGTGGAATCTTCCTCCTCTCCGAAAGCTATCCTGCACATATTGGAGTTGTCCTGATGAAGAGGCAGCTGAGAACCTGCCACGGTTTGTGCTTTTCCTTTTCGGGATATGTATGACTTGCCAGAAGGCAATTTCTCATACTTTGTGATGTATCGCCTATGAAATCAAAGCAAATTCTTATGAGATTCATTGAAGGGGTTGTCCCACAAAAACAAGTAATCCCCTATCCACAAGAATGAGGGCCCAGTGTGTCCAGCAATGAATGCAACAGGACACGCATGTATACCACCACTCTATTCATTTTAATGGGCCTCTTTTGTGGCAGGACCCAGGGACTAATCAGACCACAACTGCAATCATTTACATATATACCTAAGACATAACTGCATGCCAAGTTTTGCAACAATCTGACATTTCTTTTTTGTCAATGAGTATATATATATATATATATACTGTAGGTATGACTCAGAATCTATTGTCTCTCTTGACCTTACAAAAAATAGTAGAAAAGATCACAGCACTCTCCAAAGTTTACCGCTTGATACAAAGTTTATTGACAATTCTTGGTACAGAATACTTCAAACACTATATTCCACATAGAGCCTGGGATGGTGTTCCTGTAGCACGTCAGGCTCTCCTTTTACCTTTTAAGCGCTACAAGAGATTAAAGCAGCCATCCAATTTCAGGACAAAATTCTGTCCCAGGACTGGAAGTGGGTATATTACCTGCAGTTGTTCTCTACTGCTCCTCTGATCTGCCAATTTTGGGCCCTGTTTCTGGCCGTCCAAGATGGCCACAGCAATTTTCTAACTACCTAATGCACATTATGCATTGCTCTTTGATGGCCAACGCGGATCACGTGAGCACCTCTGGCCAATTAAAAAGCAGGTATAGTGCATTGGTAGTCTAATGCTACCAATGTACTGTGGGGATTAAGTAGGTCGATGATTGCTTCGGCCCTCTTGAACAACTGAACACGAGACCTAGAATCAGCGGATTGCAGAGGCCACAGAGAAAACGATTGCAGTTAATATAACTTCCTCCCCCTCCGGTCCTAGGACTGAATTTTGCTCGGAAGCTGGAGGGTCACTTTAAGGTTCGTGAGGACGAAAACGTTGTACTGTGTTGCAAACGGAGTGCTGTGGTCTCTTATTCTATTTGGATTTGGGGTGAATCTCCCTTCAGCAAACCTGAGTGTAGCCCACCAATATTTATACCCTTATGAAGACTTACAACCTCTTTATTATTATTGCTAATAAGCCAAGAATCAATTTCCAGACCTAAAATGTCAAGGAGATTACTCTGTCTTTAATAGAGATGAGCGAACGTACTCGTCCGAGCTTGATATTCGTGCGAATATTAGGGTGTTCGGGATGCTCGTTACTCGTAACGAGTACCACGCGGTGTTCCGGTTACTTTCAGTTTCCTCTCTGAGACGTTAGCGCGCTTTTCTGGCCAATTGAAAGACAGGGAAGGCATTACAACTTCCCCCTGTGACGTTCAAGCCCTATACCACCCCCCTGCAGTGAGTGGCTGGGGCAATCAGATGTCACCCGAGTATAAAAGTCGGCCCCTCCCGCGGCTCGCCACACATGCCTTGTGAGTTAGCTGAGGGACAGTGCTGTTCTATTGGAGTTGCTGTAGGGAGAGTGTTTGTAGTGAGTGTAGGCTTCAAGAACCCCAACGGTCCTTCTTAGGGCCACATCTACGTGTGTGCAGGCTGCTGTTAGCAGTGGAGAAATTTTTTTTCTTCTCAAAATCGGCAGAGCATTGCACCTGGCATTAGGGACAGAAGTGGTGCTTAGGCAGGGAGAGTGTTAGGAGTGAGTGTAGCCTTCAAGAACCTCAACGGTCCTTTCTAGGGCCACATTTAACTGTGTGGAGTACTGTGCAGGCTGCTGTTAGCTGTGTTGCTTTTTTTTTTTTTTCTCAAAATCGACGGTGCAGAGCATTGCACCCTGCATTGATACTACAGGCACAGAATTGTGTAGGCAGGGCCACAACACAGTTATTAGTCATTGAATAGGCATAGTGGGCCTTTCCTTTTAAACAAAAGGGAAAAAAGTATATTTGCCCTGCCTCTGTCAGTCCTAAGGGCTCTGTGTACGTGTGTGCTGCGTGGAGAACGTAAAAAAATCAGACGCAACCAGCTACGGTTGAGTGCAGCCTTGCGCCAATTTCTTTCCTGCCTGGGAAATACCTGCTCTGCCACAGTTAATAACTCTGCAACAGTAAAGTTCTGTGACACTTTTGCAGGGCCGCAACACAGTGTTAGTTATTAAACTTATTATTCAGTGAAAAGACGCAGTGGGCCTATCCTTTTAAACAAAAGGGAAAAAAGTATATTTGCCCTGCCTCTGTCAGTCCTAAGGGCTCTGGGTACGTGTGTGCTGCGTGGAGAACGTAAAAAAATCAGACGCAACCAGCTACGGTTGAGTGCAGCCTTGCGCCAATTTCTTTCCTGCCTGGGAAATCAAATCACTGGTAATACAGCATGCTGAGGGGTAGGGGTAGGCCTAGAGGACGTGGACGCGGGCGAGGACGCGGAGGGCCAAGTGAGGGTGTGGGCACAGGCCGAGCTCCTGATCCAGGTGTGTCGCAGCCGACTGCTGCGCGATTAGGAGAGAGGCACGTTTCTGGTGTCCCCACGTTCATCGCCCAATTAATGGGTCCACACGGGAGACCTTTATTAGAAAATGAGCAGTGTGAGCAGGTCCTGTCCTGGATGGCAGAAAGTGCTTCGAGCAAGCTATCGTCCAGCCACAGTTCTGCGCCGTCCACTGCTGCAAATCCGAATCCTCTGTCTGCTGCTCCTCCTTCCTCCCAGCCTCCTCACTCCACTACAATGACACATGCTCAGGAGCGGGAAGACTCCCAGGAACTGTTCTCGGGCCCCTGCTCAGATTGGGCAGCAGTGGTTCCTCTCCCACCAGAGGAGTTTATCGTCACTGATGCCCAACCATTGGAAAGTTCCCGGGGTCCGGGGGATGAGGCTGGGGACTTCCGCCAACTGTCTCAAGACCTTTCAGTGGGTGAGGAGGACGATGACGATGAGACACAGTTGTCTTGCAGTGAGGTAGTAGTAAGGGCAGTAAGTCCGAGGGAGGAGCGCACAGAGGATTCGGAGGAAGAGCAGCAGGACGATGAGGTGACTGACCCCACCTGGTGTGCAACGCCTACACAGGACAGATCTTCAGAGGGGGAGGCACGGGCAGCAGCAGGGCAGGTTGCAAGAGGCAGTGCGGTGGCCAGGGGTAGAGGCAGGGCCAGACCGAATAATCCACCAACTGTTTCCCAAAGCGCACCCTCGCGCCATGCCACCCTGCAGAGGCCGAGGTGCTCTAAGGTCTGGCAGTTTTTCACAGAGACGCCTGACGACCGACGAACAGTGGTGTGCAACCTTTGTCGCGCCAAGATCAGCCGGGGAGCCACCACCAACAGCCTCACCACCACCAGCATGCGCAGACATATGATGGCCAAGCACCCCACAAGGTGGGACGAAGGCCGTTCACCGCCTCCGGTTTGCACCGCTGCCTCTCCCCCTGTGCCCCAACCTGCCACTGAGATCCAACCCCCCTCTCAGGACACAGGCACTACCGTCTCATGGCCTGCACCCACACCCTCACCTCCGCTGTCCTCGGCCCCATCCAGCAATGTCTCGCACCGCACAGTCCAGCCATCGCTAGCGCAAGTGTTGGAGCGCAAGCGCAAGTACGCCGCCACGCACCCGCACGCTCAATCGTTAACCGTCCACATAGCCAAATTTATCAGCCTTGAGATGCTGCCGTATAGGGTTGTGGAAACGGAGGCTATCAAAGCTATGATGGCGGCGGCAGCCCCGCGCTACTCAGTTTCCAGTCGCCACTACTTTTCCCGATGTGCCGTCCCAGCCCTGCACGACCACGTCTCCCGCAACATTGTACGCGCCCTCACCAATGCGGTTAGTGGCAAGGTCCACTTAACTATGGACACGTGGACAAGCACAGGCGGGCAGGGCCACTACATCTCCCTGACGGCACATTGGGTGAATTTAGTGGAGGCTGGGACAGAGTCAGAGCCTGGGACCGCTCACGTCCTACCCACCCCCAGAATTGCGGGCCCCAGCTCGGTGGTGGTATGTTCGGCGGTGTATGCTTCTTCCACTAAAGCACCCTCCTCCTCCTCCTCAACCTCTGTCTCGCAATCTAGATGTGTCAGCAGCAGCAGGATGTCGCCAGCAGTCGGTGTCGCGCGGCGTGGCAGCACAGCGGTGGGCAAGCGTCAGCAGGCCGTGCTGAAACTACTCAGCTTAGGAGATAGGAGGCACACGGCCCACGAACTGCTGCAGGGTCTGACAGAGCAGACCGACCGTTGGCTTGCGCCGCTGAGCCTCCAACCGGGCATGGTCGTGTGTGACAACGGCCGTAACCTGGTGGCGGCTCTGCAGCTCGGCAGCCTCACGCACGTGCCATGCCTGGCCCACGTCTTTAATTTGGTGGTTCAGCGCTTTCTGAAAAGCTACCCACGCTTGTCAGACCTGCTCGTAAAGGTGCGCCGGCTCTGCGCACATTTCCGCAAGTCCCACACGGACGCTGCCACCCTGCGCACCCTGCAACATCGGTTTAATCTGCCAGTGCACCGACTGCTGTGCGACGTGCCCACACGGTGGAACTCTACGCTCCACATGTTGGCTAGGCTCTATGAGCAGCGTAGAGCTATAGTGGAATACCAACTCCAACATGGGCGGCGCAGTGGGAGTCTGCCTCCTCAATTCTTTTCAGAAGAGTGGGCCTGGTTGGCAGACATCTGCCAGGTCCTTCGAAACTTTGAGCAGTCTACCCAGGTGGTGAGCGGCGATGCTGCAATCATTAGCGTCACCATTCCTCTGCTATGCATCTTGAGAAGTTCCCTGCAAACCATAAAGGCAGCCACTTTGCGCTCGGAAACAGAGCCGGGGGAAGACAGTATGTCGCTGGATAGTCAGAGCACCCTCCTGTCTATATCTCAGCGTGTTCAGGAGGAGGAGGAGGAGCATGAGGAGGATGAGGAGGAGGGGAAGAGACAGCTTGGCCCACTGCTGACGGTACCCATGCTGCTTGCCTGTCATCATTTCAGCGTGTATGGCCTGAGGAGGAGGAGGAGGATCCTGAAAGTGATCTTCCTAGTGCGGATAGCCATGTGTTGCGTACAGGTACCCTGGCACACATGGCTGACTTCATGTTAGGATGCCTTTCTCGTGATCCTCGCATTACACGCATTCTGGCCACTATGGATTACTGGGTGTACACACTGCTCGACCCACGCTATAAGGAGAACCTTCCCAGTCTCATTCCCGAAGAGGAAAGGGGTTCGAGAGCGTTGCTATACCACAGGACCCTGGCGGACAAGCTGATGGTAAAATTCCCATCCGACAGCGGTAGTGGCAGAAGGCGCAGTTCCGAGGGCCAGGTAGCAGGGGAGGTGCGTAGATCGAGCAGCATGTACAGCCCAGGCAGTGCAACAGTCTTTAAGGGCCTGGACAGCTTTATGGCTCCCCAGCAAGACTGTGTCACCGCTCCCCAGTCAAGGCTGAGTCGGCGGGAGCACTGTAAAAGGATGGTGAGGGAGTACGTAGCCGATCGCACGACCGTCCTCCGTGACGCCTCTGCCCCCTACAACTACTGGGTGTCGAAGCTGGACACGTGGCCTGAACTGGCGCTGTATGCCCTGGAGGTGCTTGCTTGTCCTGCGGCTAGCGTCTTGTCGGAAAGGGTGTTTAGTGCGGCTGGGGGAATCATCACGGATAAGCGTACCCGCCTGTCAACCGACAGTGCCGACAGGCTAACACTCATCAAGATGAACAAAGCCTGGATTTCCCCAGACTTCTCTTCTCCACCAGCGGACAGCAGCGATACGTAAGCAATACGTAGGCTGCACCCGCGGATGGAAGCTACGTTCTCTCTCACCATCCAAAACGGGGACATTTCTGCTTCATCAATCTGTGTCTAATATTCCTCCTCCTCCTCCTGCTCCTCCTCCTGAAACCTCACGTAATCACGCTGAACGGGCAATTTTTCTTTGGGCCACAAGGCTCACTCATCTAATTTTTCGAAACAATTTTTATATGTTTCAATGCTCTTAAAAGCGTTGAAACTTTAACTTGAACCAATTTTTCGTTAAACTGGGCTGCCTCCAGGCCTAGTTACCACTTAAGCCACATTAACCAAAGCGATTAATGGGTTTCACCTGCCATCTTGGTTGGGCATGGCCAATTTTTACTGAGGTACATTAGTACTGTTGGTACACCAATTTTTTGGGGCCCTCACCTACAGTGTAATCATACCAATTTGTATGTTCTTCGCCTGCACTCATGGTACAGAAGTGTGTGTAGGGTTGGCCTACACTTTAGCTACATAAATGTAACTTGGGCCTTGGCTATACTGCAGCTACTGAAATGGAACTAAGACTGCGCTCCCACTATACTGCTGCTTCAGAATTGTTACTGGGGCCTGTCTTGAGTGCTACTATTGCTGACATGGAACGAAGACTGCGCTCCCGCTATACTGCTGCTTCGGAATTGTTACTGGGGCCTGTCTTGAGTGCTACTATTGCTGACATGGAACGAAGACTGCGCTCCCGCTATACTGCTGCTTCGGAATTGTTACTGGGGCCTGTCTTGAGTGCTACTATTGCTGACATGGAACGAAGACTGCGCTCCCGCTATACTGCTGCTTCGGAATTGTTACTGGGGCCTGTCTTGAGTGCTACTATTGCTGACATGGAACGAAGACTGCGCTCCCGCTATACTGCTGCTTCGGAATTGTTACTGGGGCCTGTCTTGAGTGCTACTATTGCTGACATGGAACGAAGACTGCGCTCCTCCTATAATGCTGCTAGGGATATGTTAGTGGGGCCTGTCCTAATGCTACGGCTGAAATGTTACGAATTATGGGCTCTGCCTATACCGCTGCTAATGGTATGTCTCTGGGGTGTGGAAACAGAGGCTTCCCAAAGACATGAATTTCCAAGAATTTCACCTTTACCGACACTACAAGAGAGCCCCCCCACCATCCCCCCGCCACGGCCCACTTAATCCTGGCCACATTCCGAAAACCAACAAAATAAAACCGCGCTACTAGGTCCGCAGTCACCACCACATTACCACCAACGCGGTTACTGTTAAGGTACATATTACCAGTCTGACTGGGGCATGCAGACACCTTTACAGAATGAATAGTGTGTGGCACATAGGTTCCCCATTGCTATGCCCACGTGTGCAGCTCCTGATGGCGGTGGCACAGGATTCTATTTCTCATTGCTTCTGTACAGCATTGTGGGCTATCGCCCCACCACTTTTAAAGAGGGTCGCTGCCTAGCCGTGCCAACCCCTCTGCAGTGTGTGCCTGCGGTTCCTCCTCATGGCAGACGCACTTATAAATAGACATGAGGGTGGTGTGGCATGAGGGCAGCTGAAGGCTGCGCAGGGACAGTTTGTTGTGCGCTGTGGACACTGCGTCGTGCGGGGGGGGGGGGGGGGGGGGGGGGTTGGGCAGCATGTAACCCAGGAGAAGTGGCAGTGGAGTGTCATGCAGGCAGTGATTGTGCTTTGTTGGAGGTAGTGTGGTGCTTAGCTAAGGTATGCATTGCTAATGAGGGCTTTTCAGAAGTAAACGTTGTTGGGGGGGGGGCCCACTCTTGCCGGTATTGTGGCTTAATAGTGGGACCTGTGAACTTGAGATGCAGCCCAACATGTAGCCCCTCGCCTGCCCTATCCATTGCTGTGTCGTTCCCATCACTTTCTTGAATTGCCCAGATTTTCACACATGAAAACCTTAGCGAGCATCGGCGAAATACAAAAATGCTCGGGTCACCCATTGACTTCAATGGGGTTCGTTATTCGAAACGAACCCTCGAGCATCGCGATAATTTCGTCCCGAATAACGAGCACCCGAGCATTTTGGTGCTCGCTCATCTCTAGTCTTTAACCATACATGCCTAAATGTCCATACATATCTAATATAACTAAAATGGAATTACCTCATTGGAAAAGCCCCTCTTTCCATTTGCATGCAAATCAAAAATGGGTATGATGAGAACTTCACAGTTGTAATAGCGTTCAAAGATAACTCTGTTTCCAAGCGGCTTTCCATACCAGTGTTAGCAAATTCTGAATCAATGGCTATGTTGCCGGTAATAACCAAAGCCCCACTGTGAAGTAGAAGTGGATATGTGTAGATTAGCGAGTAGGTACGTGCCTTAGAAAATATACAGTACAAGTAAAAAGCCTGTCCCAGGCCAATGAGTGCAATCTATGTATATAAATATCAATGCTCAGGAGAACTGTTCAGTGGAATCAGAAATAATAGATGTCGGATATTGTGAATGCAGGAAATACTCAGGACAAACCTTCATTGTCTCATTCTCTCTGCTTCTGAAGCTTGGCCGCCTATCTGATAGTTTCCCATAATATCATAAAAACTTAAGTTTGGAATTTGTTAAATCAAGATGTTACCACTTCTGCCATCTCTGGACAGAACGGAACAGCATCGAAAGAACCCCATTGACTATCCTCCATGCTTTCTCTCACTTATGGCTTATTCACACATCCATGTATTTTGTCTGTGGCAGACTGTGTTTCCAATAGGCTGCTCACCGACAGTACATGGACCTACTAGGTTTAATGGGGGTCTTTCAGACATGTAATTTTTTTTCACACTTCAGTGTGCTGTCCGATATGAGTTTTACCTAACTCTCATACGTCTGTGTAAATCAGCCCCTAGGATCCAACATGCTGTACTAACCAGACCCCCAACCCCCAACTTACTCTGTTAAGATTTGGAGAATCTTGTGTTGTGTGTATATTAAGCCTGCAAGTATCAAGTATATTTAGGCATTATGGTCCAGAGGAATTTTTTTTGTTTATGTATCACCACATAAGGAAGGCCAGGGGCGTAACTATAGGGGATGCGGTTGCACCAGGGCCCAGGAGCCTTAGGGGGCCCAAAAGGTCTCTCTTCTCCATATAAGGAGCCCAGTACTATGAATAAAGCATTATAGTGGGGGGCCCTGTTACAGGTTTTGCATTGGGGCCCAGGAGACTCAAGTTACACCTCTGCGTTAAGGGGTTCAGATTGGATTAATTGGATTTTTTAATAACATGATTTTTGGTCACATATGACTTATTGATTAACTTTTATTAACTATTTTCTCGTAGAGAATTGGAAAAAAATGAATATCTGCTATTGATTTTGCCTTCTAAGTTTCATGCTGTTCAACGTGCACCATTGAACATGTTACTTTTATTATATTGGTCTGTATGATTACAGCACTACCAAATATGTATAGTTTTTTATGTTTTACTACTTTGCACTATAATAGCAAATCTCATTGAGAAAAATAGTTTTAATATTGCAGCATTCAGAGAACTATAACTTTTTAAATCTTTATTTAATGTAGCAGTATGTAGGCATATGTCCTTGCGGGGAGAGTCTTGTTTTTTCTATAGGTCAGTATGGTTACAGTGTAGTTCTATTTCTTTTGCACAAAACTAGCATGTTTTATGCAAGACTAAAAAAAATGTCATGTTGCCATATTCCAAGAGCCCTTTTAATTTTTCCGTCAATGTATCTGTTTAAGGGCTTGTTCATTGCCAGAAGCGATATAATTTTCTTTGGTACCATTTTGGGTTGCATGGGACGTATTAACATTTATTATTATTTTTTTGGGGGGGGGGGGGAAATTAAAAAAGAACAACTTCTACAGTTTTTTTTAGTTCTTTTTTATTAATTCCCCATGCTGTATGAATGTCTTAGCTAAAAAAACATAGGTCATGATGATTGTAGAGATATCGTATGTGTGTTTGTGTTTTTAACACTTTTACTAATAAAACCCCTTTTTAATGTAAAACAGTTTTACTTAATTTTTTTTACGATCTATGGTTTTTCACTTTTTTGTAATACTAGGGGATGCCACATCATTTGATTGCTTTTATGATTATGCTCTGGTATACCCTGTATGCCAAAGCATTTATCCTTATCTGTGAAAAATTGCCAAGCAACCTTTGCATGGCTTCCTGTGAATGCCTTTGCGAGGTAACCCATAGAGACATAGAGGGGTTACTTGCCTCTGCAGATACATTCTTCTCTTCCAATACAGATACATTACTGGTCCTAAACAACAGCCTTTATTATATTCCAGAATGGCATTGACAATTCTAGTGCCTTCAGAGCTTACTTAAAATGGTTGTGCCAAAATGCACAACTTTTTTAAGAATTCAGGTCTGTGGGTGATGAGCTGATCCATTTTGGGTCATAGAGTGGGGGAGCCTTCTCTGTGATAATCATACACCCTATTTGGGCATATGGAAAGGGGTTGTCCTTCTGGCATAACCCCTTTATGGCTACAAAATGATTGGTGTTAAAAGCTTAAAGGGATTTTCCAGGGAAAATACTATTGATGACCTACATAGAGGTCGGTACTGAGACTTCCATTGCTTCCACTCCGACCTCTGTGTATTAGCGGCGCTGACAGCATGCGCCCGCTCAGCTGATTGGTGAGGATCCTAAGTGACGGACCTCAGCCAATCAACTATTGATGACCTATTCTAAGTATAGGTCATCAATAATATTCTCCCTGGAAAACCGCTTTAACAAGTCTTTAAAGTTTTTCCAGTGTGGTTTAGGTGAAGAAAAAATCTGATTACAATTCTTACTTTTCAGATTGCAAAATGAAAACAGTAAGCAGCATACTTGCTATGACCATTCTCACGTTGGGATTTTGTCCGTAATTTATTGTACACGCAGATGAAGAATGTGGAATAGGTTTTCTTACCGATTTATAACGCTGGTTTTGGATTCTCTATACCAAAGGCTGAATTCTATTCCTCCAGAGATATCAATGGCCAATCCGCCCTGGAACTCTGCATTGGCTTGCAGCCCAGATTGCAGCTGAATAGTCTAGGAAAGTTATAGCACGGTGTCATTATCAGCCCTAGGAGTGGGCAATCCGAAACCTGTTTTTCTTTTATTATTGCACAATACATATCACCAAGGTAAAAGTCAGCATAGATCTATATTTATTGGGATGTCCATGAAAGTAATATCTTGCCTACACATGCAGACCACAGAGTTTGGCACCATATTTTTAAAATACCATCTACTTAAAATGCTTTAAGTACATGGAGCACACATTTGTGAGACTGCACACAAACAGCCGTTCTCTTATTTTGGTAATATGCACCACTTTTTGCTAAATGATCGAAAATTGGATTATTTTTTATGTACGTCAGTAAAGTAAAATTGATACTTCAGTCCTTTTTTAAGCTAGCAAGCCCAAGTCTAGATTCCGTCCCAATAACAATAGTGTAATATTGTACCAATACATAGGCAAACACAGTGCACTGCAAATTAGAACATCGACTGCAAGCAGATCTGATAAAATATAAAAACGTTGCTTGTGTATTTTTGACAGACTGGGTTGCTTAAGTGGTGATATACAATACTGGGAGATGTTGTATGAGCTGATGTAAAGTATATAGTGAAAACATGTATGCTTGCAAAACGCAAGCCTGTGTGAAGGGGAATTAGCAGTATGAAATGCAATATGAGATAGAATTCAATGAGGTGTTAGAAATGTATACATGATCATCAGGGTATCTTGTGTAGCAGGTATAGAGCGAAATATGAATGTACTGAAGGAACTTTATCTCTGTGTCACATAAACACCCAAGAAAATGCATGGACATAAAATGAAAATATAAAGTTTGGTGTTGTTTACCTGAGAATGATCTGTTAAGAGCATCAACCCTTTTACGGCACTTACTGGCTCACCAGTTGCTGAGAACACTTTTGACATCAAATCGCTGTATCCTTGGAAAAAGGTTACAGGCCGAAGCTGGACATCAAACAAGCTGACTGAAATTCCAGCAAAGGACTCCAGGTCTTCTTCTCCTTCATCAGAAGTGGCAGCTATTAAACTTTCAAGACCCTGAGCTTCAGTCACAACCTGCAATCAAGAGCGCTTATTACTATAATAAGCTTATTGTATCTATATGTATTATTACTAAATCTCTAAGGTAAAGGTAAAGTCCCCTCGTGCAAGCACGGAGTCATGACTGACTCCTAGGATAACGTCACATCAGGAAGTTTTCTTGGCAGACTGTTTTTGCGGGGTGGTTTGCCATTGCCTTCCCCAGTCATCTTTACCCTCCAACAAGCTGGGCACTCATTTTACCGACCTCGGAAAGATGGAAGGCTAAGTCAACGTTGAGCCAGCTACCTGAACCATGTGGGATTAAATCTACCACTCTCAGGTCGTGAGCGAGAGTTTAGGAATGCAGTCTGCTGCCTTAGCACTCTGTGCCACACAACGTAAATCTCTAGTAAGTTGTAAATAGCTTGTTACACAATTTCAGCGTTATACTTCGTTCACATCTGTGTTGACATACTGATTTCCTGGCCCGGAACTGGAGAATGGAATGCCAACCAGAAATGGATCTGTCACATGTTAGAAACAAACCATGCCCGATGGACCCCACTGACTATAATAGGGTTCATCGGCCTTCCTTCATGCTTTCCGTTATTTTCCCGGGTAAAATAGTGAGGCACGCTGCACTATTTTGTCCAGGGTTTTGCACCATATCTGCATTGGAGGCTTTGGACAGAACGTATGACACAGGTGTGAACACTGCCTTAGGAAGCTAAAGCCTGGAAACGCTTGACATCGGCTTAAAGATACCTTGGTAACAATGAATGTCCCCCAGACGTCTTTTTTGATGAAGAAATATAACATACAAATTGCAAAGTACAAAAGTACCTGTCCTGATCACTTGAGACTCTACGCAGCGTTGCATATCTGGGTGACGGAAATAAAGCATGGAACTTATTCCAACTCTTTATTTTAGCGTAGATATGGAAATTTAGAAAAAGGAGCTATAAATTAAAGTCTCAAAGAGTAAAAATGTCCTTCAGCACCATTTGTGTAAATATCAGTACATCAATGGCTCTAGGCTCTACCAGCGCCCAGTAAATATTCCAAATAGCAATGTATGCCACTATAGTAGACTCCGAAAGAAGTCAATAAAATGTGCACTGCATTCCATGAAGTGTAAATACATAGAAGTGTTCACTGTATGTATACTTATATTTCAAGGAAAAACATGAGCATTTTACTGACATTTTATTTTGAGTATGCTACAGTGGCCAAACATTAGTCTTTTCTATCTATCTATCTATCTATCTATCTATCTATCTATCTATCTATCTATCTATCTATCTATCTATCTATCTCCTATCCATCTAAAAAAAACTAAACACTCTGGTCATTAAGGGAATAAATTCAGGTCCGAAATTATTACAAACAAGATGGCACCTTGTTCACTGAGTTACAAAAATGCTCTTTTTTTTTTCTGGACAGCATTTTTGTGTTAGAAAATGGTGTGAGATTTGGGCATTGTGAGACGAAATCTCGCACAAATATGATCCCCATTCTATCCAATGGGGTCATATACATGAGCGATGTGTTCCCACAGTGTGGGAAAAAAATCACAGTATGTCCAATCTTTAAGTGTTCCCTCGGAACACCTCACCCATTGCTTTCAATGGGGCTGGAAAACACATTGCACAGCGTACGATGTGCAGACGAGTGCGTTGCGAGGTTTCCATTTGAAAACAATGGGGAACATTTGCCGATCCTCTGGATCGTTATTCAGGATTGCACCTTTACTGAAGTGCCTTGCATGCACGGCGACTTCGCACAAGCCAGACATCGTGCTCGGCCATGTGAAATTATCCTTACAGAGTTTTTTGTGCTGATTTGAAATTTGCGTTCAGATTTTGACTGTTAGGAACAGATTTACAGACAATAGCCTTAACAGTAGAATAAGGCTCCCTGTCCACGACCGTGAATTCGCTGGCGAATCACGCAGGGTGGAGCAGGCTGAAGTTTACCATAGCGTTGCTATAGAAAGCGCCGGCTCCGTGTCCACGAGTGGAGAATCATTGCGATTCTCCGCTCACGGCGGGCAATTTGCAGCATGCTGTGAATTGCCTTGATTCTCCACGGTCAGCCTATCTATTAGATTAGGCTGTCCGGCAGAGAAACATGTGCGGCTCCTGCTCCCGGGCAGTGGCTCCCACGGCGGAGATCTGCCGCGGGACATTGCAACGCTCATGGACAGCCAGCCTAAAGAAGTGTAGATATAATTGCTATTAAATATTGTTTATAAATGTTCTTATAAACAGTAAATCCTGAATGGGAGCCTCAGATGGCAGATGTGTAATATAACAAGGAATTTTCTTAAGCAGCATGAATGCAATGTTTGCATAAATCACTTATTTCTTTAATGTCCGCCAGTGTCCTCCCTTGGAATATTCTAGAAGTAATCACCTGTAATCATCGCAGGCATCCACTTTCCTTCATACCGTTTTCCATTGCACGTATGACCTGGTGAAAACTTTCACCACGCTCATCTGAAAAGTTATTGCATCTCTCTGGGAAGTAGTCAAGGTGCGAGTGCATGAAATGTACTTTGAGGGACATGTTGCATCCCAAGTCTTTGTATGATTTCAACTTGTGGGTCACAATTTTTCGAAGTCATTTGATCTTGTTTTCCCCAGAAAGTTGTCTGTCACATTTTTGAATGCCATCCAGGCAGACTTTCCTTTGCTTGTTAAGCATTCATTACATCTATTACCATGTTTCAGTTGGCTAGGCAGTCCCACTCACGCAGAAAACAGTAATACTTTGTGAACCCTGTCTGCATTCCCAATATGACACCAATGACCTTCAAGTCTTCACAGATCTTCCACTTACGTTCAGAGTATTTAATTGAGTGAAGCATATGCTGCAGCATTTCATCATCATCATCATCATCCTTCGGTTCTTCACTTGAAGGTTGTGAGGGGGCAGGAGTAGTTCAGAGTGGAGTTCAGGACTCATTGCGGGCGGCAGGTTGGGATATACAATGTGACTTTAGATTTTCTGTTTTGACGTTTGTTAAACAAAAGTCATGATCAGTCACATACTCCTTCTATTCCCTCCATATCACAGGTACCGCAACTGACACTGACGTACCTGTATGTCTCCAATAGTTTACTAATTTCTGATAGCAAGTGGCACAACAGAAGAGCACTCCCTGAGTCTTGTCCTGATCTCCGATTTCACATCCCAACTAATGGCCTTCCATATTATATACAACATCTTCTTAAGGCTCTCAAGTATTAGCTCACCATATATATAACAAAGCTGTCTGGTTTGTTTTGGCATGTACGAGGTGCCATATTGTTTCACTAGGAAAATATGGGGCCTCATTTATCAAAATTGTCTAGCAGTAGGACGGTCTTTGTTGCCCATAACAACCAATCACAGTGAATGTCATTATGCCTCAGAAGTTACAGAAATGAAAGCCGAGCTGTGATTGGTGCTACGGGCAACAGACAGCTTTACTGTTAGACAGTTTTGATAAATGAGGCTCATGGTTTTAATGGTTAATATACTGCAACAAAATGGTACTGTAGTGAATATCCTACTTTCTTATGATGCCTATAACTTCATTATCTTGCCTGACAGACAATTGTGGTTGCTGTATTTGGATTCAGCACCCTGAATATAAGGAAGAACACTGAATATATGTAAGAAATTTACCGTTGTAACACAGTTATAACCAATTCTCTCGAAGAAGAATAACCCGACCCCTGTAGTGCATGCTGGGAGAACATGTACATGCATTATTTACTAGCCCACGAGGCGGGTGCCAGAAAAGGACATCTGTAAATTTTGCATAAAATACAAGATGCCAGGCTAGAGATCTTGCTGGAATTCTAGGGCCTAGAAGACAAGTCCGGTTGGGGTGATGCAGGCTGTTGGATGTGATTACCTGAATGGCGTGCAGCTCAGTGTTTTTGGAAGAGATAAAGGAATTCATTTTGCTTCTTCTGAAAATACCAGATCCAGAGTACAGTATATCGAGACTGTATGTAGCTGATGTGTCAGGGCCACCTAAAGGAGGGAAGCGTTCATTTATGTTATCACCAATATTACAGACTCACGCTCCTAGGCTTCATTCAGACGAGCGTGGTTTACCTATAAGGTAATTGCACATCTTCACACGAGCATATCTGCACTTGAGCGTAGCATTTTTGCGGAACAAACAATGCCTTTTTGCGTGCGCATCAGGGCATTTTACTGTAGTTTTTGCACCTGCAAGGCAAGTTCATTTGCACGTGGCAAACAAAGACGCAGTAATTGGAATGGCTAATTTGTCCAATGAGTTCCAGATGTGTTCTTTTTCCAGCAGAATTACATGGCATATCACACATCTTCTTGTGTATTGCACGTATTTGCGTATCCCGCATTGACTTCTATGGGGACCTTTGGTGCACAAATGGGCAGAAAAGTAGAGCATGCTTCATTTTTTTTGCATTACCGAAATGCGCACCATAATAGGGAAATGTGAACGAACCCATTGAAATCAATGGGTTCTATTCTCTGCGTATAGCGCATGCAAATACATCCGTGTGAATCTGACCTTAGATATAACTTATGGTTCATAGTTATCTATTCTATTAGGCTAACTTTAAACGTCCGTGAATCAAACCCCTATATTGCACATGCCAACATGCAATTTCCCTGTGGACGCAAGGCGTTTGTATGTTAAAACCACCTCGCATCAGTTCGAGAAAGTAGCGGCGGAGGATCGCAGTTTCTCTCACTGTTTTCAGTGGGAAAACCTTGCATGGCACTGCGTGCACCAAGCATGTGCTGGGATGCTGAGAACAATGGGAGATACGAAGTGAGAGCATGCTCCAAGATAGGGTATGCTGCAATATGTTTCCCGCATCGCAGTTCGATGCGGGAAAACATCGCTCATATGTATGACCTCATTCAAAAGAATGGGATTCACATTCGTCCGAGATTTGTGCGTCTTGTAACACACAAATGTCACGTGATTTTCTCGCCTGTGTGAAGCCGGCATAGATGTATTTATATTACAGCTATAATACACATACCAACAGCAATCATTAGCAACTGATATAACTTCAACTATGCTTTTCAGACACCTTGCACCCCAAAACAAAACATACTGTATGCTTATATCTATCCATGAGACTGTAAATGTGAAGGGATAGGAGGACAGAGAACGTGCAACATACGTGTCACATATCCTGAGTAAGCAGATGAGGATCCAGACTTTGAAAAGCGATCATAGTTATGAACCTTCATATCCTTCAGCACTTGCCGAATGATCTTACTGAAAGTACAGAACAGACATATACATGTTACTGGCAAATTACAGATCCTTATGCACGTCATTCTGAGCGACTTTGTGAAGTTAGTTCTCCGTTTGCACGCAGCTACCTACAGAAATGTTCTTCTTCACCGCATATCTAATGTACTGTAGTAGTAGCAGTACACGGTGACTTTGGACGCCACATGGCCAAAGATTACAGTGTAGCCCTGCTACATCATTAGGAATCCTAGAACAGCCCCCCAAAGTTATATATTATAGTATTATTACAATTACTTTTGCAGATCATACAATTTCAAAACTCCAAATATTCCTATGTCTAAAATTACAAGGTTTAAAAATACAATTGCGACAATTTTCCTGCCTTAGAATACAGTAAAAAAGTGTATGGTGAAAGTGCTGCTTTTACCGGCTTAGTGTTAATGTTTTCTAAATGTCAGCACTTGGACCATATTTGAGAACGACTATCACTGTAGATATTATTTAGAACAAAAAAAAGTGAAAATGAATATTAAGGCCCATTCACACACACACAGATATCTTTCAAAAGATTGAAAGATCAGTGATCATTTTGCATGAAGTATTATTAGACACTAATTGCTATTAGTACTTTATCAGCTTCATTTGCATGCAGCTTCTGGGAGCTGTTGCAGAACTCAGCAGGAGGTCTGAGCTCTGTAATTAGCTCCATTGTTCAGGCATGGGCTGCTAAGAGAAAACAATGTAATCTCTAGCGCCCCGTGGAGAATTCAGCACCATGGACAGCAGACACAGCCTGTGGTCCTGCTTATCAGCTGTTCTGCTGGTGGGGCTGACAGTTGAGAACAGCTAATACAATGTTATCAGCTGTAATCAGCTCTCTGCAGGCAAAACACAGGGTGCGGTCCTGATCATCAGCTGTTCTGCTGAAGGATAATTTTCAAGCACAACTGAAAACCGTTGTTCGACAGAAAACTGAAAGATGGGCACATTTAGGCACAACGATTATCGCTCAAAAGATGGCTTTTCAGCAAATTTTGAGCGATAATTGTTGTGTCTAAATGGGCCTTAAGATAAAATGGAAGGTGATAGGTTAACCCTATGAGCAACTATTTGCTAGTGGCTACCATCTTCCAATCCCCTTCTCAGCATTACTCCTGGCAAATTAAACTATTCATGTACCTGGCTGGCATCTCAAAATGAAGAATATCTTGAATGACAGAGAGCATATATTTGTTCATCTCTTGTGGGAGCTCGCCAATGGAAAGGATCAGATTTTTAATCTCCATGTATGTAGGCTGGCTGTTCAGTATAATATCTGCAGCTGTCGTTCTCACCGTCTTTTCATGTATTTTGTAATTCTGGTGGTAGATTCTATTCATGGCCTTTTTTACCTAGTTTAACAGGAAATATACTTTAGTAAATAGAGGAAAATGGTTTGGAAGATTATTACGGTCAGCAGTACTCAGCTTTTATATACTGTAATCCATCTACATAAAAAATGTGAGTAAGACCTCACACACACGGACGTGCTATACAGAGCAGTAGTATGGCTGCCATAGATGTGCACAAGGCCTCCACCTTCTTCTGTATGCCTCTGATATCATGCAGAAGATTTTTCTGTTGGTTGCCGTATGAATTTGACAATTTAAAAATTGTGCAGTGCAGAGAATGACGCTCCGTTGCGCCGGCGATGACGTGGATCTGCGGTGGATCGCCGCGGTACGGACAGCTTCCAGTTACTGTAATGTTAAATGTTGCTTTTTCTACCTATTGGCAGTCTTTTTACGCACAGAAATACGCAACGCATTTACTTGCGTAAAAAAACCCCCACGAAATCCCATTGATTTTGTGCATATATATGCAGAGAGTACACAGGGTTCTTGCATATTTATTCGCACGCATTGATTTCAATAAGCTATTACGGTAGGTAATATGCACCAAGAATGCACCAATCACGTGAAAAATATGTATGTGTGAAAGAGCCCTTAGAAGCAATACTTCTCCGGGAAACTACCATCACACAGCGTCTGATGGAGCATCATACAGAGCTCTTCTGCGTGCATGACCTTTGTGAATCACTTGCATGACTTGGCTTGTAATGACCCTTAGCTCAGAACTTCATTCACAATTATAAGGCCTTCGGAGCTACATTCTTTTGTGGCTCTATGTTTCATTATTGTGATGCTGGTTTATTGACTTCAGCTGACTGCATCCATATATCCTTTCAATTCAGGGCCACAGTTGAGTTGTGACATTCGTCAGCACAGAAATGTACCTGTATTACGCTTGTGTAAAAGTAGCTCCTCTTTACAGCACTTTGAACAACAAATTATGCTATTAACCCTTTGCAATCCAATTTTGGATTCAGGGTTTCCTAGGGTGCTTTATCTTTATGCCGTTTTACAATAGCACCATCTGCTGGCTAGAGCCAGTACTGCGGTATGTGACATGCCAGAGATGCCCCCGACAACAGCTGTACTGCCTTCAATCAAAATGTCTTTAGACATCAGACAGTGGATTGGAAAGGGTTAACTTAGGTGTTAAAGTGACATTCTAATCCCATTGATGTAATTTACCATTTGCTATTATATGATGGCAGTTATTCGAATGTATGAAGTAATGTAGGCTGCAAATGCAACAGTATAAGATTTTCGGCATGGCCCTTGCTTTCCGGGATACAATGCTCTTGTCGCAGAAGAAGCAAACATGCAGAGATCACATTTGCTAGACTTTACACTGCTGAAGAGGAAGGTACATCCAATAAAAGTTTCCATAATTTGTAGTTTGAAGGCTTCTTTGCTACTTTACCTCATCAGTGATGAAGGAGATAGGATATTTCTGGAGGGCACTGATAGCAATGCTGCTGACATGACCCTCCCCAGATTCGGAATATTTCAACAGTAACGAAATTCCTTCTGGCAGATTGGCATTTTTCATGGCTAGAAGGTACATCTTAATATCAGAGGGGTTATCTGCCTTCTGTAAACCATTCAAGATGAACTTCTTGGCTTCCAAAACTGCCTGAAAAGCAAACAATGCAGATGACATAAGATATTAGAACTCATTTTAATTTTGAGCAGTCCTCACCTCATACCTGACAGAAACTACATAGCATTAAGTCTTAAGGCCCATTTACACTGGACGAATGCCGGGCAAACGATGCCTGACACCAGTTCCTGGATGTACTCGTTCTAGTGCTGTTACAGAGGAGCGACTATTGCTGGGGGCTGGGTGGCTGGAAGATATTTCACTCCTCGCTCTCCCCTGCCCCTATCTATTCACTTTAGCAGCGGCCTTTCAGTACTGAACGGCTGCTGTTTATACTGAACGCTTAGGGGTTCCCTGTCCATCTGCCCCAGCCGGTTAGGGACCAGCTGGGGCAGATGGACAGGGAACCCCTAAGCCAGCCCTCTCCCGTGTCCCTACCTACTTGCCCCCCTGGGCTAAGCCCTAGGGCGAAAACTGGGCGACGGTCCCTGTGCTGCACTAATGACAGGGACCCGAAGGAAAGAGGGACAGGGAGAATGGAGGTGAGTACCGAATAGCTGACAGGAAGCACAACCACGCAGACCAGAGTGAAGTCGCAACAAGCAGGGTCAAACTGGAGAAACATGTGCGGAGTACATGGGGGGCAAAACTGAGTCGAAGTCAGAGGAACAACCGAGGTCAAAAAAACTATCGTAACGTGGGTGTAGGCAGAGCAACTCCAAACCAAACAATGGCAACTAAAGTCTGAGCCAGCAGGGCTTATATGCAGACTTCCCTGCCCAGAAGGGTGGTGAGAAGTCACATGATGACTGAAGGGAGTGATAAAGCCAGTTCCCCCCAGCGACGCACACCCACCCGAGCATCGCACGGCCGACCAGCAGACAGGCATGCCTGCTCATGCCATGGGACGCGCCACCGGCCACCGCGATCGACCACCAGAGTGGGGGAACACTGGTCAGAGCCACCAGCCCAGCCCCCCACAGCGCCAGGACGAGCAGCCTGCAATAACTGGACCCCAGAGCCCCCAGTGGCAACCCCACCTCTAACAACAATCATCGTTGATCATTTAAGCTGCTTAAAATCCTGAATGATGATCACTCATTGTAAACAGCAGTACTGAATGGCCGCTGTGTTAAGTGAATGGAGAGGGGCGGGAGAGAGTAACAGAATGGGAGCGAGTATATGCGGGGACCAGTGTTGGGCATCGTTTGCCTTACATTCATCCAGAGTAAATGGGCCTCTGCACTTAAGCCGAATGCACATGACTGGGTCGGATTCCGGAATTTAACCCTGTGCCCAGCCGGTGACCCCTGCATAACTCTTTGTATTCTTCATAATCTGTATTGTGGATGTGCGGCCAGCGTGGATTCTGCGACCTTTTCGCAATGATGATTGCAGAAGAGATGCGCATTGGACGGCTTCCATTGAAGTCAATGGAAGCCGTTCATATGGAATCCACGCAGAAAATCGCAATTGATTTCTGCTCGTGGACATGGAAAAGCGATTTTCTATAGCATGATTATAGGCAGTATTTGCTGCGGAATCTGGAGGCAGATGCCTGCTCCGGATTCCGCAATGCAAATACGCCCGTGTGCATTCGGCCTACATGTGGTATATGCTGTATCTGCTATAACCGAAGTGTAAAGGAGCACAAAAATATTTTGAAAAATGTTTATAAAAAGTAATTCTTCTAATTCTGCAATAATAAACTGATTTTTTTTCAATTGGTCAATCTGTATGAAGGACAATGATTAGAATTCCAAATCGTACAATTCCAATGATTTTGCATGGTTTGCATATTTAACAAGTATTGCCACCCATAAAGAAACCTCTCAACCAAAAAACATCTACAAACACGCACCCACACACACACCCACCAATGTAACATAATATTTACCGGTAATTCAGAACTTGTAGCCCGCTGAAGTCTCCTGATGAGGGCACCAATAGTTATCACCACAGTTTCTCTGATCTCATCATTTGCTATTCTTCCTTTGTACTTGTCCTGTGATGTGGAATAAATATGAGCAATAAAAAAGTATAAATAACTGTGAAATATTTTTTGCTGTTGTATGATTGTCATTATTTGCTGATGTACTTTAATATAGCGGCAGGCATAGAAGACATTCTCTGAGTAAGTCTAGATTAGATATATTGTAAAGTAAGCATACAATCATGAACATTGTAACAACAGGAAATAGGGGGAAAAAATGGCGCAGTATTACTGCAGCCCCTCCTGCTTACGGTTGATGGCACCATATCACATCCCAACACCAGAGATTCAGGCGCACCCAACCTTTTTAAGACAGGAGAATGGACACCAGGGCCCGATCCCCCATCACTTGTTTGCCATGTGGACAGAAGGGATAACAAGCTTGTATTCACAGCTCATATGGAAGTGAGGTGGAAACCGGCTTAGTGTGCGTTTAGACAGAACGATTCATTCAAAAAATTGTTTAAATGAGCGAAAGTGAACAATAATGGTTTGGTGTAAACGCGAACCAATGACTGACCGAGAATCGTTTGCTTCGTTCGTCGTTCATTTTATACAGACATAAAAACCATCGTTAGCACATTCACTTATCGTTCGGTCTAAACAGCCCTCATTCAGATTTTTACATTTGCTTATACAACAAATGTGGAAGACTGAACGATGGTCCTATGAATGAGCCAACGATGCCTCTACCTGTCTAAACAGGCTGCACAAGAGTGAACGAGCTAAAGGGCGCATCACTCACTCTTTCGCCCGTTTAAAACTAGAGCCCCCGTCTCTCACAGCAGCAGCTAGCTCTATCTCCATGACATGTATGCCTTTTAATCAAAGAGTCAATTTAGTCTAAAGCAGTGGTTCTTAACCTGGGTTCGATCGAACCCTGGGGGTTCGGTGAGTCAGTCTAAGGGTTTCGGCAGAGGTCAAGACACACACACTGTGTGTATGTGTACGTTCCATTCACCCCACTCGTATGATTCGTGATCTGCAAGGCTAGAGGAAATCCTGGATCTTCTCCACTATAAACCCTTGCTGATGCATGGTTCATTTTGTGCACTAATAAAATATATACGTATGTCTTGAATTAGAAAAAATCATATTTTATTGGTTAAGAACCACTGGTCTAAAGGGATTCTAAATAGAGATAAGCGAGCGTATTCGCTAAGGGCAAATACTCGAGCGAGTATTCCCTTTTGCGAGTACCTGCCCGTTCGTCTCAAAAGATTCGGGTGCCGGAGAGATCTCCCCCTGTTCCTCCCCCGCCCTCCGCTGGCACCCGAATCTTTTGAGACGAGCGGGCAGGTACTCGCAAAAGGCAATACTCGCTCGAGTATTTGCCCTTAGCGAGTACGCTCGCTCATCTCTAATGCTAAACTAAGACAATGCAGAAAAAATGAAACAAATCTCTTACATGATATAGTTATTGTAAATGTTATGCTGAACAGAGGTGAAGCTTAAGCCTGAGACCACCAACCTTCATAGGCCAAGTATAGTACTTCTGTCCTCTCATACCGTATGCCAGTGAATGGGACCATAAAAATCCCCCAAGCCTAGGCCAACTGTAATCTGCACACTGCTTACAGCTACTCCACTGACACTACCAGATGAAACCTATCTCAGAAGATGTCTTCACCATGATGGTGGTCGGTAGAGTACTACTCTATTTATGCCCTTGATATCTTGGGCTGTAAATGTGATTGAATACTTTTTTTGCATCATTAAAATTTGTATTTGCTTATCAGAAGTCAAGTAAACTTACAAGTAATGCTCGCAGCATGCTTTCATTTGGATGTGTAGCAAGGCCAGTGGCACATAAGAACCTTTCTTGCAATAAAGGTCTAGTTCCATTGCGAAAGTCCAAAATCTCCAAGAGTGCCTCTAGAGCATCAGGTGTTTGAGCGAAAGTTACGGCATCGACCAGCTGTGGACTGTGGATGCAGAATAGTGACAGTATAAGAATATCGTTTCACAGAGGCAATTACTTCTGCATAAATTACTCTAATTACCTTCTATTAGATGGCATCCTGGAGGCATTGTACCATCTTCGATTTGCATACTAAATTTCCCAGAGAAGCATGGATGGCCTTGTAAGTCTACTTACACTCTCCTTAGCACTCCACAAGAAGAAACTATACCCCTCCTGACCCACAGCATTGTCCTTTCACCCAGCCACCTACTGTATACTGATGAGGGGCAAAAATCCCGAAACAGCTGTCTTACATGCTTATTTTTCCTTCTGGAGAAGACTCTGGCTTTGGTTTATATTCTCAGGCATGTTACAGCTGCAGTTTCTTATAAAACTCTTAGTAGGTGGAGGAGACATATGGTATAACGCCTCTAACAGAAGGTGCTGCAGAGGCAATGTACCTACAGGGACTTAGCTAAGTATAAAAATACCCCACCCGACTCATGTCATAGGCCTCCAGCTAGCAACATACTATACACTAAGGGAAAAAGACCGCAAAACAGCTGTTTGTACACGGTTATGACTCTGGTTTTGGCTTATATTCCCCAGTCATATTACAAGGCCTATATGTTAGACATTGACTTACAGGAATGCTACCTTCTAATAGGTAGTGCCCTTGAGGCATTCTAACATCTTTCCATTTACATTTTTTATACTTGGGCAAAAAAAATGTCATTTCTTGTTACATTTATTAGTTCCAAAAGGGGACTTGAACATACAATTCATTAACAGCTCACAGATATAGCAGTTTGCAACTTGTCTATAGGTCCATTTTCACGGGACGAATGGCTGACACTCGTTCTTAGGTTTCCCCTCTCCTGTGCTGTCACACGGGAGCTAGTATTGCTGGCTTGCTCACAGAGCGGCCAGCAGAGGGGCAGGGCAGTGCAGGAGATTTCTCTCCTCTCGCTCCCCCGCCCCTCTCCATTCACTTAATACAGCGGCTGTTCAGTATTAAACCGCCGCTATTTACAATGAATGATGAGCGATGAGCTCATCGTCCATCGTTTATGCTGCATAAACAATGAGCAATGAGCTCTTCGCTCACTGTAAATAGTGCCCGTTCAGTACTGAATGGCCGCTGTATTAAGTGAATGGATAGGGGCGGGGGAGCGAGAGGAGAGAAATCTCCTGCACTGCCCCGCCCCCTACTGGCAGCTTTGTGAGTGAACCAGCTGTGCTAGCACAAGAGTGAGGAAACTCAAGGACGAGTGTCGGGTATCGTTTGCCAAACATTCGTCCTTTGTAAATGGGCCTTTTGTTAACTTTCTGCAACAAGTTATCTTAAGTCATTAAGAAGCTGTTCTCTTATCTTAAGAAAACAAAACCCATTGTAAAGTAACTGAAATGGTAAAGATACTGTGGCACAGGGTTATCATAACGCATTAAAAATCATGTTTAACTCTGCTGCATCTGTATATTCAGTTTTACTCTAAAGTCACTTACAGATGGACATAATGCATTTGTTCATCTGTAGGTGACTTTAGAGTAAAACTGAACATGTGCTAGAGGACCTGTACATCTCTTGTGTAGCTAGAAAGCCAAGGCATCCCAGTTAGAAACTGACTATAACTACCGTAGATGTCAGTAACAAGCAATTGATTGTACATTTGTAGGTTTCCTCACATAATTAGCTCTTCTTGGTTAATCCAAAGGCTTTTAAATCTGGAATCTTAAGCATGTGACTGACAATTTATGTTCAAAACCTTAGAACTATACTAATAAGGGTCACTAATACTCACAGGATGTCCTCTTTTTCCGATTTAAGAAGCGTTATGATGTCTGACTTTCTGGCCCTTCGAAGACTTTGAATTAGTTGCAGAAAGCTACGGGCCGCACTGGCTTTTGAAAGGTTTTCAGGTTTCAGGTCGTTACGAATAGTCCTCCATTGCTGCAACAGCTAAAATATATATTTTTGACTAATAACCCAAATTATTACATAAACTGCTGAAATTATTTTGATGTTATCATTTGCAATTTATGCTTTTTTCATCATTCATTGCACGTGTCAATAAAATCATAAAAAAGCTAACCCTTGAAAAGTCTTTGTATATAGGCTTTATACCTCACCAAGACACTCTTCTTTTATTATGCTTCAGTATAGCTCACAACTTCTTTTCTGAAGCTCCCCCAATAGGGCCACCATGCTCTGCTGCCATTGACAAATGAATACTCATAAAGCAGCTCTTCTCTGAGACACCATGACCCCCCCCCCCCACCCCCCCAACACCACACACATGAATGAATATTGATGCATGTGCCTTAACTTTTTGGGGGGAATGTTCATAGCCAACTATTTGGTGGCCGCGTTTGTGTGATGTTTCATGTCAGGTATGCAAAAGGAGGTCCATAATAAATTACAATTGCTTCTAACCTGCAACAAGCATAATTAGCTATACTTCTAAATACTGAGTCTACAAGGATAAACTAAGCTTATGACTTATTAACTTTACTTATTTTTCTTTAAAAATCAATTTCCTCTACCAGAGGCGTAATTTGAAGCTCTCGGGCCCCGATGCAAAATTTGTAACAGGGCCCCCAACTGTAATGCTTTACTCATAGTACTGGGTTCCCTATGGAGAAGAGAAGCCTTATGGGCCCCCTAAGGCTCCTGGGCCAGGATGCAACCGCATCTTCTGCATCCTCTATAGTTACGCCTATGTGCTCTACAATACATACATTTGAACACTAAAAAATGACTTGTACTCACCAAGGGACAGCTTTTACACTCTGATTTCACCTGATCGGCCCCTAGGGGAGTGGCTACATATTTAGGATCTACTGCCTTTACGACATTGGGCAACTGCTTTCCAGCAGCTAATTTAGGTCCGGCTTCACTCGATTTTAGCTCTAGTTTTTGTCTACGTGTGTGAAGAAAGAAAATATTTAAAAAATTAACCACAATTTTAATGTCTAGAATTTCACTAAGCACAGTTGTTAAACAATGTACAGAACTGTATTAGATATAAAATTAGGAGTCTGAAACCTTTGTCCAAGCCGGATGGCCCCTTCAAACAGTTGATCGGTGGGGGTTCTAGGACTGGGAGCCTCACCAAACTGATATTGATGACTGTTTGGGCTTACCAGAGTAAGCGCTACAAGTAGAGAGGAGGTCCTGATATCCGGAAGTGGTTGTGGACTGCTCCCAGAGTGCTGGTCGTATCGAAGGCATGCATAGCATCAGACGTCCCAATTGTTTGTGGACAGTTAGGCTGCTAGATCCTGAAAGCCTGCTATGAGTTGCCATGCAAGTTTAGCAGAGACTGTAATCATTAAGTTAAGTGCCCCCACCCGAGGCTGGAACTACCAAGCTGTGTGCCAAATTAGGGTTACAGCTACCCTACTGTCTGCTTAGTAGACTTTTTTGGGGACTAATGGCAACCATGATCCAATTTTGTTGTAACTGCCACACTGTGTACCCTCTGTGACACATATATATTGCTTTACCTGCCAAACAATGACCCTGTTTTGTGACCATCATGCCAATTTCTCCTTTTACAAAGTAAAGTCACTTCAGTTGTACCACCTTGTGTCCGCATCCATACTGCTGCCATCCTTGAGTAGGGTCCAGAGTAAAAGGTCATAAGCCACAACAAATTTTTACCATCTTTTATTTCTTGCAAACCACTGACATCTTTACTCCTTTCATAACTCCAAACTAGCTGATATACCCGGCTTTGCCCGATTTAATTTGGTAATGGTGTTAATCTGGTGTTCACACGGAAAATCTTATGAAGTCGTGGTTACTTTAGAGATACCGAGGAAAAAAATATGTTCACCATTTTGCATGGTTCTTTGCGTTACCCAGGAAACACTATGTGTAGGTAACCATGCGCCGTTTCCTTGATATAAAATGACATCAGGAAGTGAGAGAATTAGATTACGTATGTAAAATTTGGACGCTGATTCTTTTGCGCTAGAATTGAATATTCGAGTTGGGACCCATTAGCTTTTCCTATTTATAACATAATTAATGCTCGTACCAAATTTCAAGTTTCTATGACATCAGGAAGTGAGAGAATTAGATTCCGTATGTAAAATTTGGACGCTAATTCTTTTGCGCTTAGAATTGAATAATCAAGTTGGGATTCATTAACTTTTCCAATTTATGACATAATCAATGGTCGTGCCAAATTTCAAATTTTTATGACATTGGGGAGGGATAGAATTAGATTCCGTGCATAAAAATTTGGACGCTAGTTCTTTTGCGCTAGAATTGAATGATCGAGTTGGGACCCATTAGCTTTTCCTATATATGACACAATCAATGCTCGTGCCAAATTTCAAGTTTCTATGACATCAGGCAGTGAGAGAATTAGATTATGTATGTAAAGTTTGGACACTAATTCTTTTGTGCTAGAATTGAATAATCGAGTTGGGACCTCTTTACTTTTCCTATTTTGGACATAATCTATAATTGTGCCATATTTCATGTTTCTACGACATCGGGAAGTTGGAGAATTAGTGGCGAGTGAGTCAGTCAGTGAGTCAGTCAGTGAATCAGTCAGTGAGTCAGTCAGTGAGTCAGTCAGTCATTGAGGGCTTTATATATATAGAAGTTTTATCTGTAATACTGTTAAAGTACTGTATATACTGAATTTATCTTTTTAATGTGAGAATTCCACAAACAAATTAGGCAATCTCTGAGTCGGACACCGTTCACATCTGCATGGAAGGATCTGTCAAGAGCCTCTGTCATAGATTCCATTGTTTTTGGTTGGAAGGATAGCACTGCATTCAGTGTTATTTTGGCTGTCATAAAGCTATAAGTCAATGCGGTCCATCAGTCGCCGCCTGTGTCTGTTGTAAGACTGACTCGTATTAAATAGTGTTTTTTCTTTACGATAGAAATCATGACACAGATGCGAGCAGCGCCCTAGTGTTAGGAGAGATTTGTATCCACACAAGGCATCAGAACAGGACATCTTGAAATCTCGTGTCTTCTTCTGGTAGGCCTCTTGCCTCTTGAGTATGGTTTACACTTTACACTTTTGCAAGAAACAAGGATAAACAAGGAAAACTTACCTACAAATAACATTGGCTGCAATGGTGTCATACACATTAAGGACCATCACATGGTTTTCTTCTGCCAACACAGATTTTATATTGTCATCTTCGATATGGTAAATTGTACTAGATGTTTCTTTGTTAGAGATGCCAAGAACCTGTTTAATAAGAGTGTTACTAGTATGCAGACTTAAACAAATGTACTACAGTATATTAGTGTAGAATTATTACACTAGGTGGGCCAGCTTAGGACTATATGAGCAGCATTGTGTGACACAGTGAAGCCAGGGTTTCATAAACTTGTTACCTAAACGACTGTTTTATTCAGAATGACCTGCTGGATTATACAAAGCCAAAGAAAATGTCCATGGAAAAAAAAATAAAAGGTCTTTCTCTCACTTTTGGTATTTGGGACGGTTTCACACTGCTGAGAACATTCCGCAAGATTTGTGCGTTGCAAGGCACACAAATCTCACACAAGTACGAACCCCATTTTTTTTAATGGGGTCATATAGATGGGGGTCCCGCATCGCACTGCAAAATAAATTGCGGCATGTTCTATCTTTGGACGTGCTCTTGCATCGTCCATTGTTTTCAATGGGGCCAGCAAAGCATCGCTTTGCATGCTAGGTGCACGTGAGTGCGATGCAAGGTTTCCCATTGAAAACAATGGGAAACACTCCGCGATCCTTCGCTGCAAATGTCAGCCACGTCAGAGGATCACTACTTCCCCGAAGTGATGTGAGATGTTTTTGATCCAAAAATTTCTCACATCTGCGGAGAAATTGCATGTTGGCGAGCATGAGATATCGCACTCGACTGTGCTAAATTAGCCTTATAGTGAAGTCTACAGAGTTACCTCTTGTAATCTTGACTGTTTTAAGCTTGTTGTGTATGAAATGGGAATGTATGTCATGGGAATAAGTACTCTTTAGTGGTGTTTTCAATAGGGTTTTCCCACAAATAGAACTTATCTTCTATGCACAGAACAGAGGATAACTGTGATTGGTGCGGGTCCAACCGCTGGAACACCCACTGATCAGCTGAATAGGGGTTCCGGTCCCAAGTGTCTTCAAATATATGGAGTGGTGGTCACGTGTGTGCACTACTGCTCAATTTTCTTCAATGCTACACTCGAGAACCCTGTTCCTGTGATTGGTGGGGGTCCAAGTGGTTGGACCACCACCTATCTGAAGCTTATTCCCTATCCTTTATATATGGGATGAGCTCTTTTTGTGGGACAAACAATTTAAAACACTACTATAGGATGGGTACTTATTTTCATGACAGTCATACACAACATTAAAAGATGTTTGTGGGTAGGCTTCACCAAAAATATCTAAACAGAGAGGAAGACCTTTTATTTTTTCCCATAGTCATTTAATATACGACCATTCCTCTTAACCACAAACCAGGTAAGTCATATTTTGTTAGTCCTAAAGACCACATGATAGGTGACAACAGGATGTGTACATTTTCTTCCCATGGATTCTTCAGAATTCATCATGTAGATGGCCACTTTCTCCTGCTTATGTCAGATGCCTACCACTGCTACTTATTGTAACGGTTCTATGCTGACCGATTGTGGAACCCATTTTCCCAAGAACTTGATAGATGTGACCTCGATCATACAGTAATACATTTCGAATATGTTCTCATACCTTGTTGGAGTTAGTGAACCCTGTTTTGGAAATCTTGCAGGTGTCAAGTTCCTTGATTTTGGTAACCTGATTCTGTTTTGCCTTGTAGGTAACTTTGCAATTTCCAGAAACATCCAGCTGAAACAAACAATCCAGCAATCAACCAGGATGTAAAGAACTAAACATGATTTACATTCATTTCTTAAAAAGCCTTCATATGTTTCTGTATGAAATCAGAGACATTTAGAGGTACAATAGGGCTCACAGAAGTCTTGGAGGTTGAATGGAGCCGTAATATGGCCATGTGCATGACGCCTTGGGGTCCTTTTAGACGAGCGAGTGATGTAATTGCTAGCTCGATCACTCTCGGGCATCCTGTTTATCGGGCAGATACGTCGTTGGCTCATTCAAACAAGAAATCATTCCGTCTATCACATTCACTGTATAAGTGAATAAGAATGACTGAACGATCGATGTTTAGACCGAATGATCGTTCACTTTCGCTTGTCTGAACTATAATTGTTCCGTCTAAAAGCACCTTTAGTGTTGCTATTGGGAAGTTACTTTGCCTTTATTCCTGGTTAGACTGACGGATACCTTTCTGCGTGAAGACCTAACGATATTTACATACAACATTACCTGCTATAACAATTCATGTTCTTGTTTTAAAAGTGCCCATCGTCTCACATCTAAAATATGAGAATTTTGATATGCATCTATATCTTGTGGTTACATAATTCTGTAATAAAGCCTGGGCCAAATATTCATGCATCCTACAGCCATTCCGATGGTACATGTTGAGTATGTGTGACAGATACAAACTGATTTATGAGGAAACAGGTTTCACAGTTCATGAACAATCCTACACGTCCCATTATTTCCTCCCTACCCACAACAAGAATATGATTCTACTCATCCTATGTTTTCTTCCTACATATCATAAAAACCGCACCAGGCACAGGAGATGATGCACGCTGGAATCTTAAATCCATGGACTTTTATGGGCTGACTAGCTTCCTGCTGGGCCACAAGCTGCCACTTGTGTTAATCTGCCCACATCTTGTAGGACTCTTACCTCAGTGACTGTACCAGGAGTGAACTGGATCTGGAATAGGCTTGCCAAGCCTCTCTTGATATTAAGAAGGACTGTGGGCTCATTCTGGTACAGATACAGTGTTTTCACCTAAGGAAGCAAACAAACATTTAGTAACCAGACAATGAATATGATAAATATTACACACAGCGCATTTACACTTTGTCAACAGTCCTTGCAATTTGACCTAGATTGGTGCTCTATAGGTTCATGACTGATAGCTTTTATTTCCAGCACCAAGATATTTCGAAGCACTGTATATCAAGTGGCATCACAATCCCAGTCAAGGGTTTACAATCTAATCTCTGGCATGCACACATATTACGGCTAAGGGAAACTCATGTAAACTTGGGGAGAACATACAAACGCCATGTAGATGTCACATTTGAACCCAGGACCCAACAGTGCTAATCACTAGGCTACCATGCTTCTAGTTTGCTGTTTAGAATCCAAAATGTAATTACAGTTTCAGCAAATAAATCAGACTTTTTGTATCAATCAACTTCTTCTGACCTATCCAGAGAATAGGTCATCAGTTTAAAATGCCCGGAATACCCCTTTAAGTATATTTGTATTCATATTTACTATTGCTAATGCAGTGAAAGCTCATTGAGATGTCCACCCATAATTGCATTGAAAAGTGGTCTTCTAGGGGAAAGGTCTTCTCAAAAGAGATAGCCAGCATGCATAATATATGGTGGAAGTGAAAATCTGTCATAGGCAATCTGTTCTGGATAATGGGTTGGTCTTTGGAGAGGTTTCCTTGCATTTATTAAAACATCATGATATATACATTTTAGTACTTTGGATAATGACAGTAGTTACTTCACATGTCTAATAGTTCTCTTGAATAACAAAAGCTGAATAGTTACTACATTGATGAAAATTAGTGCAGACAAGAAGTGGAGATGCTGCCACTAACAACCAATTAGATTGTATGTTTCCTTTTAGAAGCTGCTCAGAGAAAGTAAAAGTAATGATCTTTGACACTCAGCCAGTGTGATCATTGTGTTCTTGGTCACCTCTCTTACCCGATTACTTAGTTCAGTGGGTCGGCCAGGTCTAGGAACAGTCCTGGTTGTTCCAAATGTGTTCTATTTAAGAATTATAGAGGCCGCTGTGCTCTTGGAAAGTTTTTTTTTTAAGCCTTCTCCATATCTGTGCCTCCACACAATTCTGTCTCAGAGCTCTACAAGCAAATCTTTTTTGGTTTTGACTCCAACAAGCATTGTGAGCTATGAGAGCTGTGAGAGTCTGTGAGATACAGACAGGTGTGTATTTTAAAATAATGTCCAATCAACTGAATTTAGCACAGGTGACTCCAATCAAGGTGTAGAAACATCTCAAAGATAATCAAGAGAAATGGGAGACCTCCAGAGCTAAATTTCAAGTGTCATACCATACTTATACCAATACAACATGTTAGTTTTTCATTTTTAAAAACTTTATAAATATTTCTAACATTCCATTTTCACTTTGTCATTATGAGGTATTGAGAGCAAAAGGATGGTGGAAAAGTTGAATTTAAGTTCCCTTTAAGTTCCTTTGTGTCTTTCCTAAAACCTTATTGAAATCTAAAACCTTATTGAAATCTAAAAGAGGTATTCTGAGCATTTAACCCCTTTCCATACTGATGACCTATCCTCAGGATAGATCATCAATAGTTGATTGGCGAGGGAAGCCGTCGCTCAGGATTCTCGGTGATCACCTGATCTTAGCCCCAGCACTCACAGCAGTGGGTCCAATGTTGACGGCTCCATCCGCATTGGGGTTGGAAGTGCTATATGAGGTAGAGCTCCCATTGATTGATACAGCAGAATTCTGTTTCAATTTGCACAAAAAAACTGGCAAACATGCTTTGCGCCACATTTATTATGTGTTTTAGACACTCTTTACACCTTACTAAAAGAGAGACATGACTTAAAGGAAAGGGACATGGCTTCAAATGTGGAATCATGTACCAAAAAATTGGTCTAAAATTATACAAAATGTCTAAAGATGTGCCGAATTTATCATACGAAATGAGCCACTGTAATAAATTTGGTGCATCTAGTCTAGTTCTAAGCTGTCCAAATTTAGTAAATCTGCCCCAATATGTTACAAGCTGATGTATGTTAGGAATGCTATCTTTTTTCCTTAGGGAGAGCACCTAGAAGATGAGTGAGTGAGGAGACTTAGAAGGCCATTCATGCTCCTCTGGGTAATAGGCAAATAAGGGAGATGGAACAATACCTCTGCAGCGTCACCTATTGGAAGGCAGCATTCCTGCAAATCATTGTTAGGCTCTTTATACAAGCCTTGTAACAATGACTGGAAATTGAACTACTAATAGGTAGTGCTGCAGAGGTATTGTTCCATCTCCCTTATAAGCTGATGTATTAAATGTTAACTTTTAAGATACAAGTTCCTATTCTTCATAGGAAAACTGATTTTGCTTCAAAGGGCTATTCCCATTACAGAAAGTAACAGCATTTCGTTAAGATTTGCCATCACTTTCATTTTCAGAAACACCTGGGCAATCTCATTGAGCTGTTTCCTTACATCCCATAGAGTTATATGAAGTTGGTGGTGCACATGTGCAACCACCATTTCATACAGTTCCACCTGTCTGCTAATATGCTGGTGTGGGGGAATATGCTCTAGGGTCCTCTGTTTCAGACATCATTGGGGTTTTAAAGCATGGCATTCTATATTGTTTCTTTGAAACTGGAGGACTATAACTTTTAGCACTATAGACTTCTCTGGTAAATGCTATTGACCGCTTAGTTTTTGATTAGGTATAAACACGCGTAATAATGTTTTAAAAATATCTACAACTGGGATATGATAAGAAAATATCCGCATTAATATGTTCAGCCAGCACCACAATACTTTGTTGGCTACATTCATCCAATGACTTTTACATGGACTTCAGCTATGTTTGATATTAAATAAATCACTTTTACTCTGATGTGTATGCTTTCTGACTTACCCAAGAGAGTACAATATTCAGACATCTAACTGTAATTACTGGACAACGCGTTTATCATTTACTTCATTGATAAGTACTAAATAACACATTACGTACTGTTCCAGGAATCAACCTTTTGTCCTATCCCAGTGTAACCTCAACTTTGTAACATGACTCACGAACAGCAAAATGAACTTTGAGCTATAATGAAGCTCTGATTTGAAGCTACTGTTCAGAGCATTAGGACTTAACACATATTAGGACTAAATTTTTAAAAAAGGTAAGCAAAAATATACAAACCCAAAACTTCATACACTTTCTGTTTGTGTATGTCAACATAACTAAGGCTCCTTTAACACTATCAGGGGCATTTATGATGGCTTTAGGCCTGAAAACTGGGGTAAAAATATTGCAAAATTTGGTGCAAAGGCCACTTACACAAAAATATTGCAACTTTTCTACTCTCTGTGCTTTTGTGAAAATTGGGCAGGGCTTGCCAGGAGGGGTGTGTCCACCTAAAACTGACAGATTTATGTGTAATTTACCTCAGAAGCTGTCATAAATTATGCCAGGAAAGTACGTCAGGTTGGACCTGGTGTACATTTCAGTGTAGGCGCAAGTAGGTGCCAGGATGTGCCTAACAGATGAAGAAGTGTGCGCCTCTTCATGTATCAAGTACATCATGCACCAGCGGAACTTATACTAGAACCAGCCTTGTAAATGCCTGTCCTAGTAATTTTCCCCCAATGTTTTTACAGTCTTGCACTGGTTCTGTTCCAGGACGGAACCATAGGGGTCTGACAGGGATGGAAACTATGCGAAACAGAGACCATCACTTTCACAATATAAATAACACTGTAGCAACACACATCATTCCAATATAGACAGCTGTCAAATATTATCTGTTAGCTATCTGTCTCAAATACCCCACATGTCAGCTCAGCCATCCCTTACCTCTCATGATATGACTGGTAACTAGTACTAGTAACTAGAGAACCTGGTAAGGAAGGAACTGGTAACCAGAGAATCAAACATTCTATTGGGTGGAGGATTTGATGTTCTTTAAAACAATTACAGATTTTAGTAGGAATTTTTTTTTCCATATGCAAAATCTCTATTCCAACTTATCTATAGTTTTTTTTTGTTCTTTTATACAATATTAACTCCTTAAAGCCTACCAATAAACCTTTTGATGGCTGCTGTTAAGGGACTTTATTCTGATGCACTCGCCTTTTTACCGAACTGCATTAGAAGCCTTGCATGGGTCTCCTATGCCAGGGGGAATGGGTGCTCGGCTGTTGGGTAACAGCCTGGCATTTGCTCAAACAGTGGGGACTGGAGAAACCGCCGACTCCGCTGTTTAATGCTTTACATGCTGCAGCATGTAAAGGGCTGACAGAGGGATGTGGCTCCCTCTGTTACCCATCGGACCTCGCGATGTGATTGTGGGGTTAAGATGGGTTGCTGCGGCACCTGGAAGCTTAGATATAACCTTTGGGTCTGCTAGCTATGATGGCCTATGAAGCTCTGCCTATGGCTGAGCTTTAAAGCCTCTATACTACACTGCTTTACTGAAGTATAGCAATATATTATAAGAATGATAAAAGATGGTGATATTCCAGTCCCATAGAGGGACAAAAATCGAAAGTTAAAATAGTATAAAAGGAAATAGTGAAAAAATAAAAACGTCAAAACCCCACCTTTTCCCCTTGACTCTGTTAAAAAAGTAACAAAAAAATCATATATCTGGTATCACAGCATTCGGAATAACCCAGAGAAAAAAGTTAGTACATTATTCAACCCACATGGTGCACGCCATGAAAAAAAACTGTATAAATGTGATATTGACATAAACGAACTGCATAGTGAACACCATTAAAAATAAAAATAAAAAACATGCCACAATCGCAGAGTTTGTTACTCTTGCCTCTAGAAAAAAATTCAATAAAAGGCAATCAAAATGTTACATCTTCCCAAAAATTGGATAAATGAAGTCTAAAATTCATCCTGAAAAAACAAGACCCTATAGAGCTCCATTTGTGGAAAAATAAAAATGCTCCGGGGATGCGGCAACACAAAGGCAAATCTTTACAAAAAAAAAAGGGGTTTAGGTGTACAAAAATAGCAAAACATTAAAAAAACTGTATAAACTGGGTATCTCCAAAATCGTACTGGCCCCGAGAGTAATGCTATCACATTATTTATTTTGCATGGTGAACGATGTAAAAATGAAATCTAAATTACAAATGGCAGAATCTCTTTTTGTCTTCTCCATTCCCCCTCGTTAAGGGAAAATACTCAAGCGAGTATGGGCATTTTTGTGTACATGCCTGCTTGCCCGAAAAGATTCAGGGGCCGGCGGGGGAGATCTCTCTCTCTCTCTCTCTCTCTCCACCGCCCCCCCCCCGCTACCCCATGCTCACTCCCGCAACTCACCGCTCACCCCCGCCGGCCCCCGAATCTTTTCGGACGAGCAGGCAGGTACTCGAAAATGCCCATACTTGCTCGAGTAATTTGCCTAAACAAGTACGCTCGCTCATCTCTAATCCCAAAATGAGGTAATTAAAAATACAACTTTTCCCGCAAAAAACAAGCCCTTATATATCCACGTCGAAGGAAAAATTAAAAGGTTATGGCTCTAGGAATGAAACAATTAAAATAAATTGAAAAATTAGTTGGTCATTATGGTCCAAGCAGGCTTTATCACTAAAGGGTTAAGGGGGTTTTCCAAGGTCATTGGTGGCAGTGGGGAGATGCAGCTGACAGAAAACAATAAACACAATACTCACCTACAGCGATACTCACTCTCCCGATCCTTTGGTTTTCAGTTTTACAAGTGCTGCAACAATTACATAAGTTGCTTACCTATGTGACTGCTGTAGCTAACAGAAGGCCCGAAAAGGAGGTCACCGGTGACGTCCCATAAAACTTCCTGGGGCTTCTACATTAGAAGCCCACGTGACAAGTTTACGGGACGTCACTGGGCCTTCTGTCCAGGTGCCATCACCCGTCAAATGCCAAAGTGGCAGTGAATAAATATTTTTTTATATAGTTTTGGGCATGAAGGACCCAAAACTATATAAAAAATAATAACTCAGAAAACCCCTTTAACTATAATTGTTGCAGTAATAATAATATAAATGTGTTTCTTAAATCAGTCTATACAAACATATATATATTCATATATCCACCTTTGTGGGAAATAGCTAGCAGTTAAATGGTTAATGACTCCAATATTATAGGTTGGTATGTACAAGTAGAAGCTGAAGTTCCCACGTACGGTTCCCATAGCTCGCTAGCAAGGGGAGGAACTTCTTATCTCTGACTGAATACTTTCGGTCCAGATTGGAATATTACTAAAGTCAATGCACTAGAGTATATAGGAATTGCATGTCCACATAGCAATATACACCTGGGGCGTAAACATATGTTAATCATTAGCGTCATTACATACTAGCCCAATCATGAGTTGTTATGATGCTGGAGGCGTGCATGTAATTGGTGCGTCATATTCAGTATATCTGTATTGTACTTCCTTTGAATAAACAAGAAGAGTATTGGGGGCTGACAGTCAGCATCCGTCAGTTCAAATACATATATTCATGCATGAAGCTTCTCATTATAACCAGTCTGGAGCAAACCAGTGAAATCTTCTGGAATATGATTTATTCCGTTAACATAATATAAATAAAAACTTAACAAAAAACCTCAAAAGCTAATTGCTTGTTATTACAGAAGATGCCTATGACCAAGACACATTTTGCAATAAGGTTTCAAAACAATAATTAAACCTACTTCATAGTCTATGTGTTCTTAAAGCAGTTGTTATGGGTTTCTTTGCCTCTAAGCACATTTCCACGGGGTTCAGATAAGGCTTACACAGATTTCAACATGTGTCTTTATGTGATTGGTTGTGTGTGACCTTTATACAGATATCTATTAGTTTTATTGTTATGTGGTGATAAGTGAAGCTTATTTTACTGCACATCAATGTTTAAAGTCTCTGAAGACTAAGGCCCCTCTCACACATGAGCTTTTTACCTCGATTGCCACAGAATTTTGAACACCACGGTAATCGCGGTACAACGCTCCCATTGATTTCAATGAGTGCATGCAGACCTGTGTTGGAAAACACCAATATTTTTGAGCACAGTCTGCTCTCTTTTGGAGCATTTTCTAACGCACCTCATCACCCATCATATCTCTATGTTTTAAAGGTAGCACAAGTTGTGAGTGAAGTACCTGTGTGCTAGTATAATAAATAGCTGCCCGATGATTATAGATGTAGCAGCACCACCCATAATTGTGTTTTTAACTTTTTATGTCCTTAGTATAACTTATGTTTGTCTATTATGAGAATATGCAGTTCCATTTTTGTGTAGCTTTTCTGGTACTCAGTTCGAATGGCTGGTCGTGCTCTACAAATAGTGCAGCCATGCCATGCTATCTCCGTAGCTTTACAGATAAATCACCCATGGATCATCGCCCGAGGACAGGCAGCCAAAGAGTGATCATAGAAAAAAATGCATTCTTCTGGATGTACTATTATAAATATACTGTCATAAGTCAGATTACAATGGAGAAGAGCCATACGACTCACACTTGTCAACCCCCATCCTATATCACATCCAGATTTTGATGCAGATTTCAGGTCATTTCTGCAGCAGAACATATCCACAGTGCCCACACAAGGGCTTACAGTGCAAGAAAACGTTTTTTGACAACTAATTATATAATATAAGAATTAAATAAATGTGCATTTTAGTGCTATGGTCAGCAAGTAACTCTTACCCCTCATTGCCCATCTGCCTACTCAACTTCAAATCCTTTGTTATCACATCCGTTATATATATATGTTTCCCCTAACAATCTCAGCCACTTTTCACCCCAAATTTCAGTGCACCAATATACACATTATCAAGCGTGAATATCTAACTGCAACAAGTTAAGATGCCACGCAGGGCACGATTCGAATGTCTGATCACATGATAGGATATAATTAGGGTTTTATAGGACTGAGATTGTGGCCCCTTCTATTGACAGGATTACAAGGAGTTGCTTCCTTACCTTTCCACTAGTCCACTGCACAAGAATGGGTCTCTGAAGAATCGCCATATTAGTATCTCCTAGTAATTTTGCAGCATTGGTTTCAGTAAAAATATTCTGCCCTTGTGGGCGGATGTTTATATTTTCTATTTTAATATTTTTCATCTGTAATGAAGAGCAACAACATGATTAGTAATGTCTTCAGGTGTGGCATCACCACCACAGCATTATGAAGTACTACTGAGGAACAAGTCATGTCAGACAATGACACTTGTCTAGTGGTATGGATCCTTTTATACCCAGCCATAGCCATACTTTGGTCACTTAACCCCCTCCTTAAAAAAACAGCCATTTTTGTGCTTTCATTGCACAATTTTTCAGGGGGTTTTGCTTTTCAGGCATTTATGATGTGGTAAAAATGACGTGTTAAATTTTTCATTAAAAAAAAAAAATGCTTTCTGTCGCCATATTCTGAGCCCCAACTTTTTAATTTTTCATTGATAGGCTGTGCAATGGTTTTTTTTGTTGAGCGACTCTTAATTTTTATTGATACAATTTTTTGGTACATACAACTTTGTGATCACTTTTTTTTCAATTTTTATTGGGAGATGGGGTGACCAAAATGTTCACCTTGTGGGATAAATATTGTGGATAGGTAGGGCTTTTTCAGATGTGTCAATACAAATTTCTTAAAAATAATTATTTTGATTTTTTGTGGAAAATTAAGAAAACGCGTTTTTTGAATTTTTACTTTCGTTCCCTTAGGCCTCATGTCCACGGGTCCACATGCTTTCCCTGAACAGAATCCTGCAGCGGTTTCCATCCGACCCGCAGACATGAGGCTAAAAAATACAGTATACTCACCTCTCCAGACGCTGAGGGGCTCTCCTTGGTCACGGCCGAATCTTCTTTCTTCTGCCCGGTGTATGCGTTCAGGGCATCGGTGGCGTGCCGGGCATATGCGCCGTGCTGTCTTTTTTTTTTAAACTCTTGCTTTCTCGTGGTCAATAGAAGCTGTGGAAGCCATCCGTGTGGGAAAACCACACAAAATGGAGCATGCTGCGGGTGTTATCATACGCGTGCGATACGTTTGCAGGAGAAAAACTGACATTCACAGGTATTTAATTACCTACGGGTGCCCAATACGGGTGCCCAATGATTCCCTGTGGGCACGGATTGCATGCCCGGGAGACTCTTGCGGTTTTGGTAATTCTACTTTCCCCGTGGACATTGGGACTTATGGGACTTGAACTTGTGCTTGTTTTAAACAGCTGGCACCCACTGGTTATGCAGTGGGCTTGTTTTATACCAAACCTGCTACTCTGTGACATACATGTATGTCACAGAGGACAAAAAGGTTAAAAACAGTGCCTTATGAAGACGACTACTTTAAGCAAAAGCCATCTTGACAATCAACTAATTTCCGTGTGGCTGACTTCTCTAACCCCGATGATCAGCTGTTATTGGCAGAGAAAGCTAGTTGTGGCCACTCTAAGTGGCCAACCATTTAAAACATAGATACAAAGAGCCTAAGGCCTCATGTCCACAAGGAAAATGATGCCTGCCGCAAAGTCTCCATGCAGAATCCCGCAGCGGGTCCCTCCTTTCCCGGTGACATGAGGCTAAAAAGAAGATTAAACTTACCTGTCCGGACGCTGCGGATCTTCCCTCCATCGCGGCCGGATCTTCTTTCCACTGCGCCGGGCAATCCATTATTTTTAACTCTTGCTCTCCCGCGCTACCGCGCCGGAGAACAGAAATTCAGGTACGGGTGTTCCGCGGATGCGAATGGCTTCCATAGGCTTCAATAGAAGCCTGCGGGAGCCGTCCCCGCGGAAGACCCGCACTAAAAATGGAGCATGCCACGGGTGTTTTCCCGCAGACGCAATCCGCGCCTGAAGGGAAAATGACATCCGCAGGTATTTAACTACCTGCGGGTGTCCAATGCATCCCTATGGGGCGCGGATCACGCTGCGGATTTTTAATCACATTTTACCAGTGGACATGAGGCCTATGAGAGCCGGATCCGCTCTCACAGAGAACTTTCCATTATTACTCATGAAGGAGATCATGAATTCACTTAGAACATTTATTGAGCCATGGCCTTTGTTAAATTAGTAAATATAAAGGATCATTTAGACGGGATGAGTATCGGGCAACCGATGCCCGACACTCGTTCCCGCATGTCCTTGTTCCTGTGCTCAACAGGGGCGGAGAGGCTGCAGGAGATTTCACTCCTCGCACTCCCCTGCCCCTCTCCATTGACTTAACATAGTGGCCGTTCAGTACTGAATGGCCACTATTTACACTGAGCGATCAGCTCATAGTCTATCGTTTATGCAGCATAAACGATGGACGATGAACTGATCGTTCAGTGTAAATAGCAGCCATTCAGTATTGAATGGCCGCTATGTTAAGTCAATAGAGAGGGGCGGGGGAGAGCCAGGAGTGAAATCTCCTGCAGCCTCCCCGCTGTGAGCTAACGATACTAGCTCCTGTGCAGTAGCACGAAAGCGAGTATGTGCGGGGACGAGTGTCGGGCATCATTTGCCCGACACTCTTCCCGTCTAAATGGGGCTTAAGGCACTATACTACTGGATTGGTGCCGATGATACTTCAATTTAAAGAACTTTATTATTTGGAATTGTAATCCTGCATTTCCGTTGAACTGTATAAACTTTAGATTTTGTAACATTTTGAGCCTGCAAGTAATTCTTTTGCATGTACTGGTTTTGCAATGATATGGGACTTCAAAATATACCGTAAGTCAAAATATGCGTTGCCAGATCTGGATGTGTATTTTCTCAGAACTATCTGCACCTAAAAATCGTTAGCTCACAGGGACGTATTTTGACATGAATTTTATTATGCCCCGTCTATTACATTGTGTGAATATACCCTAAAACCTAACAAACAAACATCTTTGAAACATAAAGAGCTTTATTAAAAGTTTACTTAAAACAGCACAGTGGTACATGTGTAGAAAACATACCGCAATCTTGACGAGTTGGTCATCTTTGTTGGCTGGGTTTCTCCATACCAAGTTGACCTCTACGTCTGATGCAATCTTGTAGCCAGTACTATCTTCGAGGGATCCTCTTGGTTTATTGATTAGTACTTCAGTTTCATATGCATACTTATAGATGATGTCATTGTTAAGCCTTGGACCAGCGTTATGTACTGTATATAAAAAAGGAAATATAAGATAGGCATACTGGGCAATGTCACTCCATTATATGCAGCCCAACCAACATTTTCAATGATTCAAGTTACATACATCAAAATCAAAATTTTGCATCAGTGACAACATTACATTCATTCACTATTCTGCAACCAGTTTTTCTCAATGTAAGATCTAGAAGTACTCAAGTCCCACTTTAGAAGCCAATATTTACATTCAAGGGGCATTGAAAATATGGTTTAAACATAATAACAGTAGAAGGCAATTTACCATTGTTATCTGCAGTGTTACACTTAAAGATAACCTATCCTTAAAATATGTGCATTTACCATAGTTCTCTACCCGCCATAATGCTAAATCACTTAATCCAAATATATTTTGAACTGTGTACATTATGTCACTACATTATGCAATACCTGGAATTCTCTGGTTTTCACACCTTAAGGGCTCCTTTCCACTGGCGAGGTAATCGCATGTTTTCAGTGTGATGCGAGAGTGCGAGCTCTCGCAGGAAAGCCCCACACATGTTGTTCTATGACAACCTTTCCACTAGCGATGTTTAAGGGCAAGCTGCGATGTGAGGATTAAACATCGCAGCAGGAGGATTGTTTCAGCGTTTTGCATTTTTCTGTCGCCCATACAGTGCAATGGCAAAACATATTCTCGCATCGCAACGCAAAAGCTTGCAATTTTGCAGTGTTGCGATTTTAACATTGCAATTTTCTCGCAGAGATATCGCTATCGCCAGTGGAAAGGAGCCCTAAGGGCTTCCACACACTTGCGTTGCGTTTTTTGTTAACGAGATGGTCAATGGGACTTTCTAATGTTAAAAACGCAACGCAACATAGTGCAACTTGCGTTTTTGGTGCATTGCGTTGCTTTGCGTTTTTAACATAAGAAAGTCAGATTGACAATCGCGTTAACAAAAAACGCAAACGCAAGTGTGTGGGAGCCCTAAGGGCTCTTTTCCACTGGCGATAGCGATATCGCTGCGAGAAAATCGCAATGTTAAAATCGCATCGCAACGCTGCAAAATCGCAAGCTTTTGCGTTGCGATGCGAGAATCTGTTTTGCCATTGCACTGTATGGGCGACAGAAAAATGCAAAACGCTGAAACAATCCTCCTGCTGCGATTTTTAATCCTCGCATCGCAGCTTGCCCTTAAACATCGCTAGTGGAAAGGCTGTCATAGAACAACATGTGTGGGACTTTCCTGCGAGAGCTCGCACTGTCGCATCGCACTGAAAACGTGCGATTACCTCGCCAGTGGAAAGGAGCCCTAACTCCATCAATCAGGATCTAGTCTTCGCTGTTACCTTTGAAATACTGAAATAGTCTGAGTTATGAGGCTGCTGACGCAATCTGGTAGGGGTTTAGCATAATATGGTTCCGCAGGGTGTAGACTGATACGTGGTCATAGAATAGAGCTGAGGTCAGGATAAGTAGAATAATTTTGTAATTCTGAAACAGTCTGAGCGTCAGGGTAAGCAGCAGACAGAGTACACGTGGTCAATTATAAAAGGTTGAGGTCAGGAGTGGAGAAGACAGGAAAGCTTAATGGAACAAGCAGGGATCAAAACCAGGACAGCAAACAGTACAATAACACAACTTTGCACACTAGAAGACTAATTGTGCAGGCACTCTCCAGTGCCAGAGGGTGCTTTAAATAGACAGGAGACTGTCCAGATTAGCCAGGGACTGGAAAACGCATGTACGCTTTGGACGGCAGCAACAGCAGGACTAGGATAAAGGAGGATGTGGCATCCGCCGCAAGTGACATAAAGACAGGGATTTCGACCACCAGGGGAAGGAGGTGAGGGAAGTTATCAGCCACAGTTCCAATTTATCACAATAGTCACAATCAATACATTTATTTTATACTAGAACAAACATGGCAAGCAAAGACAAATTCTAGTGATTATACATCAGTCCCATGCATGTGCCAGGAGCATTGGACAGCAAGGATCCCAGTGTCCACGTACTTATCGATAAAAGTTGTAGGCTTTTTGTTACAAGGTCCCCATGATGATGGCCTGAAGTGTTCTGATTCTGGGACCAACAGTGATCAGCTGTAATCTATCAAGGCCCCCAGCAGAAATCGTTCAATTCCCCTGCATTCCCACCACACATGGGTCTGTACATGTAATACATGGATATGATGGGTTATCCAAAGCAAAGAGTGTTTTATTTGTAGCAGCTCTACAATGTTGTTACTACATGTATCCTGAGCAGTGGACCTCCTCCATTGACTTAGGGTTCCCAAACAGAATATTTGACAATGGGCTGATTAAACCACAAAACTGCTTAAAGATACTTAAATATAGTCCATGTTTAAAATGTAATTAAAAAGTGAAATGTCCGATTATCAAATCAGCGAATGGACACTAAATTGACACTGAAGATAGTATTTTACATGGCATATAAATAGCAGCGACGCGGATATGTAATCTATTTTTGACATACAATCCCCCTTCCCCTGTCTGTCCTGTAATTAACTTGTGTATCTAAATTATATCTTTTGGGGAAAATACATTTCAGTGTGAAAGAGTCGGTACTGTAGCGCTAGGGTTATGGCTGGATAGCTCAGAAGAGAGTATTTACTGATCACAAATTGCATAAGTATGTGCGGTCTATAATTAAATCGTGTCATAGTATACTGCAGGACTTGGGAATACATGCACAAGCAAGTGTCAATGGCTGAGTCAGTGACATGCTAAGTATGCGTAGCTGTCACCTGCCCAACATGAAAATTATTTATTTGCCCTGTTGACAGAGAAACTTTTGTAAACAATAAATGATTTTACTTCTACATTTCCCCATTTTATATATTTTCACACTGTTGACGGACATTAGGTTGACATTGATTGAATTTCACATTCAGTAGATGCTGGTAATACCGCTGAATGTTCTCATAGTAGTAATTGGTTGCTATTAAGTAGACCAGGATGAATTTCTTATTTGGAATGGGAGTGGGCCTTTTAAAGAGAAGCTGCCGATAAGCAGACGCCTTTAAATGTGTGCAATTACACTCACCCGCCATCAAACAGACATATTTGCGCACGCAATACACAGAGAATAGAAAAAATTGATTTAATTCACATTTCCGTATTTAGTGTTACCATACAGCGTGGCACGGGGTCCCGCGGTCGGCGTGCGTCGCTCCGGCGGCCTGGAGCCCTGTGTCGAGGTCATCCCAGCAGCTTGGGGCGCCCGGTGGGTGGCGGCGTGGGCGTGTCCACCCGTAGGGTGCCGCCCGCACTCCTCCGTTCTTCTTATACAGCAGGGGGTGGAGTGGCCTCCTCCCACTCTCCGCCCCTGGGCGGAGCCGTGTGGTTAAAAGACTGGCAGTGAGTTGAGCTCACTGCCAGTTATTGGTTCTGCTTTCATCTAGTCAGTCTGTCTGCAGTTTACCTCAGCCAGTCCCTAGTTGTCTGTCAGCTCCTTCTTGCTATCCTTTGCTCAGTCTGTTTCTGTTGGTTCTGCTAGCCTCTAGTCAGGTCTGTCTCAGTCAGCACTAGTTGCTATTCAGTGTCCTGTCAGTTTGCCTGTGAGCTCCATCTCCAGCCCTGCTTGTACTTGTATGTTCTGTTGGTTTGTTCCACCTGCCTCTTCTGTCGGCACTCTGTCCCCCGTTAGTAAGTTTCCATCTAGGTAGTCGCCAGGTCCCTAGCCAGAGCAGGGACCGCCTCCCAGTTGTCCGCCTGGGGTTAGCCAGGGCCGAGGCAAGTAGGCAGGGACAGTGGGGTGCGGGAAGATCAGGGCACCCCACCTGGCGCTCGGGGGGGCAGAGTGCCGTAACATAATAACTGGCCCTTAAAATACTGTTTTTCTTTTCATGGCGGCGATCAGCGCCCTTGCAAACCAGCTGCAAGACCTGGTGCCGGTGATCCGGGATTTGTCAGCTCGCATGGTGGCCCAGGAGCAGTGGGCGTTGTCGCAGGGGCAGAACGCTTTTTCCAGTCCCGAACCCAAGTGCCCTCTTCCCGAGGTGTTCTCTGGGGAGAGGAACAAGTTTTTCGTTTTTCAACAGGCGTGTCGCCTGTTTTTCGGATGCGTCCCCGTTCTTCCGGCTCGGAGGCCCAGAGGGTCGGGCTTATAATGTCCCTGCTGCGGGGCTCTGCCCAGACTTGGGCCTTTTCCATTCCCAAGGGTTCCCCCTCCCTGCAGTCGGTGGACTCCTTTTTTCAGGAACTCGGGGGTATCTTCGATGAACCGGACCGAGTGGGGTTGGCGGTTTCACGGTTGCTGGCGCTGCATCAGGGGTCGCTTTTTGTGGAGGATTATTGCTCCAATTTCAGACGCTATGCGGATGACACTGCATGGAATGATAGTGCCCTGAAGGACGTTTTTCTGCAAGGTCTCTCGGGCGCGGTCAAAGAGCTGTTGATCTCCCATCCCGTTCCCGGGTCCTTAAAGGAGGCCATGGAGCTAGCGGTGAAGGCGGATAGGAGGCTCAGGGCTGGGAAGCAGGACTGGCAGACCAGTAGAGTCAGGGAGGTCGTTTGTCCTGTTCCCTCCTCTACCGTACCAGTCTCTGTTCCCGAACCTATGGAACTGGACCCGCTGGACCCCAAGGAGCGACGCCGAGTTCGGTTATTGCATCATCTCTGCCTCTACTGCGGGAAAGCTGGACATTGGGTGATAACCTGCCCCCTGAGGCCTCAGCGTCCACAGTCTGAATTGGCAGAAAGACTCCCAGTCCTAGGCGATTGCAGGGAGGGTCGCCTAGGACCACAGGTACGTCCTAGACTTCTGATACCCTGCCAGGTTAGATTCCGGAACTTCTCCCGCCTAGGGCAGGCGTTTATTGATTCCGGAGCGGCCGCTAACCTGGTAAGCATGCGTCTCGTTGAGCCCCTGAGGGCTGAATTTGTGGCGCTGAAGACGCCAATTCGTTTTGCTAGCATTGATGCTACTCCTCTTGCTTCGGGCTTGGTATGATGGAGGACCCCAGTGTTACAACTCACGGTGGGGGGTCGCCATTCGGAAGGTCTATCATTCCTGGTGATGGAGAAAATGTCGGTAGACATGGTACTAGGGATACCGTGGCTGGCGTTGCACAACCCCCAATTCGATTGGGCTACTGGGGAGCTAACCCAGTGGGGGCCGTCCTGCCATAGCCATCGTGCTTCCCTTCCTCCCTGCTCAGTCGATACCGCACTCAGTCCCCGAGGTCTCACTTACCTTCACACCCCGTCCGCCTGCCCTGCTGCTGATATCACCACCGATGCCCTGCAGGGGGGACGGAAGAAAGAGGTGGGGTCTCGTATGCAGTTGCGTTGTGAGGAGAGTCTGTTGGTATTTGAGCCGTACAGGGTGGGACAGAAGGGGTACCGGTCCTCTGGAAATCGCAAAAGGAGGGGTCGCAGGGGGTTCCATAAGTCTTTGTCGAAACCTGTTGTCCCTTCGGTGAAAACCCACCTCCGGTCCCCCGCCGCCCATCCTGGTCCGTGATGAAGTTGAATACGAGGCCCAGGAGATCCTGGATTCTCGCCGGGGTACAGGAACCTTACAATATTTGGGGGCCCGGAAGAGTTTTTTGGAGTATGATAGCTCAGATGACAGTGATTTTAAAGTTGGAGATGCCACAGATTTTGAAGGCAGCGTCATTAGTAGCAGGGAGGGTCACACTCTCGGGTTGGTACAGCGTTTTCACAGTCGTTTTCTGGATAAGCCTGGTTGAGTTTCCGGGGGCCCGGAGGTCCCCTGTCAGAGGGGGGGTAATGTTACCATACAGCGCGGCACAGGGTCCCGCGGTCGGCGCGCGTCGCTCCGGCGGCCTGGAGCCCTGTGTCGAGGTCATCCCAGCAGCTTGGGGCGTCCGGTGGGCGGCGGCGTGTCCACCCGTAGAGTGCCGCCCGCACTCCTCCGTTCTTCTTATACAGCAGGGGGTGGAGTGGCCAGTTATTGGTTCTGCTTTCATCTAGTCAGTCTGTCTGCAGTTTACCTCAGCCAGTCCCTAGTTGTCTGTCAGCTCCTTCTTGCTATCCTTTGCTCAGTCTGTTTCTGTTGGTTCAGTTAGCCTCTAGTCAGGTCTGTCTCAGTCAGCACTAGTTGCTATTCAGTGTCCTGTCAGTTTGCCTGTGAGCTCCATCTCCAGCCCTGCTTGTACTTGTAAGTTCTGTTGGTTTGTTCCACCTGCCTCTTCTGTCGGCACTCTGTCCCCCGTTAGTAAGTTTCCATCTAGGTAGTCGCCAGGTCCCTAGCCAGAGCAGGGACCGCCGCCCAGTTGTCCGCCTGGGGTTAGCCAGGGCCGAGGCAAGTAGGCAGGGACAGTGGGGTGCGGGAAGATATCAGGGCACCCCACCTGGCGCTCGGGGGGGGGGGGGGGGGCAGAGTGCCGTAACATTTAGCTTGCGCAAAAAGAATAAAAAAATTAAACACTTTTATTTTTGTGTATTTGTGTATAAAAGGTCCACATAAAAGCCAAATGCGCACACAATAGATACATGATACACTGCGTAATTCCGCTGGAAGAAGAACACATCTGGAGGTCATTATACAGAATAGCCAATTCAATCGGTGTGTGTTTGGACGGGTTCATCGGATGTAACATCAGACAGGCATATGCAACTGTATAGCTACAATGCCATTAACTACCATAGCAATACACGGTTATGCTGGATCCTCTCATATTGAAAAGTATACTCTTCTATTAGCTGTAGAACTCTATCCTCATGTCAGCATATAAATTGGTAAGTGCTCCTGGGATACTGACTGGACCCATATTGCAAACATCAAATGAAATTAATCCAAGTCATAAATAGGAGCACAAGTTAATATCAGACCTTAAAGAAAACCTGTCACTCCCCTACAGCACCATAAACTAAGTCAGGGTGATGTTAGAGGAGGTGACAGGGAGACGGGATGTATTTTTTATACTCACCCACTTTCCTGAAGTTCGCACATTGTGTGAAAATCTGACTCTGAAAGGCATCAGATCTTTGTGTGGCGCGTGATTTGTACAAACCCCGAGCAGCATGAATCGGGAGAGGTATGCAATGTGTCCTATGTATGTTTTACGCTGAAATGCTGGGGCGTTTCAGAATAAACACACTTTGACTTTACTAAGAACAGAGCTCCGAGTCAGACAAGTGGGCTGGTCCATGATTTAAAGGAGATGTCCCGCGCCGAAACGGGTTTTTTTTTTTTTTAACCCCCCCCCCGTTCGGCGCGAGACAACCCCCGATGCAGGGGTTAAAAAAACCACCCGCACAGCGCTTACCTGAATCCCGGCGGTCCGGCGTCTTCATACTCACCTGCTGAAGATGGCCGCCGGGATCTTCTACCTTCGTGGACCGCAGCTCTTCTGTGCGGTCCACTGCCGATTCCAGCCTCCTGATTGGCTGGAATCGGCACGTGACGGGGCGGAGCTACACGGAGCCGCTCTCTGGCACGAGCGGCTCCATAGAAGACTGCTGAAGACCCGGACTGCGCAAGCGCGGCTAATTTGGCCATCGGAGGCCAAAAATTAGTCGGCTCCATGGAGACGAGGACGCTAGCAACGGAGCAGGTAAGTATAAAACTTTTTATAACTTCTGTATGGCTCATAATTAATGCACAATGTACATTACAAAGTGCATTATTATGGCCATACAGAAGTGTATAGACCCACTTGCTGCCTCGGGACATCTCCTTTAAAGCTTAGCTCAGAATAAAACGCCAAAGTGTGCTTATTCTGAAACACTGCATCGTCGCAGAATAAACCATGCAATATACATACTTGTCCCCGGTTCATGCTGCCTGTGGTCAGGACTGTATCAACCTGCTGATAGGTTCCATTTAATCATTTCTATAAGTCTCTGCATTCTCACTAGTTGAACACCCAGTGACTGAAAGGATCCAGTATGTGATTCTACCCTATTCTTGTCCCTGACCTGCTTAAAGGGGTTAACTTGGACTTAGACACCGAAAGGTCATCTGTGTTACATCGGTAGGTGTCCATCTCCCGGTATTCCCTGCGAATCAGCTGTTTGAAGGGGCCGCAACACTCCAGCAAATGCTGGGGCTCTTACTTGGCCTATGCTGTTACATTTATCAGTCACATGGCCCGTCTCATTCAAGTGAATGGGACTGAGCTGCAATTCCGGGCACAGCAGCTATGCATTGTATGATGCCATGCCTGATATACAACAAACAAGCTGCTTGATCGTGGTCATGCCAGGAGTGCAACCCCCACCAATCAGATATTGATGACCTGTGCTAAGGATAAATCATAAATATATAAGTCCCAGAAACCCCCTAGTTCTTTTGCTGTCCATTATCTATATGACAACTCAGTTTAGAGAACTTCTGAAATAGATGGGAGAAAAACATTAGTGGAAAACTCCTTTGACCTGCTAATCTAGAGGTATTATCATGTATGAAAATGTATCCAAATATACATGAGACACTTATTTTTAGCAATAAATGGATGCAGCAAAAACACTATCATCAAGCTGAATAGTAACAGTAACACACTGTAACTCCAATCTGTCAGACTGTGTTTCAGGAGAACCTGCCAACCTGCCCAGAAAGTCTACTATATATGGCAAAAGCAGCAGTTGAGCTCTATGAAGACTGCAATCCATGATCCGAAATGTCTTTAAAGGTAGATTACCCTTTATCTGCTACCATGTCAGTGTAGTTCACTTTAATAATCGATGTGTCTGTTCATCGGAACACTACTACCTAATCTACCGCATGTTAGGAAAAGCTCTATCTCACATTTACTAATGAAATTATAGCAACTCCATCATTCACACTTATATGAATGTATGAAGTCTAAATGACATTTGTAGCTAACATCACTTTGTCATTTGACTCTGAATGCTACTGTGTATTTCCTGCATCATGACTCATTTTAGGGGTCTTTTAATTTTCAAGAAAAGCTCCAACAAGAGACATTAGAGGTCAAGAACCAAACTGTTGTTACTACACTTTTCTGTTAGTTTTTATAACCCCGAATCTGTAACATATTTATTAAAATGTTGTAGGATGGTTCTTTATGCCCCATTTACACAGGACTGTTACCGCTCAAATTTCAGTAGTAAACTAGTGATAACCTATCCTCAGGACAACTTATCAATAGCAGACTGGCAGTGGTCCAACGACAGAAAATCCCCACTGATTGGCTGTTCACAGGAGCCAGGATGCACCAGAAGCAGCAGAATACCATCAGTTGTACAGTGGCCTGGTATGGTACTGCAGTTCTCTCCCATTCACATCAATAGGAGAGAGAGAACTGCAGTACTATTCCAGCCTAGGCACAGTGGGCAGTGTGGTGCTGCTTCCATGCAGTAGCTCCAGCAAATATCTGATTGGTGGAGGTGCAGGTGTTGGATCTTCATTGATCTTTTATGGTTGACTTATCGTGAGTATCATTAAAACATAAAATAAATAAGTAAACAAGAGATAAACTTGCCTCCTTCATTCTTCAGTTTGCAGAATTTTCTGCATGACTCAATATTGTACAAATTCTTGCGGCCAAACGGCTTAGTATCTGAATTGAACGGCACTGGATGGACCCCATTGGCTATAATGGGCTCCGTCCACTTTCCGCCCAGCTAACCTGCAACCAGTTGTCTTACAAACAACCCAGAACAGTGGAAAAACATGGAGGAGATTTTGTTATAGATTGCTTTTACTTATAATATGAGAGTAAATTGTATATTAAGGGAGGAAGAGCTGGGGCATATTTTTCTGTGCATTTCTTCTATATTTAGTGTTTCTTTAAAAGACACACTCACTACATCTATGTATATTTTATTTCATTGGTCATCATGATAGGCCATCCATAGTAGATTGGTGGAGCTCCACTGCCCAAGACCTCTGCCGATCATCTGTTTTCTGTGGCAGTGTGCTCTTGCACTGAGCTGAATTCTGCAGGAAGCAGACAGCTCTGTTTCAACGTCAGTGCTCAGGCTTGGTATTACAGGCAAAGCTCTTATTCACCTCAATTGCAACTTGGTCTGCAATACCAAACCTGGCCACAAACAGAGCTGTCCGCTTCCTGCAGAAATCAGCTTAGTGCATGGGTGCACCAACCCGGAAGACAGCTGACTGGTATGGATTGTGGGTGGCAGACCCTCACTGATCTGCAATTAATGGTCTGTCCACAGATAAGTAAGAGTCTGCTTTGTGGATAGGCCATCAAGAGCTTGCAACTGGGCAACCCATTTAATACTATGAACAGGCCTACGGAACAAAGAAATGAACTGACTATTTTTGGATCAAAGCTTTTTTTTCATTTATGGCTATCATACTTTAATAAGTTTATGTATGTGCATGTAATATTAAGTGCAAATATTATATAAAAACTTTGTGATCTGAGGTGCATTTGCAATAATAGGTTATCTTGACATTAGATGTCATTAAGAACAAATCCTATTAAGGAGGAACAGGAAGATAAATTCTTACTGGCAGTAGCTTCCCACACTGAACATGTCGAGCTCTATGGACTTTGCCTGTCATAGGGCACTAGATCCTGTCACAGGATAACAACAGCTGTGACTGTGGGGTTATGTAGGAGGCCATGCATGTCTTATAATTGAAGGATAGTTTACTAATAGTTTTGGTTTGTAGCAACAGTAATATTTCATTGCAACACAAATATGAGAACAGACAAAACACTAACAATTGTGACAACAAAAAATCAAAAAAGCACATTTTAAATATCTTCATCCATAGAAGAAAGACAGAAAGAATTGCTAATGGTAGCTTAGATGTTATGATTATATATAGTATATGTAAAGGGAGAGAAAGAATCTTGCTTGTGAGTGTTCTACTTTTACAAATGTAGTTGTCTATACTGTAAGTCAACCAAGGTGGCATACCATCGTAAGTGGGTTCTCACACTGGATTTTCCTGGTAGGGAGCCTACACAGCTTTTATGTACTCATACCCCGCACCCTCCACCCCCACAAAAAAAAGCTTTTAGATCAAGCTAGTCATATGTCTCCATGGGGTGTGTGAAAGTGCATAGGGTTTTCCCTCTTCACATTCAATTAAGTGTTTTACATTCAATTTACTACCTACCTTAGGCCCCCTGTCCACGGGCGAGGCAGAATATCGCTAGTGATATTCCGCCGCTGGGGAGCAAAGGAGAGAACTGACAGTTCTCTGCGGTAAGCCGGAGAATCACGGCAAATCGCAGCATCCTGCGAATTGAGTCCCGCGAGTGGAGAATCGCTAAGGAAAGCGTGCACTGCATTACTCGCGGCCGGATAATTACCGCGAGTAACGCAATGCAAGATCGCCTGTGGACAGGAGCCCTTATTGTTTCATTTTGGAATCAAACGAGGCAGCCTAAGAAATATTTCCAGAAATTACACAGGTATTTTGTCCCTATGCATGCATCTTTGATATCTTAGGCCAAGAAAGAGTATGCCCATAAAAGCACAAAGGGTACTACTAATCTTTGTAGTATTAGGGTATACATTGGGGCCTATCTCTGCATTTTTTCTATTTCTTTATTCAGCATTAAAATAAGTAGGGAGTGTGCTGTACTGAATACTGTATGCTCTCCATGAACAACCTTCATTAAGGCTGGGTTCACATCTGCGTAGGAACCTCTGGTCAGCTTAGCGGGAGACGAATGGACCCCATTATAGTTATTGAGGTCTGTTCAGTGCTGGGTGCTTCCGTCATAAGGGCTTATTTACACGAGTGGAAGGGGAGGAGAGAAGCAGAGAGGCGGTGAGTGGAAGGGGGGGGGGGGGGGCTGCTTAATGGAAGCGTATATCGGCCGGGCGTGAAAACCCGACTGATACATGCTCGTGTAAATAAGCCTTAAGACAGACCTGTTCATCCAAGAGATTCTCCTTATCCTGCTCCGTAAAACGGAATCCCTGCTGCAGATGTGAAACCACGCTAACACTGGTAAGCTTCTAAAAGATATATATATATATATATATATATATATATATATACACATATATATTTCTTTTTTTACTCTAAGTGTCACATCCTTATTGTTTGGTTTATTGCTCTTTGATTTTTATTATTCACTTAAATTATTAAATTTCTGATTTGCTGCAGATTTTGTTGTGAATTTTGGTATGGCTTTGCAGCAGATTTCACCCCTCCAAGTTGTATTTAATGGAAAGGGTGAAATGAATTATATATATATATATATATATATATATATATATATATATATATATATATATATATATGATTGCTTTCTCTTCTCCTCTTGCTAATGACCCTTCTTATGTAAACTCCTTTCCAAGATTCTGATCACTCAGTAGTCTTAGTTTTGGAATACTAAACTAGGACATCTGGAAGGCTCAAATTAATGTGACCTTCATAGCTGTCATTGGGTTAGCGTTATGTTAAATGTCCTCATGGAGCATGGGTAATCTAAGCCAAGATAAAGGAAGTAGATGGGTCATCCTTTACAGCAAGTGTAAAAAAGCACCTGGACTCCTCATCCTATTCATGGGAAAAATCCAAAGAATAACAAGTATAGGAAGTCAAGCGATCAAAAACTGAACTTTTAAAAACTGGTATTGGTTACACTAATGTCCTTGGAAAAAATATAAATGATAAATCTCAGATTGGCGCTATTTTTATATAATTCTAAAAAAATTCTCTGCATTGCAAATCCTGTGTTTACTGCCTGTAAAGTACAGTCTATAATGTCCTTACAGCATTGTACCCGTGCTTCTGATGTTGGCTCAGTCGGCAGTGAGCCAGCAGAGACTATGTATGGGCGTATGAATTGTCGCTCATATACAATGTATTGCGTATAGACAGCATTGCATATGCTGCCAATACAAAAGCATATGGCTCACGCTGCGTGGTACGCTGGGAAATAGAGCATGCTACGATCTATTTCTTGCGCATATCTACATACAGTGTCTACACTAGAGATGAGCAAGTATACTCGCTAAGGGCAATTACTTGATCGAGCATTACCCTTAGCGAGTACCTGCCAGCTCGGAAGAAAAGATTCGGCTGCCAGCGGCGGGTGGGGAGCGGCAGGGGAGAGCGGGGAGGAATGGAGGGGAGATCTCTCTCTCCCTCTCCCCCCCCCCCGATCCCCCTGCTCATGACGCCACTCACCTCTCACCCGCGCCGGCAGCCGAACCTTTTCTTCCGAGCGGGGAGACATTCGCTAAGGACAATGCTTGATCGAGTAATTGTCCTTAGCGAGTATGCTCGCTCATCTCTAGTCTACACGTTCATGTGCATGGATCAATGAAAGTCCATTGACTTTCATTGACTTCTTTCACCGCGTAACACGCAGCTGTGGACATAGAAGCTTGAAAAGGGATAGATGTAGAACATAAAGCCTTGGGTAATTGCCTAGGTCACTGAGACACTCTGATGTCAAACTAATAAAGCAATGTGAAGGTTACAATAAAGAAAATATATGCGTATAAAATAGAGAACAAATATATTTGACCAGAATACATTTTTCCTCAAGAGATTCTATTATGGAATATTTAAAGGCATTACGCTTTTTAACTCCTAGATATAGATATATACTACTAAATGGAAAAGTAATAGCACTGCTCATATTAGAATCTGTCATCTAAAACAGAAAAAAAATGTACACAGCGCACAGAACCATAAGCAATTCTGGGGTAGTGGCATTAATAAAAAGTAGATAGTCCCTGTGCAAGCATATTGTCGCGGCTTGTTGGTCGTGACAGCGTTGTGGCATGGTGGCTTCGACACAGGCCAAGACCTGTCACCTTGTTATCCAGGACAAGGGTTAATGCACCATGTGTAGTGACTGCAGGTGCTGTGTGTCTTTGCTGCATGGATGCATGCTGGATTAGTCATGCCTGGGAGTAGGATGGAGGTGTGGTTTTCACTCTGCCAGTTCCCCGGTGCGTAGTGACTATATATTCTCACCCTTCCTATTGCTCAGTACTGCGTATTCCGTTCCATAGTCGAGTCCCTGGAGTTTGGAGCTCTTCTGTGCTGGGTATATTTCTACTTGCAGATAAGTTGCTGCGAGTTCCTTTTCAGTTGCATTTCTGGTTTTCATTTCAATTTTGCTTTGCTGTTCGGTTCATCTCTCCAGGGGTCCCTTCAGGGACAGTCAGGGACCAGGATGAAGACCGTGGGGCTGTCTCTATCGAGACGAATACTCCGCTTCTAGGCAGGGACCTTTAACCCTCCCTGCTAGGTTAGGGCCAGGCTTCCTCCCCCCTGGAGTGGTGCTACCTTTCAGCATAGTGTAATGTGCGGCTGGTTCCTACAGTGTGTACGTTCCCTGTTGCCGTGCTGATTGTAATACGCAGGTGTCGCACGGGCTTTACATCTGGGTTACATATTTCAGTTGTGGTACGCACTGTTCTTCGGTGCATTTCTATCTACTACAGTAGTTGTGAACATCACCCTGCATCCGTGCTGAGCGTGATGCTCATGTGCTGCACAGACGTGATACATATGAGCTGCTGGTTGACTGACTTGTTGGGGGTGCAGTAGCAGTGTTCATACAGTTATAAAATGCAGACAAGAACCAAAACTGATGACAGTCTGCCCAATGTGGATTGTGGAAAGAGAAATTAGGGTGGTTTCACACCTACTTGGGGAGCAGGAAAGGGGAATCTCCACGACCAAACGTCTCCATCTTAGGATGGAACTGAACAGCACCTAACAGACCCCACTGACCATAATGGGGTCCATTCAGTTTCCGCTCAACTGCCCCGGAAGAAAAAGTGTTGCATGTCGCACTTTTTCTTCCGTCGTATTGAAGCGGATCATGCTGCGGAACCTCCGACCGGAGGTTCTAATACGGATGTGGAACGGCACCTAACAATGAACCTTGTGGAACTGTGACAAAGAGAGGAAGTGGAAGTACAACCAGCAAGAGACACTCTAAAAGTGCGGTGAGGGAGGAAAACTAGGATAAAACCGTGTAGTTTAAAAGGATGAGTGAAGGAGTTTAAGGTGATCAAATGTAGCAAAAAGATCTAGAAGGATTAAAAGTGAATACTGAGCATTGGATTTGGCGGATGATAGCTCATTAATAACAATGGTTAATGTGTTTACAGAAGTCAGATTGTGAGGGGTCAATCACAGACCCTGTAGAGAGGTAACTGACTAGACGTGTTCGCACAGATGTTTTAGAATTTAAAAGCAAGTAGAAGATTAGAAACAGGGCAATTAAATCTAAACTTCAGTTAGAAAACATTCACATACAAGAGATATAAAAAGTCTACACACCCCTGTTAAATGGCAGGTTTTGTCATGTTAAAAAAATCCAACAAAGAAGAATCACTCCAGATTTATTTCCACCTTCAATGTGACCCGTATAATCCTATTGGAAAACTGAAATCTTTTAGGGAGGAAAACCAAAAATTAAAAAACTAAAATAATGCGGTTGCATAAGTATGAACACCCTCTTATATTTGGGGATGGGGTTGTGTTCAGTTAGCCAATCACATGTAAACGCATGATAAATAGTAGTCAGCACTCCGCTGCCATTATTTACAGGGATTCTGGTTAACCCCCCATATAAAGTTCGGGTCTTCTAGGAGGATTTTCCTGATGTTTTCTTAGTTGGTCTGTAAAGAGCTTACAGCGCATCACAGGGATCTGATTGTTGGAAGGTATCAGTCAGGAGAAGGAGGCCAAGACATCTCCAAGACATTACATATACCATGGGACACAGTGAAGACGGTCAGTAAGAAGTGGATTACATTTGGCTCAACTGTTAGGAGAGGGTCTGGATAGGAGTCCTCAGGTTGTGGCCAACTCAGCAGGAGCAGTGTAGTCACAGGGAAGACGGGGTCAGACACGAAGGCAGTGGTAACAGCAAGGCAGCAGGCAGATGCGTAGTCACAGGAAAGCCGGGGTTATACATGGAGGCCACGGTAACAGCAAGGCAGCAGGCAGAGGCGTAGTCACAGGAAAGCCGGGGTTATACATGGAGGCCACGGTAACAGCAAGGCAGCAGGCAGAGGCGTAGTCACAGGAAAGCCGGGGTTATACATGGAGGCCACGGTAACAGCAAGGCAGCAGGCAGAGGCGTACATGAGCTTGACTAAGGCTAATGGCTCAAAAATTACACAAGGGAAGCATGCCAGTACCAGGTTTAAATAGCCAGATTCATTACCTTGGTGGAGCTCAACGGGAAGAGTCCTGGTCTGGGACACAGGAACTTGAGGGTTCGAGTCCTGACACCAACAGTGATATTACCGAGAACTGGAGGTCCCTCACAAATTTGATTCAGAAGGCTGCCAAGATGCCTACAGCAACATTAAAGGAGCTGCAGGAATTTCTGGCAAGTACTGGTTGTGTAGTTCATATGACAACCATATCTACTATTCTCCATATGTCTGGGCTACGGGGGAGGAGGGCAAGATGGAAGTTTGGCAAAAAGCCAACACTGTCCATCACTAGAAGACCACCAACCTGCAGTGAAGGTGGTGGGGGCAGCATTAGGCTTTGGGGCTGTTTTTCTGCTGCTGAAACTGGGGCTTCAGTCAAGGTGGAGGGAATTGTGAGCACTCTTCCAAATATCTCTGCTAAAAATCGGAAGATGAAGAGGAAAATTACATTTCACAACTAGCCAAAGCAGACCTCCAAATGAACAAAAGAATTGCTTTGCCAGAAGAAGTTTTGGAATGGCCCAGCCAAAGCCCAGACCTGGATCTGTATTGGAGATCTGTGGGTTGACCTGAAGAGGGCGCTAAACACGAGATGCCCTCACAGTCTGACAGATTTGCCGCACTTTGGCAAGGAAGAGTGGGCAAAGATTACTAAATCAAGATGTGTCACACTGATAGACACCTACCCAAAAAGTCTGAATGCTGTTATAAAGTCAGAAGGTACATCAACAAAAGTATTGGTTTTAGGCTGCAGGCAGACGAGCGTAGGCGTATTTACGTTCGCACGAGCGCAACGTATAATCGCCCGTGCGATCGTTTTTCACTGATCACGACCAGAGCTAGAAAGCATATTTTCGTTTGTTCCTACTTTGCAAACGGTCTTTTCGGCGATCGAATATGCGTTGGCGCGTATTTCGGTCGCATATGTTCCGTTTTTTTTCAAATTGCCGTTTTTACGCGCCGTAAAATCGCCCATGTGAACGAATACATTCGAAACCATTGCCTCAGATGGTCTCGTATATACGTTTGGTCGCAAAAACGCGCCGTTTATGCGCTTGTCTGCCCGCACCCTGAGGGTGTGCATGTTTACGCAACCAAAATATATATTTTTTTTCCACCCTAAAAAATTTCAGTTTGTTTTCTAATGAGATTGTACAGATAACGGGTCGCATTAAAAATGGAAATAAATGTGAAATTATTCATCTTTTTCGGATTTTTTAACATGACAAAAACATGGTATTTTAACAAGAATGTGAAGACTTCTTGTATCCATTGTAAGGATTCTTAGGGGGAACAGTTCTATCATCCATTTTGGTAACATAAAATGGGAATGGATAATAGGATAAGTGCGAATGAAACATTTTCATTTTTGGAGATACCTTCCTCCTATCCTTCTCCTGTCTCTTCCTTCAAATAAAATGAAAGACAAGCATCACCTTCCATCAGCAACGCTAATTCAGCCTAAATTCTTTTATTGTAAACTCCAAACAGCCTTTGACTCCTTTCATTACATTGGTTGCTGCTTATATATGGCACATTGTTGTGTTGTATATTCATTCAGACAGTGTCATTAGCATTGTAGCATTTACACAAACATAAATAAATGAGAAACTATTCTGTCCTGAGTTTTAACTTTTACCGTCAGCTATTTTTGGTCAGAAGTTATAATCTTCTGCTTTATAGGCATTTTGGTTCTAAATGTTATTACAAGAGATGAGCGAGTGTACTCGGTAAGGACAGATACTCGAGCGGCGGGGTAGAGCGCGGGGGGGGGGGGGAGGAATGGGAGGGAGATCTCTCTTCTCCCTCATGCTCACTCCTGCAACACAGCGCTCACCCACGCCGGCACCCGAATCTTTGCGGGCGAGCAGGCAGGTACTCGGTAAGGACGATACTCACTCCAGTATCTGTCCTTACTGAGTACGCTCGCTCATCTCTAGTTATTACTGCATTGTTGGAGTCAGGAAGCTACAAAGAAGGATCCTATTTTAGTGCAGTTGTCAAAATATGTCTGCTTACTTACTTAAGATGTAAAACATTTTGAAGGGGCTGTCTTATCAAAGAGGACTCGACTAAAAGGCGGACACCAGAGCGTTTCTCCTGAATACCATGTTTACCCAAAAATAAAAATAAAACCCTGTCTTATATTAATTTTTGTCCCAAAAGAGGCACTAGGTCTTATTTTCAGGGGATGCCTTATTATATTTACCTTGCAGGCTCGGTCCAGGTCCCTCCCGCTGCTCTCCACACCTCCGACACGCTTCCTGCAGTCCTCGGCCGCTAATACAACATCACTTTCTGGTTACGGGATTTATAAATCCTGCCTCTAGGAAGTGATGGCTTTGATAGGTTCTTCGACTGCTCCTCAGCCAATTAGTGCAATGCTGGATGAACCAATGCGATGGCTGTGACTGGTTTATCCAGCGCTGCATTGATTGGCTGAGCAGCGCTGGAAGAACCAATCAACAGCCATTGCATTGGAAAGGCGGGATTATTAATTGGCTGAGCTGCGGCCAATCACATCTATCACATTGGTTCCTCCAGCGCTGCATTGATTAGCTAAGCATCGTTTGAAGAACCAATCACAGCCATCACTTCCTGGAGGTGGGATTTATGAATCCCATAACCAGCAAGTGGTATTGTATGAGTGGCTGAGGACTGCGGGAGCCGCATCAAACCTCTAGATAGCAGCGGCAGGGACCTAGAACAAGCCTGTTAAATAATGTATTGGGTTTTTTTTCAATGTAATGTAACTAGGGCTGATTTTTGGGGTAGGGCTTATATTTCAAGCCTCCCCAAAAATTAGCCTTGCGCTTGTTTTCGGGGGAAGGTCTTATTTTTGGGAAAACAGGGTAGGTATCCATGTAATCCAAGGATGGCTTAAGTGCGTTAGGACAGGAGCGCTCCTTCAAAGCAGGTCTCCATTTTCACTCTAATAATGGAGACTCAAGTTGGGGGACCCCCTCTATCGTGTCCACATACCCTTATAGGGCTTATGGATAGAGACTGTCTTCATGAGACAACCCCTTTAAGTTTATAGACTTTCATCTGTGATACACTTAGGAAATGAAAGGTAATGAAACAAGGGCAAATGTACAAAGATTGACCCAATTGGCTTTGATAAGGCTGGCTGTGCATACGTGTCCTAAAAATGATACTGCATTCCTGTAACCTGTTTATCAAGAGCTATATTATCAATGACTGCTCAGAAATGCCAGCTACCCAACTTCTTATCTAAACTCTGGCATTTAATAGCTTGCTCAACCAAGAACTGTCTAAACTTTACGAGTCAGTGGTCAATGGTACCATAGCTATCTCAGCAGGAGCACTAACCTTCAGAATAAGGTGATCAATCCAATCAAGAGTGGGAGCAATAAAATACCAGGAAATAGTAGATAATGAGCAACGCAGAGAAAACCTTGTACTTACACTTCATACCTCATACTGCCAACATTTCCAAAACTGAGCCAATGAAAAAAATGCCAACTATGACAAATCTAGTTGAAGAGTCGCCCATGCAGTGACTACTGTACTGCAATACAATGTGCAATTAATTCTTACTCATATTCCTCCATAACTAGGCACATTTACTATTCAGTAGTCCACGACTAAAGAGAGATTTATGCTGTGTAGCTCACAATGGGGGAAAGGGTTTCAAACCTTTGAATATTAACCCCTTGAGTGGCGGGTTTCCTACCACCCTGTCGTGCCCACCAGGGCAGGTTTTTTAAAATGGTCTAATCATTGAATTTCAACTAGTTTTGCAGTTGCGTCTCAAGAGCCATAACTTTTTCATTTTTCCATTGACATGGCCGTATGAGGGCTTGTTTTTTGCGGGACAAGTTGTGATTTTTTTAAACAGGGGGGAGGAAAAAAAGAAATGGGGAAAAAAGAAAAAAAGGGGCCATGTCATTAAGGGGTTAAATAATGTATTAACTTCCTTCTCTGGGTCATTACGACGCACACGGATACCACATGTGTGATTGTATTTTTGATTTTTTACAAAGTAAAGGGAGACAAGTGTTTTTTTAATTTTTTAAATAATTTTTTTACTTTGTTTTTTTTTTAATTTTTAAATTTTTTTTTATTTTTTTTTGTCCCTTTAGGAGACTTCCACAGGGACCCATCAGGACCCCTGATCACATTCCGGGGGTCTGATGGTGACAGCCCTTTACATGCTGCAGTGACAACCCTTTACATGCTGCAGTCACATAGACTGCAGCATGTAAAGGGTTAACACAGCAGAGATCGGAGGTTTTCTCTGATCTCTGCTGTAAGAGCTAGTACCTAGCTGTCCTCTGACAGCTAACAACCAGCTCTCCCTGCCACAGAGACCATCGGCTTGCTTCTGACAAGCCGATGGTCTCTATGGCAACCTGTAAACAAAGCAGGACATTGCCGACATGTCGGCAATATCTTCTGCTGGTTTTTCAAAGCCCTTGCACTGCTCTGTGTGGGTCTGTGCAGGCAGAGCACACTGTCACAGCTTGTGGCATTGTGCTCTGCAGCTCCCATAGTGATACATAGCCCGGAAATCTTCCGGGCTATGTTGCTATGAGCAGTGGAGCTCGTCCCCGGAAATTTTCCGGGCGTGCCACTCAAGGGGTTAAAAGAAAATACAGTTTCCATTCACCAAGAGCAAGCAGGGATCTTGAGAATAGGAAGAAATTAGAGCAAAAGCTATATTAATTGAAATTTCATTATGCAGTGATTAAGCTAGTACTAAACGGGGTGGTCTCATTTTAATCATTTCTGATAATGAAGCTCGCCTGCTGATCAGCTGATTCTAAGGCCGGTCTCAAATAAATGGATTTGAATTGCGGACTCCGTGATCGACGTCTGCGTGCAAGATCTGCGGTAAAATGCGGGCATTGAAAGGCATGTATTTTTGAATTTTTATTCACACTCACGGGTACGAATTGCATAATCTGAGATGGGAAGAAAAATAGCAGCAAGCTCTATTTTAGTGCAGATTGCCTGCGGAGAGCCCCCAATGAAGTCAATGGACATGTGTGTCCCACAACGCATACGCAGTGAAAATTGCAGGATTGCATGCAGAATCCGACCTGTTCATGTGTTCCTGGCCTAAAACACCTGATGATACATATAATTTCCTGTCATACGTCTGACCTGCAGCGGATCTATAGTATGACACAAGGGCAATTCAACTAAAGTACATGGACTAAATGAGTTCAACATAGTGGGAACCTGTAATACACAGCTCTACACTCTACAGCCTCCTGCACACGAACGGGTCATATTCCGCATATGCAAGCCCGCGGCGGAATCCATCCTTGTGCCCAGGTGGCGCCTGCACGTACCTGTAATTTCCTGTATTGCGGAAGGCTAAGACAGCTTACCTTCGGGCATGCGCAGTATAGATTTCCATTTTTCTGCCCGCGCCATTGCTAGGCAATGACGCAGGTACTTACGACCTATCCACAACGTCAATTGCGGATAGGCCGCAGGTTGGACAGTTTCCATTGACTTCAATGGAAACAGTCAACGCAAAATCTGCATTTCTTCTGCTCATGGAAATCGCAATTGTGAGTGTGTAGGAAAAAGTGCTTTTACGTAGCATGTAATGAATGGTATTTGATGCAGATTCATAGTGCAAACCAGTCGGAGAGCAGGAAAAGGGAATCCCCCGACTGAATGGATCCGTCTTACAAGGGCACCGCACAGCGCCAAACGAACCCCATTGACTATAATAGAGGCCGTTCGGTTTAAGCTGCCTAGCATTTTACTGGGGAGAAAAAAAACAGCGCTATTTCTTTCGATATTTTGTGCTGGATCTGCAGCAGAACCTCCAAACGGGGGTTCCAGTGCAAATGTGAATCCAGCCCAACTCATAGAGGGCTCTCAAAAGCATGACACAGTCGTGTGGTCGTCATCACCATAGCATCTACAGGGTGGCCATGGAAAGTAGCCCCACACCACACTCTTATCAAAGCTATCTACAAGAAAACCTGTCTTCGTTGTCCATAGCAGCCAATCACAGCGCAGATTTCATTTCTTGTACTGCTGAGGTCAAATGAAAGTTGTACTGTGATTGGCTGTTATGGGTAACACGCAAATTGACCGCTACGTTGGTCTGCCCTGAAAATTTCATGTGTTCAAAATAGCTGACGCCTTTACATTATAACTATTCTTCCTAATTCCACTGAATATTGAGCACATATATTTAGTTATATTTATATATATATCCTAGTACAGGCTATGTACTAGTGGAGGAACAAGTATCAGCACTACTTTAACATTAGTCTTCTGTACCAGTAGTAGCATATTAGCAATGACCGGCCGAGTAAAGTCACGCCATTCAATAAACCTCAATAATATTTGCTAAGGAGGGAACATTGCATTCTCATCACTTTAAACACTGTGTGCAAACGGTCTTTTACTGATAAGAGTCCTTTTGGTGAAAAATATCAAAATACTGCTCAGACACATCCTTGTACGGGGCGCATCTTATGGCAATGCGAACCTTCACCTACAGAAGTTTGCTAACACCAATGAATGAAATACTGAGGGTACTTTTACAATGAGCAATTAATAGTTCCCACAAGCGAACAATGACAGCGTTCGTGTAGCCTGTACAGGCAGATATATATAATGTGCTCGCAGATCATTCACATTCACTGTCCCAGTGACCGTGTACATCCAAAAGATCGCTGTTCACTCACAACAGCATGCAAAAGATGCTTGCATAAAATGAACGATGAATGAATGATGAGTGAATGAATTTTGGTTTGTCTTCAATCATTGGCTATCTCTACTGAATGAATGGAGCTGTAGGGCGCATGTGCGACTAGCGGCCCATTTGCTTCAGCACTATAAAAATAGGAATAAGCCATCCTGCACTGAGAAATAGGAGGGCCACGGGTCCCCCGTTCTCGGGATCGGTGGGGTTCCCAGAGGTTAGTCCACCAAGATCTATCAGTTTTCTCCCATCCAGTGAATTTCATCCACTAGTTGGAAAACCCCTTTAGGTCAGCGTTACATGGATGGTTTTGTGCATGCAAAATTTGCGCATGCAATACACAGTAAATAGAATCCATTAATTTCAATGTGTTCGTTTACATGCACGTATCTTGCATGCGCATTTCGGATGAGCAAAAAAAAAAAAATATAGAACATGTTCTATTTTCCTGCATATTTGTGCACCAAAGGTCCCCATAGAAGCCAATGGCAGGTGCACAAATGCGCGAACAGTACGCTAGGAGATGCCTAATTGCACTGCAATTACATCTGGAACTAATTAACCATTTCAATCGGTGTCTTTGTTTGCCACGTGCAAATGAACATGCCCTGCGGGCAGAAAAAGTGCAATGCAGCACACCGACACGCTCGCAAAAAAGCCTCCTTTATAGCGCAAAAACATTGCGCTGAGGCGTGCGTAACTGTGCTTACGTCCGTGTGAAGCTTCAGGGAATAATTACATTTTCAGCGCATTTTAGCTATCAAGTGTGTGTGTTTTCTTATTAGGCTGTGCTCACATGACCGTATGGTAAAACACGGGGAATCACGTATCCCCGCGCATGTACAGCGTATTTTATGCACGCCGCACTGGCTTCCTGGTTTCTTCTTCTTCTTTTTAGTTTCTTCTCATGTCTCCTAGCAACATGCATAAAAAAACGCCATACATATGCAAAATAATTGCGTATGCACTGCGTTCTGAATGCATTCATAGAGCACAATAGGGCTGCACATGCGTAATACGCGGTAAAATAGAACATGCTGTATTTTTTTTACGCATGTAATCTATGCACGTTTGAGTAGGACAATGAAAATCAATGTACTTTCATAGACGCCGTTCAGTGCGTATTATGTACGCGTAATGCGCAATACAAATACGTTAGTGAGAGCGCGGCCTTACTCTGCATCGCCTGTAATCACCATAATACAGCGAGCACAACTAGGAAAAACAACAGCAAGCCCCTCTTCACATTTCAGATCGTCCCCAGGAATGCTATACGGTATCATCTAGACTGCTCTCCGTTATGTATAGCCTCTATAAATATAGGATTGGACACTCTAGACGGCTCTGGTGGCTCACTATTACTGACAGTCTATCTACAGAACACAGCGGCAGCACAAGCTCATGTGAAAGGGTCTCTAGTAACTTTGTAGGAAAGTGCTTACCTTTAATGGAGGCAGAAAATGTGGAGAATATACAAAGTAAGAAAAGGGCGAGCGATATCATTGTTGTGATGCCGGCAGCCTGGGCTCATTTACCAGGAATCGGGAGCAGCAGTCACTCAGGAAGCATTCAGCTCGAAGGAAAGATTCAGCGCAGAACAAAGTTTATCTAGATGTAGTAAAGGTCAGAATCCAAACTCCATGTGTAGGTTTTGTTGACTAAAGGTCTTTGAGTTAATGATTATTCTGGAAGAGTTTTTAGATGGTACCCTCATTATTGCAAGGGAGATTCCTCCTTGAGACAGTTCTCACACACAACATGTATGGTAAACACGGAGGTCACTGACATGACTGGCGATGATGATGAGGATACCGAGTGCGGGACAATTACTTCGGTGTTGGAGATTCCATTCGGATCCGGCAAAAGATCAAGTATAAAATAACACAGCATGCGGCGTTGTTTCATCCAGGAAGATTTCAGCCGCCATGCCAGAAGCCGAACTGACCCCATTATAGGCAATGGGGTCCGTCCGATGACTATTGGCAGAGGTGTTTTGGTTGTAAGTCTCCAAGGACCGAGTGGAACAATGGAAATCAAATGGGGCCATGGAAGTGAGTGTGAACTCGGGCCTATGTGTTATGAAACAGTTTTATTTGGCAACAACTTTGCGATACAATGTACATCTGCATTCTTTATAGTGGGTGGTGAACTATTTTATAAAACAGAGCAGTGCTGAAAATGTTTTCCAAGGCCGCTTTCACATCTGCGACGGATCCTCTGGCTGGAGGTTCCATCAGGGATCCGGCTGCAAATACAGGAAGAAAAAGAGCTGCATTCAGCACTTTTTCTTCCATCCAAAACCGGGCAGCTGGGTGGACCACATTATAGTCAATGGAGTCCGCCCGGCAGTGTTCGGTCCCGTCCAGAGATGGAACCGTTCAGCCGCATTGATTCCCCTTTCAGGCTCCACAAATGGAGCAGGAAAGGAAGGGTCCGTAGCGAGCCCGCAGGGGTCATAGACAAGGGGCCCACACGGCAGGGGTGATTAGGGAATGGAAAGGAAGGGGTTAAGTAATGTATGGAGTAGTGAGGGGAGGGTTAACATAAGGTGGGCAGTATAAAGGTGGGGTGGTTAATTTTAAAGAAGGTTGGGGTACTATAAAAAGGGGTTGTTTACTGGTTGGGGGACACAATTTTAGGTAGCAACAGGTGAAAGTCTTTCATTTACCTGCTGTGCGACACCGTGTAAAATGAAAGGGGTTATCCTCAGAAATGGGGATAAATCTATGATTGCTGAGGGGGTGACCATTGGGAACTCCAGGGATCGTGAGAACGGCACACCACTAATAAATTCAGGAGCGATGCATAGCTCTGTCCCTCAGTCCATAGAAGTGAATGAAGCGGTGGTCACACATACACACAGCTGCTCCATTTACTAGAGGGACCTGGGGCATGCAGTTCTCAAGAACCATGGGGTTCACTATGGTCTGACCTGGCAATCATACATTTATTGCCTATCCTGTGATGGACGATAAATGTTTTGGGTGGGATAACCCCTTTAAGGTTGGGTTCATACCAGCGTTAAGGGCTTTGTTTGGGTTTCCACTATAAATCAGGAACATTACCCAGAGCCCATTCAAATCAAGCAACTGACTGTGGGAAGCCGGACAGGTTCTCCAGGAGTAAGGACATGCTCTGTAACTGGCCAAAAGGTTTCTCACATGGAAGGGTTGAAGAATTACCGGACGATCATTGAGGTTCTTACGTATAGGAGAATGGTTTCTATGGAGCAGACATACAAACCACTTAGTGATATCCTTTACCCAACTGGACAGCGCTTTGCATACTGCGGATCTTGTACTCAGTAGCTGACTGCATCAGGGTTATCAGTGCCCAACAGCCGAGTTGTTTCCGGTAGGAGAGCAGTCATATACTGTATATACTTTACGTCCCCTGCAGTTGTGTTGCGGTACTACTATGCATGTAGCTTAACAGTCCTCCATGCGGGGAGCTCTGCCGTACCCACATCTTATCGACACCTTTATGCTCTTTTTTTTTAACTTACTGAATAAGTATAGGTCTTACCGTGCTTCCTCAAAAATAAGACACTGTCTTTCATTAATTTTTGCCCCAAAAGAGGCACAGTGTCCTATTTTCGGGGGCTGTCTTAATACTTACCTAGCAGGCGCCATCTCGGTCCCTCTTGCTTCTCTTCAGGCGCTCCGACAGTCTTCCGTGTCGTCCTCAGCGCTGACAGAGCATTCTCTTCCTGGTAACATAAGAGATTGCTGTGATTGGCTCAGGACTGTGGCCTCAGCCAATCTAATTCGGTGCTCAATGAGCCAATCAGAGCCATTCAATGATGCAATTCATTGAATGGCTGTGATTGGTTCATCAAGTGCCAGCTGTGATTGGCTGAGGCCACAGTCCTGAGCCAATCACAGCAATTTCTTGCGTGAGGCGGGGTTTTCAACCCGCATTACCAGAAAGAGAATGCTCTGTCAGCTCTAAGGACATCACGAAAGACTGCCGGAGCGCATGGAGAGAAGTGAGAGGGACCGGAACGGCGTCTGGGCTTATTTTCCGAGGAGGGCTTACATTTCAAGCTGCCTCCCTACCTGCCCGGGAAAAAACTGAGGTGGGGCTTATTCTCAGGGTAGGTCTTATTCTCAGGAGCACGGTATTTATGTCATGTCGTAAAGCAAATATGATTTATATGGATCCCACTGCATATAATGTGGTGCTGTAAACAAGACTGTACAACTCATAGGCGGGCTTCACATGGGCGTATTTGTGTAAGCAATATGCAGAGAATAGATATCAATGACTTTGATGGCTTTATTCACATTTCCGTATTTTGCACTTGTATTTCAGTCACGAAAAAAATAAATAGAACACGCTCTATCTTTGAAGCATATTTGCGCATCAAATATCCGCAAAAAAGCCTTAAGTGCACTAAAATGCAGAGTTGATGTCGTCTGAGCTTAGCTTATTAACAAGTACATTACCTGCAGTTGTTCTTCTCCACGGTCCCGCCTGTTCTGAGTCCTGTTTTCAGCCACCAAGGATGGCGATACCCAATCTTCAGACTACCTAATCCCAAGAGTACATTGGTAGCATTAGACTGCTAATGCGCTCTATCTGCTCTCTGACAGCCCGGTACTACAGGAACTCCGCTGACAGATGTAGGTATATGGGGGTTGCTGGGGGTGATAGGTCACCCTGGCCTGGTTGCAACTGCTGCAACCCCTATAGGTATGCTACAAGGTGGAGAGGCCACTGTCTTATCACTTACCCCAATGGGGACTGTGATGGCAGAATTACATTTTGCCCCAGGTTTGGAGGAATAACAGGTGACAGTTTTCCTTAGGGCTCATCCACACGGGTGTAGCGTTTCTATACGACTCAAATACCCATATCTCCTGCATATTGTGCCTTTTTGCACTTATATTTATACACGTAAAAAGAAAAGCAAGAATTCCCCCATTGATTTCAATGGGCAGTTGACTTTAATATGGGCTATGTTGGGGCCTAATATGCATCAAAATAGGACATGCTGTTTTTTTTTTTTAAATGACTGCAAAACTCTGCATAAATAAACACGTGAATAAACCCCTAGAAATCAATGGTTTCTATTTACTGCGTAAAGAAGACACATGTAATATCCTGCATGTGTGAATGAGCCCTTAATGCTTTCAGCATTGGAGTTCTCACCTAGGAGACATACATAGAATATTCCATACTTACAAGGCAGGTCTAGCTGGCAGTCCTGAGTCTTACACTATATCTCCATCTAGTGGTCATTCTTAGAACTGAGCCTTCTCCAGTGCCTGTCATGTGAAAGAGGTTGTGATCCCATGAAGTGACCGCTTCTATGCCTCATACAACATAAGACAGAACCTATAAAATGTCATCAATTGCGTCTTTTTTTTTTTGCACACGTGAATAAAGCAGCGAACATGGATGCAACACGCACTACGGTGCACATACATGCATTGAAAATGGTGCGTTTTACACTGACCACATTTTATGGACAGCACAGAGAGCCGCCATGTCCTCTACTGGTCCACGGGTGAGAACAGAACTGCAATGTGCGCTGTCCGATACGACAGGCACCTGAGAGGCGCAATTCACATACGAGCGTCTGCACTCGGCCTAGGGTTTATTTGCATGCCGTGATTTTGTGTGCGGTCTGCGTATTCCTCGCCCATTACAGCCTACCAGGCTATTCGCGTGAGCGATTTTTTTGGACAGACCGGCGCTCAGCATTAGAAAAAAAATCAGTGCACGTCCTCTACTTGTCCAATACCACAGATGAGAATAGGACGGCATTGTGCGCGGTCCGTGCGTCCATGTTGTTAGATACAAGTCGCACCAAAGACTACAGCGTAGTCATGTGAATGGGCCCCTTCACAGGAGCGTATATGTGGATCTTCATGTATATGATTAGCGTTTTTGCAGAATAAACAAGTTTTTTTGCATGCATCAGCTTCTTGTACTGCACTTTTTGCGCCCACAAGTCGCGGCAATCAAAGACTGATTGAAGTGGCTAATTAGTCTAATGAGTTCCAGGCGTTTTTTTTTTTTAGCGGAATTATGCAGACTATCACGCGTCACCTTGCGTATTGCACGTATTTCTGCACTCCCATTGACTTCTATGTGGACCTTCGGTGCGCAAATACACAGAAAAATAGACGTGCTGCTTTTTTTTGTTTTTTTTTCTTACAAGAACAAAATACGGAAATGCGAACGAACCCACTGAAATCAATGGGCGCTATTCTCTGCGTATTGCGCGCAAATTCGCCCGTGTGAATCCGGCTTCACTCATTCCATTCAAAACTCAGAATCTGCAACCGAACGGCGCTGTGTGACCGCTGCTTCATGATATTTCATGACGGAGTATATAAACTCCAGACAAACAGATTTATCAAAAACTGCGCCACATAAATGTGCAGCGCAACAACGAGGTCCAGTTATATGCAGGGCTGCTATACATGAATGCCTCATATTCTAGTTACCCCCTACTATAGTGACATTATGGTGACTTTTCGTGCCCTGCAGTCTCGCATATGGACAGCGCTTCATCTCGCCTATGCCAGTTTCAAATATGGCGGCTGCTGATCTCCCGGCCTGCGCGCCTGTGACGTCAGAGGTGCGCCGGAGCGGCTGAGTCTGCCCGCACGTTGTGGCGATCGCTACTGCCCGCTGGGAGTGAGGAGCCGTCCGTGTGCGGTAAGGTACAAGCCGGTGTACGGGCTCTAGGCACAGCGTGTCACACTGACAGGAGTCAGCAGGGGGCGCTCATGTCACAGGCTGTGGACTGCCTCAGCCTGATGGACTCTCCCGGCAGACTTCCCCATTAGTGGCTTTCTTCATCTTGGGTCACATCAGCATACATTTGCTTTCAATGGACTGATTTTAATAATTAGGCTGCTTTCACATTGTGTTGGGTTTCGGTTCTCTCCTCTGTTTGGGGATCAGGAAATGGGAATCCCCACAGAACGGGCCGTCTTATGACAGAACCGAACAGCATCGAATGGACCCCACTGACTATAACCGGGTCCGTTTGGTTTGGTTATCTCTTCTGGTATTTTGTCCCAGATCCGTGACGGAACCTCCGAACGAAGATTCTAACGTGAAACTGACAGCAGCTGTATAGTAACAGTAACTCCCCCTAGTGGCCCAGCAGTGGTCATGCTGTTCAATAGTGGCCCAGTAGTAATAGTGTGGCCCCAGTAATAATAGTGTTTTCGCCCTTCCTCTAGTAGCCCAGTAGTAATAGCGGCCTCGGACCCTCCCCTTCCTCCCCCTAGTGGCCCAGTGGTAATAGTGTTGTTGCCCACAGTAGTAATAGTGTCTCCCCCCCCCCCCCCCCCCCCCCCACCCTCTAGTGGCCCTAGGGACCTGCAGGTCAGCATTGGTTCTCCTCACTCTACAGCTCTGCTACATTGTACTCACAAGCGCTTCTGTTGTCTTTCTTATTGTGTTGCAGGTTGAAAACACAAGACTTGCATGGAAAACTTCCGGCCGCATCACAATGGACGCAGAGTCGGCAATCCCCCCCTCGGGGGGCAGTAACTCCACCAACAGTGATGAAAGTAAAAATGGCGACTGCCCGTCCTCCGGCAATACTAATGTAGACTCTGCAGGATCACCGAATGGACCTTCTGTCGATGGCTGCAAAGGGCCTGACGTCATGTCCAAGCGGCAAATGAAGAAACTCCTCAAACAAAAGCAGTGGGAGGACCAGCGAGAACTCCGGAAGTACGCGCTTAACTCCTTGCGATATTTCATTACCGTACGCAGCACTGCAGGTTGTTAAAGGAAATAGCGCTAAAAACAGATTATAGCAACCCACTGAGGAACCCCACACCGTCTGCTGAGCCTAATATGCTGGCAGTGCATACTGACACGGGAGAGGAGTTAGAAAAACATAGCTACTTGCTTACAAAAAACAGCACCACCCTTGTCTTCAGGTTGTATATGGTACTGCAGCTCAGTCCCATTCACTTCAGTTAAGTGGAGCTGCATTACCGGACACAACCCATGGATGAGTGCGATGTTTTCAGAAGGCGGCAAGCTGTACTTTTTAATCCTGAAGAGTGTGGCTGCTGCTCCTCCGCTATCAATCAAGCGTTTTGTTTTGACATGAGGGTCATTTACTAAAACTAAAACATATTTCCGCTATCATGCTGCAATGAACCGCAGTCAGACAGTGAGGTGATCGACTAGATTTCTAATGACTAATTTATAAGTTGGGTTGTTTGCTAAGCAGCATCCTGAAGATGTTTGCCTCCCTGATTACTGCCCACTAATGGGGCCCACGGGGGTCTTGCACAGAGAAGACTTACGAGGTCGGAGGGCCACGATCTCTAGCATCTCCAAGATGGACTGCTGAGTATCCAGTAGGCTCTTTATCTTTGTCTGTCAGACACAGCTGAGGACCCAAAGGAGAAGACAAAAGCAGTTTTGAACCACTTCTATCTTTTCCTTTACAAGCTATATAATGCTGTAATGAGTGCCACGTAGAGAATGCAGGATGCGGCACTGCTGTTTCCTGCATGGGAATCGGTGATACATGTGTTCGCCAGCGACTCCTGGCTTGTCAGAGCTGCAGGGTCTCCGCAGACCCCTGACTAGCTCTCATAGTGACTACAGCCATTATATAGGGGTTGTTTTTCCTGTAACTGGGAATCCTATGGATGCTCCAGTTACAGTGAAAAAGTATGAAATGAAACAAAATAAGTGTGAATGACCCCCCTAGGTCTTCCATGACATCATAGATGTTTTAAAAAAAAAGTTACAAAAATAAATTACAGAAAAAAAATTATATATAAAAAAAACAACCCAAACCGTCAATATATCTGCCCTGTAATCCGAAATTGTATATCAAAACGCCCAAAAGAAAATGACTACCCCACCTAAAACTCCTTGACCCTGTCCCCAATCACTTCTGCTATCGGAGGTCTCCATGTCTTACAGAAACAGCTGAGTGGACTGCTCAGTGCTGGGTTTGTACCTCCCACAGAAGTGAGTGGTGGCTATGGAAATGGCACAAAACAGCCAGTTTGGTGGCTTCTCTTGTCCACATTGGCTGAGAACCATTCTTTGGATAAATGTTTGTTTAAAAGAGATAAATCTTTATTTTTTCTTTTATATATATTTTTTCTTATGTTTTCCGGGGAGTTGACTCCTTGAAGAGAGCGGTTCAGGTTTATTTATCACAGTTGACTACTTATAACTTTTAGGCAGAAACGAAAAGAGAGAAGGCAAAAAAGAAAAGTGGTGCGCCAGGCCCAAGTAGGACAGACTGCAGAAGATGGCGCCAGTAAAAGAATCCGCAGGGAGGTCCGGCCCAGTAAACTGCGTCTGGTCGTTGATTGCAGCTTTGATGATTTAATGGTGTTGAGGGTAAGCTGCTGCATTTGTGTAGAAGGTTTTTTTCTTTCCTTTACATTTTTTCTGCTGTATGGTAAATGAATTTTCCTTTGTCGTGTAGGATGTGAAGAAGTTAAATAAGCAGATACGGAGGTGCTATGCAGAAAATCGCAGGGCGATTCAACCTGTTCAGGTAGCTTTTGTATATTAACCCATCTGCACCGCACATTCTGATCGGAGACTCCAGCACAAAGCCACGGCTGAAACAGTGCAGCGTGCAGGGATGTTCTGTCTGGGAAAAATGCTGGGTGGCATTCTGGAAGCACAACGGTCCCCATTGTAGTCAGTTGGGTCCATCAAGCACCATTTGTGTTTCCGTCATAGTACAGATCTGTTCCTGGCTGGCATTCAGTCGTCCTGTTTTATGAAGGGACAGGAATGTTGAACACAAGCGTGAACCCAGCCTTCGTTACCCATGTATTTTGAGACCTACTGGGTTTCTGGGGAAAATCAACTGATACGTGGCGTATGTCAACATTATAGTTGTATAGAGTCTAGTTAAACTCTGCAGTGGTGGCAGTGTCACTTCATCCATTGTACGTAGAGTATTCTGCACACAGAGATTGAAAAGGCAGAAGTAAAACCTTTTTCTCTACTGGGTGTCGGCTGTCCCAAATTGTCCATGCAGCCACTACTCTGAAGTATGTTATATGGCACTGCACAATATAGTGTTTTAATAGCCACTAAAAGACATGTTTATAGACTTTTGTAAATAGTCTTCATAAACAAATGTCCGTTTTGTTTTTGTAGTTTCTGTGTAACTCCTTCACATAGCTGGTTATCCTGCTGTTTCTGACTTACATCTGGCAGCACACTGATCCTGGATGTGTTGGCTTTCTCTGCTCTCTTTCTCCTTTATTCTAGGGCTCTTTCACACGGGCGCTATCCCTGCACTGTATAGCTGCGAGCAAAGATCGCGTGAACGGGTTAATTCAAGCTGCTTGAAGTAGCCCGTTCACACGATCCGTGGTATGAGCTGCGTGCTTTCCAGCTACCATAGGAGCCTATGGAAAGCATACAGCAAAGATAGACAGGTCCTATCTTTTTGCGTACCACAGAGCTAGGTGCGGGCGTAGTTCTCGCATATCCTGTCTTTGAGACATGCGAATGCTCTGCGCGACTACAATTCTTGCATCTGAATGCTTCTATAAGAAACAATTGTTTCCTATAGAAGTGCTTTCTGTGCGCTCCTATCCTGTGCTAAAACAGCGCTCGTGTGAAAGAGGCCTTACAAATCTCAGCGGGGAGGGGGAGTAGGTGGAAATGGTGGATCAAAGTGTAGAGATGGAGGGAAGCAGATTCGTCTTATGAGGGGCAATCACGCAGACTATTTTCCATCACACTGTAGGCAGTGCAGACACAAGGCAGCCTGAAGGGATGGGATTCATCACTTAGGCCAGTGTCACACAAACGTATTTGGAGTGAATAGAACCCACCGATTTCAATGGGTTCTTTCACATTTGCGTATCTTGCTTCAGTCGCGCAAAAAAATACCCAGCATGTTCTATTTACCTGCACGTTTTTTTAATGAATTGGAGCATGGTTGCGTATTTGTTTAATTTTTTTTCCCACATGCAAATGCCCTCAGTTTGCATGCACAAAAAGTACTGAAAACCTCTCATGTGCGCAACTAGGCAATGCCCAATGCCAGCGTAAATGGGCTTTGGATCTATTTCATTATGCCTGAGGAAGAACCCTGAGTAGGTTGGAAAGCTCGCTATAACATCATGTATTTTTGTTAGCCATTAAAAGGTATCATATCTATAAGATGACTTGGTTTCTCTTACTGAGAACAATCACATTGTGACACCCCCCTTAGACTGTGAATCTGTGACAGACAGGAGAGCAAACATATAATACCCTATGGGGCATGGGGGGTATTTTCACACTTCTTATCATAAGGAATGAAGCTGCGCTGATACATGCAAGGAAGTGAAGACCACAGCGTCCCGAACACATCCCGCATGTATTACTGGGAGCGACATGCCCACATGAGAAGGCTGAAACTATGTTGGCAGGTCTTAAAATGAATGGGAGGATGAAAATTGCAGCTAGAAACTTAATACAAACATGGCTAGCCACTGTCATTTTTTTTCCATGTCAAATGTGTCCGTAGCATTTACACATATAGTTTAGATTTGCATTCCTGCTGTTTTTCTGTGTTTTTTTTTAACGTTACTCTACTTCCTTGAAGCTTTATCTTACAAGTCATGGTGGGCAGCTGAAAAGTAACATGGACGAATATGACAAGGGATGGATCAATTGGAAGGTTAGTATATTAATGAGAAAAAACAGTACTTCTCAGATATGAAGAATATAAACAATTGGAAAAAAAGAACAACATGACCATGTTAAGGAGTTTTCTGTAATATTCATGATGGCATTACATTCAGGACAGCCATTGGCTGCAGCGGTCATGTGTATATGCAAACACATCATCGCTGCAGCCAATGTAAACAGAAGCCAGCGGCGGTGCGGCATCCAGTGCTTAGGAGGTTAATAATGGCACCAGTATTTAATACCTATTTGGAAAAGTGTTATGTACAATTCCTGAAGCTACATGGTAACAATAAAGAACAGGCATAGTGCATCAATGTGACAACATGAGTAAAATGCTTATTGATAAGGCAGATCAACATTGTACAATAGATAGTTTCACAAGAGCGCACAAATTAAACTATCAGAAAGTAGTGTGCCTAAACCAGCCAGATGATTACCTGAGTCCATTGACCCTGCTACAGTATATAAAGGTGGAGAACCTTCCACACATGTGTAAGCAAGGGCACCTATCCCAAATCTGGTGATATTGTCCCACCTTGTTCCTGTGTCTATAGATCTGTTTTTTCAGGGTAGAGTTAAGCTAACTGTACCTCTAAGGGCCTTATTTTCACCCCTTCCTCCAGGACATCCATATAAAATCTGAGCATTACAAAGATCTCATGAAGCCTGAAGACCTGGTGTATCTAACATCGGATTCTCCTGAAGTGCTTCATGAGCTAGATGAAACCAAAGCTTACATTATTGGGGGCTTAGTGGATCATAATCATCATAAGGTAAGCTTAACCCAATCCAATGTACCAGTCACCCGCACACTCCTCAGCTTATTTATTTTGGGTGGGAAAGCGCGTTATGGATTTCTTGCATTGACTCAACAGAGACCTAAAAATGAACTGTAATGATAATTTTCTTAGCAATTTTTTGAAAATGTAACAATTTTTCAATCCAGTGTCGGCCCCCATCCGACATTAGGATTTCCCTGTATAGCTCCGATGTTGAATGAGGGCTGACACATGTTTCTAACACTATGCAGGACAGCGGTCTGATGTCGGAGGCTGTTCTGTGTATGTATGTTACAGTATGCAGGACAGCGCTCCAATGGATAGATGGAACGCGCTCATGCATATTGTAACATACAAACGCAGAACAGCCTCCGACATCGGAGCACTGTCTTGCATAGTGTTAAAAATGTGTTGACCGTCGCCTGACATCAGAGCTATACAGGGAAATCTTAATGTCGGACGAGGGCTGACACTGGATTGGAAAGGGTTAAGGTCTATAATGGCTATCCAGCAGGTTTTGGTTTCCATGGCTGATATCATTCAGTAGTATGGAGATCTTGATAGAGAACATTTTCAGCATCTTGCAAACTTCCATATGTGTATTCGACTCCTTTATTAAACTATATTCAAGGTTTTATGAAACCTAACTGAGTAAGGAATGCTTGCATGGCTCGTATCTATCGTATAAGATAATACAGGAATGTGACATTTTACAGGGTATTACTTATAAACAAGCGTTGGAACTTGGAATCAGCCACGCTCAGCTTCCTCTGGGGAGTTTTGTGAAAATGAATAGTCGTAAAGTTCTGGCAGTGAACCACGGTGAGTCTCTAACTATGGAAGTATAATTGTTAATTCCCTCTAATTTAGCCTATTTTACACGTTAAACTTGCTGAATTATATATAACCTTTACCTGCAGTGTTTGAGATAATACTCGCTTTCCTGGAGAAGAAAGACTGGAAGGAAGCCTTCTTCTCTGTCCTACCTCAGCGTAAAGGAGCAGTGCCTATTGATGAGGCATCGGAAGCACTTGAAGATGTTTCTTCTAATAAGGAAGATGGAGAAGAGCTAGACAGCGATTCAGAGCTTGACGATGGCACAACACTGGCAGAGACAAAACACATTGAAGAGAAGAATGATAGTTGACATCTTGTCAATTTATATTTTTAATGCACAGTGTATATAGCGGTTTTTTTTTTTTTTAAGAAAACATTCACTTTTTTCTACTTTACAGCCAGCCATAAAGCAAGAAGTTATAGAGTGATTTAGGACCTTTCTAAGGTCTATTGGCTATGTACTGAAATGTTATTTTTAATCAAAAGGGTTGTTTGAGTTAAGGAAACTTCTATCAATGGGTCCCCCATCCAGTAAAATATTAGTAGTTAGTCACCTCTCTTTGCTCCTCTGTTCGTCCCTGCCGCCGGCTTTGGTCTCCTCTGTTTGTTTGCAGGCAGCTATGACATCTGTAGCAGTCAATGACAGCGCTCAGCCATTGGTGAATGCTGTTATTGGCTGCTTGTTTGAAGGTAACCAGAGCCAGCTGCGGTGAACGAATAGGGGAGCGGTGGAGGTAACTACAAATTTTAACGCATAGCGGAACCATTAACCATAGTTTCCTAAACTCGGCCAGCCTTCCTCTTTAGGAAAATACATTTCTTGAATACCCTTCATACACGTCTTCCGCATATGTAATATGGTTAGACTTCTACTAAATTTGACTTGGACCGCTGTTGGATTCGTAAAACGAGGGTAGACACCACTATGAACCAGAAACTGGGTGCTGCAGAGGTCTGTCAAGCCAGAATTGATTAATTCAAACCAGCAACCCACTAAAAATTGCACAAACCTGTACATAATACATCAAAGATAAATATTTATCATATACCAAAATTCATAAATGGGGACAAAAATTTAAAAAATGGACATTGGCCACACAACTATATTGTGGGATTACCTGCAGGATGCCTATCGATATTGGCACGTGGGATCAATAAACAATCATCCTTGGGTCAACCCAAAAAAGAGACAATGAGTAAAGTAAGTAGCCTGATTTGCCATAATTTGCATAACACATGTATTGTAAGTGCAGGTTGACAGTTGGAAGAAAAACAAGTGGTAAAAGAAGAAAAGATCTCAATAAATGTATTAGTGAACAGGATTTCCCATTATGATGGATTATATTTATTGGGATTTATGTACTTTATTACATGTTGTACATATTAGGGCAGGTTGATGGAATACGGTGGGGATACTTGCTTTATGCATCCTCCCCTTTTTTGGGTTGATACTACAGTATGATCTTTTCTTTATTGATTCCATGTGCCAATATTGATAGCAATTTGACAGTTGAGCCTCCAATAGAGTTGTGAGCTCAATGGTCCTAATTTTATTTATTTTTTTGTCTCCGTGTATTGTACATCATGTTTTGATGCCTCGTCTACAGGTATTCTTGGGGGGTTGCTGGTTTGAATTCATTCACTGCTGAATTGGTGTCTAAAGACATTCTCTATTTTTGTGAACCTAGCTCTCATCTTGAAGCCATAAAAAGGTTTTTTTAAGATCCGAAGTAAGGTGCCTGTATAGTGGAACGAGCTATTGCTTTTAGTTGTATTTATTTAGTTTTCATTCTGCTCTCTTAGGGGCTTGTTCGCACGAGCGTATTTGCGCTGTATAGTTTGCACGCGTAATGTGCGGTGACTAGAACTCATTGATTTCAATGGGCTTATTCACATGAGCATATTTTACACAATGGGCAATCACATGGAAAAATATGCGTCATGACCTATGGGCATGCAGAAACATGCGCTAAATACACTGGAAACCTGCATATTTGCTGTGTATTTATGCATAAAATCAATGTGATTCGTGCGTTCTTCTTTGCAGGTGCAAATACACAGTCTATTTGTGCAAACAAAAACGCTCTAGAGTGGGCAAAATCTGTGGGCAAATTCTGTGGGCATAAGTGGTTTTCATTAGTCACCGAGACACACTTATTTCCCTTTAGGGAATTTTTTCTATCACCGAGGGAACCACTAAATAATACGTAAAATATAACTTTTATTACTACAAAATTAAAATATTATCGATAAGAGCGTAGATTTGACCACGCTCTTATCGATAATATTTTAATTTTGTAGTAATAAAAGTTATATTTTACGTATTATTTAGTGGTTCCCTCGGTGATACACATAAGTGGTTTTCAGTCACATAAATGCACAGCATATTTTCACACCCGCAATGCATTGCATGCATCTGAACCGGCCCTTAGACACCTTCAATATTCTTGTAAGCAGCATCCAGGGTTTAAATCAGCCACAGATCATCTTTTTGATAATGAAAATGAATATTTCTTTATTATTCCATTCTTTGCAGCCAGCAACGTTTCAACTGCTTGAAGGGCTTGATAAAGACTGCGGTAAGCAGTTGAAACGTTGCTGGCTGTAAGGAATGGAATAATAAAAAAATATTCATTTTCATTATCAAAAAGATGATCTGTGGATGATTTAAGCCCTGGATGCTGCTTACATGAATATTGAAGGTGTTTGATGGTTTGGATGCATTGTTCACATCCTGGTAAGCTTGCATCAACAATATGAGTTTTTCTCCCACCTTGATCTAAGGAGATATTGTGTGCGGCAACCACATATTTGACCTTTATATGCTGAACCGGCCCTTAGAGAACTTTTCAATCACTTATTTAAGTAAAGGCAAATCCTCCCTCCCTACTACTACTGTACTTGGTGACCTCACGCTCTGATCTGTACATTACAATGAGAGAAAGGGACCAATGTGTGGCCCTGCAAATGGCGCTCAGGTCATTGGTGCTGTCAGCAGAAAGGGGGGGGGGGTTTAACAAGTAATTGAAAAGCCCTCCAGTTTTACACTTAGTCTGGTGTGCCACCATATTAACCTGTAAGAGTGTTATAATGACTATTAACCTATGTAAGGTTAAAATTTCTTGGAAACTTTGCTGTTATATGCGGATTTGGCTGCAGACTTCACCTGGCATTGCGCAGGTTAATAATCATGGCAAGAGATACGGCACATGTAAAGCATGCTGCAGGTTTTATAAACCACAAACGGCCGTGAAATAATCCCATTCACTTGGATTTTACTGTATGTTGTTGCTGATTTTAGATGTGTAAATTTGCACCAATTATGCCACCTGAGAACTGGTCATAAAGGCATAAAATACAATTAAGAACAAGTTCAGCAGGACCATCTGAAACCTTTTACCAAAAATATGCCCCAACTAAAGCAACTGTATGTCTTCCTTAGCGCACCATATACAGGTTTTTGCATTCGATTGTATTGATTAGTGCGGTGAGAGGTACTGCATACTGGTCAAACATCACACCAAAAGAACACGGTTTTGGCCGTAGTCATTTTAGACTTGTATGCTGGGAAATTCTCGGCATATGGCACCGACATACATGAGCCTTTAGTTTACCAGTTATGACACAAGGGTGCTTTTACGGGCTGTACTTATAACATGACTTATGGATGGAACTTGTAGACCGGAGTTAATATATTAAGGTTTTCGCAAATGATTGCAACTCAGTTTTGTATTTTTCTAGTGAAATAAAACCCTATCAATAAAGATGTATTCATGCTTGCGCCATGGTTTTATAATCCATTGCCAGTTATGTAACCATTGCTATTAAAGGGGTTACCTGATCTGACCAATTTCTACTTGTTTACTGTCAGGGATCCCATTTAAAGAGCTTTTGTCATTAGATCAAAATCCCGTCCCCCAGCAGGGCCCTGCCTAAAATAAAAAAACAGGAGTATACTCGCCTCTCCTGGAACCCTCGGACGTAGCTAACAGCTACCACCAGTACCAGCAGTGACTTCCCAGTAGACAGCTGGGCAGAATCACGTGACTGCAGCAGCCAATCAGAGGCCACAGCGTCACATCCCCAAACTCATGGCGCCCAGGATGTGAGCACTTCATTTACGAAAACGGAGGTCTAATCTTATAGAGCCCAACAAGTTCTGACTTGTCGCTTTTATATATAAACACGTATGAAAATAAAGTCTCTAGGACAAAGTGCCTTTGTTGCTCATAGTAACCTGAGCATTCCTTTAATATTCTAAACTCGGGAACAATGCAACCTTGCCCTTACGATGGAGAGCAAGACCACTTTTATTTTGTGAAGATGTATTTACAAGGTCTGGTCAAATTGGGAATTTTGGGTAGGGAGGTGGAGGTTTACCATTTGCTCTCACCATGTCTGTATTATAGCTGCAAATCCTGCTTCAACCGCAGGTTCACGACGATACCTGAACGCCTGGTTGGCTTTATATATACACCTCAATGGGTGGAAGGAGAGCTCTCATCTGATATAGACATCCACTCTGAAGGGTGTCAGTCACATTCGTCCATCTAACTATGTCAGGCCATACAAACTATGTAATGTAAAACTCTTGTGTCCACATATTATGGAAACCTCCTAGATAACAATGTAACCATCTTGTGTACGACAGGCGTGCATGAATACCACTGATATGATCCCTATTAGAGATGAGCGAGTATACTCGCTAAGGGCAATTGCTCGAGAGGGCATTGCCCTTAGCGAGTAACTGCCCGCTCGAGAGGAAAGATTCGGATGCCGGCACGGGGGGAGCGGTGAGTAGCGGCAGTCAGCAGGGGGGGGGGGAGAGGGAGAGAGAGATCTCCCCTCCATTCCTGCCTGCCGCCGGCACCCGAACCTTTCCTCTCGAGCGGGCAGGTACTCACTAAGGGCAATGCCCTCTCGAGCAATTGCCCTTAGTGAGTATACTCGCTCATCTCTAATCCCTATATATCATACCATCTACTATAATGCATTTATCGGGGACTGGAGAGGAGCCAAACACTGAAGATTCGGCATCTTACAATGGGTGAAATTGCCTATTATGGAGCTGAATTTACTACATACTGTATGAGACTGACAACTGGAACGCTGGAATAAAGATTTGTGTATCATCTTCCGTTGTCATATATGCAGTAGTACAGAAACACTGAGGTAAAGAATCTCCACTGATTCCTACAAGACGTTTACACTGTAAACCCCAAGACTTTTTACAGTGGATGATTGGGGCGATGTAGCCCCTTCCTGACATTTGGCGTACGTGTATGGCAGAAGTTGTAAGGGATTGTAAAGAGCAGGCTCAGGAGCTGACCTTGCGCCATGCATGACTGGTGTCAGATGTATTATACTCCCACCAACAGCAGCTGGAATCAGGAATCACTCTGATCCCATCCATTTAACCACTTCTATGCCACGGCATCAGCACCAAGCAATGCAATTGCAGAGTGTTGAGCAGTTGTCACGCCACCCAGAGGTCTACAGAAAACCCCCAGTCATTCTATCATAGTCCACTTATTACACGCTGCCTCTGGTAGGGTGTAATAGAAAGACAGCACAGGCACACTACACTACAGTATAGACGCACTTCAGTGTATTGTACAAGTGACCACATGGTTAGGTCCTCTTGCCAGATGTAATGTAGATCAAGTGTTATGATGGTGGGGCAGTGGACAGGTAGACGAGACAGTATGCAGCACAAAATGTTTTACTGTACGTCAATATTTACACTCTTTCGTTCCCTAGGAGGGTAAATAATACTTTAAATGTTGCAAATGGTCCCGAACAACTACAGTTAGCTGCATAAGCACCCGATTCATTCAGGAAGCAGGGCTTCTCCATATGGGCTCAGTCACACGGGCGCATCGGCACCCGTACACCGGCGCCGATGCGCCTGTGTGACTGACAGAAGACGGCCATACCTGAAGACGGACGTGTCTCTGCAGCGCTGATGAAAGAACACATGACCGGTAATGAAGCCGGTCACATGTTCATCCTCCTGGCGCTGCAGAGAGACGTCCGTCTTCAGGTACGGCCGTCTGCTACCTGCCGTAACATGGCACCGATGCGCCCGTGTGACTGAGCCCTCTAAGTGTATTGAGAGGTTAGCCTGCCTGTGTACAGTGCCTGAATGAATGGCTGTCCATCACCGTACAAGACGTAAGTAGGTGTGTACACTGTGTAATGAATGAATTGCTATTTCCTGTCCACTTTGCATTAAAAAATGAATTAAAATGTGATCAAAAAGTTCTATGGAACCTAAAATAGTAATAATAAGCACTATTGATGAACCCGCAAAAACTAAGCCCTCAGACAGCTCAGACAGAAAAAGCAAAAAGTTCTAGGCCTCAGGAAATAGCGACAAAAACACACATTTTTTCCTTTTAAAAATAATGTAATAAAGTAGTAGAATTCATAAAAAATATATAAATTTGATACCATCATAATTGTACTGACCTGCAGAATAAACCTAGCATGTCATTTTTACCATACATTGAACGCTCTAAAGAGAAACCTAAAGAACTATGGTTTTTCCCACATTCCATTCCATATTTTCCATTCCAAAAAGTTTTTCAGTATATTATATGATATTAAATGCTACCATTAGAGGGGTTATCCCAAAATCAACTTTTATTAAATATCCATAGGTCTACTGGGTTATTGAGGTAAGGCCTCAGGGAGTGTAATTTGGTGTCTTGCTCTTGCACCTAAGTCAGAGAAGGTAATGACATGTCTGGTTGCCAGCTGAAGGCCGAAAGAGTACTGGGAGCAAAAGCACTGATATGTAGGCTGTATGGCGGCCTGGCCATGATTAGGCTATCGCTGCGTGATTCTTGTGCAGATACTGTATGTGTCTGGGGACACTGATGAGTGAAAGGCATTGAGGGTGATAAAGTCAAGTCAGAATGGGGAAGATGAATCAGCTGAAGGTCGTGCACCAGGCCGTAGACCGTCCGAGGATACAGGTACTTGCAGTATGCAGCCTCACGTGTGACATTGCAGATCTTTGTACAGATTTCACTTAAATGAAGTGAAAATCCATTGCTGTCCCGTTGTAGATTCGGCATGCTGTGGAATAGAAAAATCAGCAACATACCTACTTATGTTAAAACCCCATTGACTTATATTGTACCGTACATTATTGCAAATCTATTCCACAGATGAAACTCGGCAGCAATTTTGTTCTGTGTGAGCTCACCCTTAATCTAAATTCTAATATCCTAGGCACTCTGTAGATATGTCTGCGGGATGGGGACTGTAGACAGCCTGCCAGTTTTGTCGAGCAGAGGGGCCGATGATTGATCAGGGTACTGAGGCTAGGAGGGCATGACCCTAAGGCTACTCCCATACACAGCATTGGCAAAACGCAGCGTGTTTACCTCCGTTTTACCTGCGGATTTTAACGTACCCCATCATTGCTATGGGTGATGAGGTGCGTAAAAAGCGCAAAACGTGGCAAAATAGAACAGATAGCGCTCGAAAATTGTGGCGTAAGAAAATGCATTGAAATCAATGGGAGCGCTCTACCGCGATTACTTTGGCATAGTTTTGTAGCCTGTAAGGCATGTTTATTTGCACGCACCAAACAAAGACGCACCGATTGAAATGGCTAATGAGTCTAATTGGTCCCAGATATGCTCTTTTTCCTGCACAATTATGCAGTGTTTCATGCATCTCCTAGCATATTTTGTGTGTATTTGCGCATCCTCATTGACTTCTATGGGGGCTTTTGGTGTGTAAATATGCAAAAAAAATAGAGCATGCCGAGTTTTTTTCGTGCAGGAAAAATGCAGGCATCTGACTGAACCCCTTGAAATCAATGGGTGCTATTTTCTGCGTATTGCACGCGCAAATTGTGTGTGCTGAAATACATGTGCAAATACAGCCATGTGAAGAGAGCCTTAGGGTAAAATTTTTTCCTATTATAATAAGTAGGCTTTATTTGTGTGCGCAAACTTTGCACACGCAATACATAGAGAATAGAACCCATTGATATTTTGGCGCACGTATTTCAGTCATGTAAAAAAAATAGAACATGCTCTATTTTTCTGCGTATTTGTGCACCAAAGATCACAATAGAAGTCAATGGAGAGGTGCAAGTGCACGCAATACGCGAGGTGATGTGTAAAACACTGCGTAATTCCGCTGGAAAAAGAATATATCTGGAACTCATTAGACTAATTAGCCATTTCAATCAGTTGTGTTTGTGTCACAGAGCAAAAAAACATGCGGGCAGAAAAAATACAGTAAAATACACCGACATGCACATAAAAAAAGCCTCGTTGATAGCGCAAAAAGGTGCACGGAGGTGTGTGCAATTGCGCTTTTGCTCATGTGAAGCCAACGTAAGGGTCTTTTTACACGGGCTGATATCATTCAGATTCCCATGATCCAAGGAGAATCTGAACGATTACACTGGTCTTCATTAATTTTGCTGACTACAGGATAAAATGGGATCCTTATGTATTTTGGTGTGCTGAATCCAAAAATCTCACCCATTTCTTCCAGTCAAGTCTAGTTTTTCTGCCAAACTCTGTTTACTAATAAACTGTTACAGTAAAAATGTAATGTGAGTGAAATTATAATTTATTGTTGTATTGGTATGTATGTTTTTTCTGGAATGTATATGGGATGTCCCTCAAGAGCTCATGTTACCCAGTGACTAAAATGTGTATCGTAACAGAGAGAAAGATCTTCTGAAATATTTCCATATGTATGAGGAGCTTGTATACTGCATTGACATCAAAGGACGTATTGAGACAATGGGATGTGATAGTTATCTACCTGCAGAATGGAGGCTTTTTATTGACAGTTCAAAGAGAAGTCTAAAGTGTGTGTTGCTTCACAATGGCAATACATTAGCTTCCATTCCTATTGCATATCAGTAAATATGAGAGAAACTTATGAATCCATGAGAACCATTCTCCAAAAAATCAAGTATAGTGATCATTGCTGGATTGTATGTGGCGACCTGAAAGTTGTATCGATTCTTCTAGGACAGCAAAGTGGATGCACAAAATTTCATTGTGCGTCTGCCGAGCAAAGGCAGAACTTTATACAAGGACAGAATGGACAGCTAGAGAGAATTTTACGATTGGTGAAAGGAATATCAGGAATGAACAACTTGTTAATCCTCAAAGTGTTGCTCCCCCCACTGCATATAAAATTGGGACTTATGAAACAGTTCGTTAGGGCTTTGGATCGAGATGGAGAGTGCTCCAAGTACATCTGTACCAAATTTCTTGCTCTTTCACACGGATGAGTTAAAAGCTGGCATATTTGATGGCCCGCAAATAAGGCTTCTAATCAAAGACAGGGAATTCCTTAATACCATGAAAACCATAGAAAAGATTGCTTGGTCTGCTTTTTTTGACGTGGCTAGAGATTTTCTTGGCAACTTTCGGGCTGGAAATTATAACCGTACAGTTCAACATTTGTTGTTTGCTTTTCAAAGGCAGGGAGCAAACATGAGTGTCAAGTTGCATTTCCCTCATAGCCACCTGAACTACTTTCTCACAAATCTTGGATCTATGAGTGAGGAACAAGGAGAACGCTTTCTTCAAGACATCAAACCATGGAACATAGATATCAAGGCAGATGGAACACAAACATGATGGCAGACTACTGCTGGTGTTTACAGAGTGATAGTCCTGGGCATAACTATTCCAGAGCATCCAAAAAGAGAACATTTTCCCTAACAATTAAAATTTACACAACTATTGTTCTCTTGGATAGACGATAGATTCGTTTTTTGCTTGAAACAAATATATATTGTGCCATCGCTTCTGTAGAACTTCTTTTTATCCCAGATATTTGACTTTATAACTAGAGATGAGCGAGCACCAAAATGCTCGGGTGCTCGTTACTCGAGACGAACTTTTCGCGATGCTCGAGGGTTTGTTTCGAATAACGAACCCCATTGAAGTCAATAGGCGACCCGAGCATTTTTGTATATCGCCGATGCTCGCTAAGGTTTTCGTTTGTGAAAATCTGGGCAATTCAAGAAATTGATGGGAACGACACAGCAACGGATAGGGCAGGCCAGGGGCTACATGTTGGGCTGCATCTCAAGTTCACAGGTCCCACTATTAAGCCACAATAGCGGCAAGAGTGGGCCCCCCCCCAACAACTTTTACTTCTGAAAAGCCCTCATTAGCAATGCATACCTTAGCTAAGCACCACACTACCTCCAACAAAGCACAATCACTGCCTGCATGACACTCCGCTGCCACTTCTCCTGGGTTACATACTGCCAATTCCCCCCCCCCCCCGCACGACCCAGTGTCCACAGTGCACACCAAAGTGTCCCTGCGCAGCCTTCAGCTGCCCTCATGCCACACCACCCTCATGTTTATTTATAAGAGCGTCTGCCATGAGGAGGAACCGCAGGCACACACTGCAGAGGGTTGGCACGGCTAGGCAGCGACCCTCTTTAAAAGGGGCGGGGCGATAGCCCACAATGCTGTACAGAAGCAATGAGAAATATAATCCAGTGCCACCGCCATCTGGAGCTGCACACGTGGGCATAGCAATGGGGAACCTATGTGCCACACACTATTCATTCTGTCAAGGTGTCTGCATGCCCCAGTCAGACCGCGATTTTTTATAAATAGTCACAGGCAGGTACAACTCCGCAATGGGAATTCCGTGTGCACCCACAGCATGGGTGGCTCCCTGGAACCCACCGGCTGTACATAAATGTATCCCATTGCAGTGCCCTGGACAGCAGAGCTAACATCAGATTAAATGCAGGTGGGCTTCAGCCCACACTGCATGCCCCAACCGGAGCAGGGTTTTTAATTCATAGACACAGGCAGGTACAACTCCCTATTGTGAAGTCCCTGTGGACCGACAGCATGGGTGGGTGCCAGGTAGCCACCGGCGGTACATAAATATATCCCATTGCATTGCCCATCACAGCTGAGGTAATAAATTCATGTTTAATGCAGGTGGGCTTCGGCCCACACTGCATGCCCCAGTCAGACTGGGGTTCTTTAGAAGTGGACACATGCAGTTACAACTCCCTGTGGACCCACAGCATGGGTGGGTGCCAGGAAGCCACTGGCGGTACATAAATACATCCCATTGCAGTGCCCAACACAGCTGATGTAGCGTCAGCTGTAATGCAGGTGGGCTAAAAATTAATTTGATTACACTGTAGGCGAGGGCCCCCAAAAATTGGTGTACCAACAGTACTAATGTACCTCAGAAAAATTGCCCATGCCCAACCAAGAGGGCAGGTGAAACCCATTAATCGCTTTGGTTAATGTGGCTTAATTGGTAACTAGGCCAGGAGGCAGCCCAGTTAAAATAAAAATTGGTTGAAGTGAAAGTTTCAATGCTTTAATGAGCATTGAAACGTATAAAAATTGTTTAGAAAAATTATATGACTGAGCCTTGTGGGCCTAAGAAAAATTGCCCGTTCGGCGTGATTATGTGAGGTTTCAGGAGGAGGAGCAGGAGGAGGAGGAATATTATACACAGATTGATGAAGCAAAAAGGTCCCCGTTTTTGATGGGGATAGAGAACGATGCTTCCATCCGCGGGTGCAGCCTACGTATTGCTTAGGTATCGCTGCTGTCCGCTGGTGGAGAAGAGAAGTCTGGGGAAATCCAGGCTTTGTTCATCTTGATGAGTGTTAGCCTGTCGGCACTGTCGGTTGACAGGCGGGTACGCTTATCTGTGATGATTCCCCCAGCCGCACTAAACACCCTCTTTGACAAGACGCTAGCCGCAGGACAAGCAAGCACCTCCAGGGCATACAGCGCGAGTTCAGGCCACGTGTCCAGCTTCGACACCCAGTAGTTGTAGGGGGCAGAGGCGTCACGTAGGACGGTCGTGCGATCGGCTACGTACTCCCTCGCCATCCTTTTACAGTGCTCCCGCCGACTCAGCAGTGACTGGGGAGCGGTGACACAGTCTTGCTGGGGAGCCATAAAGCTGTCAAAGGCCTTAGAGAGTGTTGCCCTGCCTGTGCTGTACATGCTGCCTGATCTCCGCGCCTCCCCTGCTACCTGGCCCTCGGAACTGCGCCTTCGGCCACTAGCGCTGTCGTATGGGAATTTTACCATCAGTTTGTCCGCCAGGGTCCTGTGGTATAGCAACACTCTCGAACCCCTTTCCTCTTCGGGTATGAGAGTGGAAAGGTTCTCCTTATACCGTGGGTCAAGCAGTGTGTACACCCAGTAATCCGTAGTGGCCAGAATGCGTTTAACGCGAGGGTCACGAGAAAGGCATCCTAACATGAAGTCAGCCATGTGTGCCAGGGTACCTGTACGCAACACATGGCTGTCCTCACTAGGAAGATCACTTTCAGGATCCTCCTCCTCCTCCTCCTCCTCCTCAGGCCATACACGCTGAAAGGATGACAGGCAAGCAGCATGTGTAGCCTCACCAGTGGGCCAAGCTGTCTCTTCCCCCTCCTCCTCATCTTCCTCCTCCTCCTCACCGCGCTGAGATATAGACAGGAGGGTGCTCTGACTATCCAGCGACATACTGTCTTCCCCCGGCTCTGTTTCCGAGCGAAAAGCATCTGCCTTTATGCTTTGCAGGGAACTTCTCAAGAGGCATAGCAGAGGAATGGTGACGCTTATGATTGCAGCATCGCCGCTCACCACCTGGGTAGACTCCTCAAACTTTCCAAGGACCTGGCAGATGTCTGCCAACCAGGCCCACTCTTCTGAAAAGAATTGAGGAGGCTGACTCCCACTGCGCCGCCCATGTTGGAGTTGGTATTCCACTATAGCTCTACGCTGCTCATAGAGCCTGGCCAACATGTGGAGCGTAGAGTTCCACCGTGTGAGCACGTCGCACAGCATTCGGTGCACTGGCAGATTAAACCGATGTTGCAGGGTGCGCAGGGTGGCAGCGTCCGTGTGGGACTTGCGGAAATGTGCGCAGAGCCGGCGCACCTTGCCGAGCAGGTCTGACAAGCGTGGGTAGCTTTTCAGAAAGCGCTGAACCACCAAATTAAAGACGTGGGCCAGGCATGGCACGTGCGTGAGGCTGCCGAGCTGCAGAGCCGCCACCAGGTTACGGCCGTTGTCACACACGACCATGCCCGGTTGGAGGCTCAGTGGCGCAAGACAGCGGTCGGTCTGCTCTGTCAGACCCTGCAGCAGTTCGTGGGCCGTGTGCCTCTTATCTCCTAAGCTGAGTAGTTTCAGCACGGCCTGCTGACGCTTGCCCACCGCTGTGCTGCCACGCCGCGTGACACCGAATGCTGGCGACGTGCTGCTGCTGACACATCTTGATTGCGAGACAGAGGTTGCGTTGGAGGAGGAGGAGGAGGGTGCTTTAGTGGAGGAAGCATACACCGCCACAGATACCACCACCGAGCTGGGGCCCGCAATTCTGGGGGTGGGTAGGACGTGAGCGGTCCCAGGCTCTGACTCTGTCCCAGCCTCCACTAAATTCACCCAATGTGCCGTCAGGGAGATATAGTGGCCCTGCCCGCCTGTGCTTGTCCACGTGTCCGTTGTTAAGTGGACCTTGGCAGTAACCGCGTTGGTGAGGGCGCGTACAATGTTGCGGGAGACGTGGTCGTGCAGGGCTGGGACGGCACATCGGGAAAAATAGTGGCGACTGGGAACTGAGTAGCACGGGGCCGCCACCGCCATCATACTTTTGAAGGACTCCGTTTCCACAACCCTATACGGCAGCATCTCCAGGCTGATAAATTTGGCTATGTGCACGTTTAACGCTTGAGCGTGCGGGTGCGTGGCGGCGTACTTGCGCTTGCGCTCATACACTTGCGCTAGCGACGGCTGGACGCTGCGCTGAGAGACATTGCTGGGGCCGAGGACAGCGGAGGTGAGGGTGTGGGTGCAGGCCAGGAGACGGTAGTGCCTGTGTCCTCAGAGCGGGGTTGGATCTCAGTGGCAGGTTGGGGCACAGGGGGAGAGGCAGCGGTGCGAACCGGAGGCGGTGAACGGCCTTCGTCCCACCTTGTGGGGTGCTTGGCCATCATATGTCTGCGCATGCTGGTGGTGGTGAGGCTGGTGGTGGTGGCTCCCCGGCTGATCTTGGCGCGACAAAGGTTGCACACCACTGTTCATCGGTCGTCTGCACTCTCAGTGAAAAACTGCCAGACCTTTGAGCACCTCGGCCTCTGCAGGGTGGCATGGCGCGAGGGGGCGCTTTGGGAAACAGTTGGTGGATTATTCGGTCTGGCCCTGCCTCTACCCCTGGACACCGCACTGCCTCTTGCAACCTGCCCTGCTGCTGCCCCTGCCTCCCCCTCTGAAGACCTGTCCTCAGTAGGCGTAGCAAACCAGGTGGGGTCAGTCACCTCATTGTCCTGCTGCTCTTCCTCTGAATCCTCTGTGCGCTCCTCCCTCGGACTTACTGCCCTTACTACTACCTCACTGATAGACAACTGTGTCTCATCGTCATCGACCTCCTCACCCACTGAAAGGTCTTGAGACAGTTGCCGGAAGTCCCCAGCCTCATCCCCCGGACCCCGGGAACTTTCCAATGGTTGGGCATCAGTCACGATAAACTCCTCTGGTGGGAGAGGAACCACTGCTGCTCAATCTGAGCAGGGGCCCGAGAACAGTTCCTGGGAGTCTGCCCGCTCCTCAGAATGTGTCATTGTAATGGAGTGAGGAGGCTGGGAGGAAGGAGGAGCAGCAGCCAGAGGATTCTGAGTTGCAGCAGTGGACGGCGCAGAACTGTGGGTGGACAATAGATTGCTGGAAGCACTTTCTGCCATCCACGACAGGATCTGCTCACACTGCTCATTTTCTAATAAAGGTCTACCGCGTGGACCCATTAAATGTGGGATGAATGTGGGGACGCCAGAAACGTGCCTCTCTCCTAATCCCGCAGCAGTCGGCTGCGATACACCTGGATCAGGAGCTCGGCCTGTGCCCACACCCGGACTAGGGCCTCCGCGTCCTCGGCCGCGCCCACGTCCTCTAGGCCTACCCCTACCCCTCAGCATGCTGTATTACCAGTAATGCAGAAACAGAACGCTGTAATTAAATGTGCCGCTTATTGGCCTGTGGTTGGAGGCTGACTTCGCTTTCGGAACGCCAGGAAATAATTTGGCGCAAGCCTGCTGTAACACTTAGCTGGCTGCGTATGATTTTGTAGAACTACTACACCCAGCACACACAGACCCAGAACACTGAGCAGAGTCACAGGCAGGCCAAATAGATTTTTTGCCCAATATTTTTTAGAAAAGGCCCACTGCCTATATTCAATCAATAATATGTCTTCTGTCCCTGCCTCCACACTTCTGTCCCTGGAGTATGTCACAGAACTGCAGAGTGTTGCACTGTCAACTGCAACACAGCGGTGATTTCAGAGCCCAGACAGAGCCAGGAAATAATTTGGCGCAAGCCTGCTGTAACACTTAGCTGGCTGCGTATGATTTTGTAGAACTACTACACCCAGCACACACAGACCCAGAACACTGAGCACAGTGACAGGCAGGCCAAATAGATTTTTTGCCCAAATTTTTTTGGCAAAGGCCCACTGCCTATATTCAATCAATAATATTAATATGTCTTCTGTCCCTGCCTACGCACTTCTGTCCCTGGAGTATTACTGCAGGGCGCAATGCTCTGCACGGCCGATATACCAAAAAAAAAAAAAAGTGGAACACTGCAAAAAGCAGCCTCCACAGTACTGCACACGGTTAGATGTGGCCCTAAGAAGGACCGTTGGGGTTCTTGAAGCCTAAAATACTCCTAACGCTCTCCCTGCCTAAGCACTTCTATCCCTGGAGTATTACTGCAGGGCGCAATGCTCTGCATGGCCGATATACCAAAAAAAAAAAAAATGTGCAACACTGCAAAAAGCAGCCTCCACAGTACTGCACACGGTTAGATGTGGCCCTAAGAAGGACCGTTGGGGTTCTTGAAGCCTACAATAACTCCTAACACTCTCCCTATAGCAGCTCCAACACGATAGCACTTTCCCTCAGCTATGTCAGAACGCATCTGTGGCGAGCCGTGGGAGGGGCCGATTTTTATACTCGGGTGACACCTGATCTCGCCAGCCACTCACTGCAGGGGGTGGTATAGGGCTTGAACGTCGCAGGGGGAAGTTGTAATGCCTTCCCTGTCTTTCAATTGGCCAGAAAAGCGCGCTAACGTCTCAGAGATGAAAGTGAAAGTAACCCGAACATCGCGTGGTACTCGTTACGAGTAACGAGCATCTTGAACACGCTAATACTCGAACGAGTATCAAGCTCGGACGAGTACGTTCACTCATCTCTATTTATAACCTCTAATCAGACATTTGTGAAAAAACGAGACGTATTGCATATTTTTGGACTTCATATATGGAATCAGCACCTGGTAGCAGAATTTTATTTTTTTCAAATGTAGACCAGTGTTATCGTTCAGTGTAAATGCATGCATCAACTGAACGATGACCTGTGAATGGAGGCAGGTGGGCAAGAACGATCCCTAAATCACAGGAACAATCATCACTGGGGCAACTGTCGGCATCTGCATCCTACAGTTTGTCCAGGGTAAAAGGACCCTAGCACATACAGAGACACCAATTGCTCACCCATTAGGGGACCAAATCAAATGTTTTTGCCAAAGTAGATACTACTTGTCTGCATCCTCATATTTTAGCAAGTTATTCTTTGTGTAATGAAATGTACAATTTTCTACTATATGTTCTGTGTCGATACCACACCGCTTCGAAGATCTCTACTTGCAGTCATTCAGTGAGATCCATCACTGTTTACTTTGTATGAAAAATGTGTCCGGGCATGTGATGATCACAGAGGCGTATGGAGTCGAGCTCCAGGGTGGCCATCATATGACAAGGACAAATCAGAATCCACTGGATGTAAATAGTAAAGGTTCCCACTGAGTCACAGCTAACAGATCATAAGCATTGCCAGCTAATACTGGCACGCTCCATCAAGGTAAGTATATAGGAGGAACTTATTCTGTAGATTTTTAAAAAGTGCAGTTACTGTATAAGTGATTATAAGCATTTTTGTAATATGTGTTTTGTTATAATTTTATCAGCCTATTCTGCACATGTTTTGAAGAAAATGCCTATTCAGCAAGGAGAAGTTGTTGCTGAGAAATCTGTCTTCAGTTAACTAACTGTGTCTGTGCTGTGCCTGCTCTGTTCTCTCTAGTGCAGGCACAGCAGTGGATGGTGGCAGGAGGGTTATATAAAACAGGTGTCAGGAGAGGTCACTATGGGGGATTATATATATTTATTTATTTAATAAGATTTAATAAAATTAAAGGCATTTTTTAAAATATACTTTTCTGTATAAGCTGCTGTGCCTGCACATAAGATAACAGTGCACAAGGGATCTTTCTGTTCACCTACATTATGCATTTAGCTTACTGAACATCGATTTCCTCAGCAATATCTTCAATGTCTTCTCCTAGCTACATAGCTGAATAGGGGTATACAGAACAGGCTGGCAAAACACATTGTAAAAATGCACATAAGTGCCTTTGGAGCACTTCTGCTTATATAGCGCTATATGGGGCCGTCTTCATCTGCTTGAAGGAGCCAAAACTGGGCGATGGAGCAGAAGCACTCCGAAGGTGAAAGTGCGACTACTCTTTAACAGTAGATGGCGGTATTTCACCATCAACTTTGATGCAGTATATTGCTCTCTGACTTTCTACCTATTTGCTTTTGTTTAGAATGTAGGGTAAATTATATTATGCATAACATTATAAAATTATATTATGCATATATTGAGCTGATTGATGATGATGACAAATAGCCTTACTTCAAAGTCCCATATTTTCTACCTAATAAATCTCTGATTAACTGGATTAACGTAAAGCATTTGCAGATGTGCCACTATAGTATTCTACCGTGGTGAGTACACTTTTATATGGCCTATTTTGCAGTTTCATGGGGATAATCCATAAGCTAAAAAATCATGTGTGTAGTTTTTACATTCAGTACTGCATACATCTAATCTGCTGCAGAAGCACATTAAGGGGAGTCTGTCTGCTTAAACATGCTGTCTTCTGGCAGGAGGTTCCTTCACAGATGGGGCTCAGCACTGGGCAGCTGGGCAGAAAATGGATGGATTGCATTATAGTTAATGGGGTCTGTCTGACGCTGTTCGGTTTAATCCGAACGGAACAGGAAAGCGGAATCCCCAACGCAGGTGTGAAACTATCCTTATCAGTATTTATAAGTCAAAACCAGGAATAAAGAATAAACAGAGAAACAGTAAAGTGTGATTGTTCTCAGTAAGAGAAACCAAGTAATCTTGTAGATATGATACCTTTTAATGGCTAACAAAAATACATGATGTTACAGCGGGCTTTCGGGATATCGCCCCCTTCGTCAGGCTAATGAATGAAACTAGTTTGGATGGCACATAATTATAACATACAGATACAGAGGGCAGGGGGAACACTCCTCTTGAGCTAAATAAATGTTCATACACAAAAATTTGAGACTTAAAAAATCCACAAGACAGTCTGAGCAGAGAGATAAATACTAAATCAGTCCACTGAGCAGAGGAATGTGACAGAGGCAAATCACAAGCGGCAGTGAGAAAAAGCAGCTCTGATGCTTAAAAATCGTGGGAAATAAGACACGATTTAGCAGCGATTTTCTCGCGACAAAATCGTGACCACCAGTGTGAAGAAGCCCTCACATGGGCAACAAAATCGCACAATTTTCTCGTGATGCAACAGTGTTACAAATCACATGTATGTAATGCCTGTGCTTTCCAATGGCTGTGATTGGTTCATCGAGCACTGCATTGATTGCCTGAGCCACGGGGCTCGAGAACCAATCAGAGCCATCGCTTCCTAGAGGCGGGTTTTATGAACCCCGTAACCAGGAAGCAATATGCTGAGGCCTGCAAGCAAGTGTGCCAAAGCGCAGGAGACCAGCGGGAGGACCCGGACTGTGGCTGTTAGGTAATGTTTTTGTTTTTTTGTTTTTTTTATGCAATGCAGCTAGGGGTTATTTTCGGGGTAGTGCTTATATTTCAGGCCCCCCTGGAAAATACCGAAAATTTAGGGTAGGTCATATGTTTGAGGTAGATCTTATTTACGGGAAAAAATAAGACCTAACCTAAAACCTCAGCAAAATTGTGTGAGAAAATCTTGGTATCGCCGTGAGAAATGCAGTGATATTGCACAAAAAATGTGGGAACACAGCTGCGATATCGCTGTCACCCATGTGAAAGAGGCCTGAAACTGACAGAACCAAGACCCATTGATGTTAATTAGAGATGAGCGAGCGTACTCGCTAAGGAAAACTACTTGAGCGAGCAGTGCCTTATGCAAGTACCTGCCTGCTCGTCTCTAAAGATTCGGGTGCTGGCGGGGGGCGGGGGAGAGTTGGGAGGAACGGGGGGGATCTCTCTCTCACTCTCTCCCCCCCGCTCCCCCCTGCCTACTCCCGAAACTCCCCACTCTCCCCCGCCAGCAGCCGAATCTTTAGAGACAAGCGGGCAGGTACTCGCATAAGGCACTACTTGCTCGAGCAGTTTGCCTTAGCGAGTACACTCGCTCATCTCTAATGTTAATGTTTGTATTCATATTTGCAATTTTATTCCTCCCAAAATAAATCACAGCACGTACCGTTCAAGAATCTTGTCCTGTTGGACAAGAATCGCTCATTCAAGTCAATGGGTGTGCGAAAACAAACGGAATGAACTCACATAGCAAGTAAATGCGGTATGTTTTTTAACGCACCGACTGACTTTTTCGGGGAATTTTAAATTACATAATTTGGGCCACCCAACAACAAGGAAGAAAACATTGATTCAGATGGGTGTTACTGTATAAGCATATGATGTTAAATGTGATAGCTTTAAGATAGCACTTCAGGGAAATTTTTTCATTATATCCTCAGTGTGCAATTGAGATAAAGTGTATTGTAGAGCTGCTAATGCACTTATCAATTACTTTATTCATGAAAGCTAAGATCTGGTCCATCAACCCACATAACCTCAATTTAATCCTACGGCATCTGTCATATGGACCGGAAGTCATATTTTCCATTTATTATTAGCCTACTCATTCAATCATGAAGATTCTGAACATCAACAATAAAGAGTATTAACCCCTTAACAACTGCCAATACGCCTTTTGCCGGCCTGTATCAGCGGTCTATGTATGAAGATCTCTCTTCATACATAGCGGAGCAATCTCCCTCTATGCAATGCGGGTGCCGGCTGTTTCTTACAGCCGACACCCGGCGGCAACAGCTCCGATCAGCTGCATGGCTGATCGTAACTTTTAACCTTTTAAATGCTGCTATCACCTCTAGACAGCAGCATTTAAATCATTCAAGAGTCCCGTACGGCTCCCCACGATGAGACCCAGGGCTGCCTTGACAGAATGCCTATCAAGCCATGCCCGTGGGGTGGCTTGATAGACTGCCTACCCGATAGCAGAATGATGTAATGCTGTGGCATTACATGATACTGCAGGAGCAATCAAAGCATCGTAAGTTATAGTCTCCTCTGGGGACTAAGAAAAAAAGTAAAAATAAGAACTATAAAGTTTTACTAATTATTAAAATAATAAAAAGTTCACCCCCCCCCCCACCCTTGGCATATTTATAATAAAAGAATTGAAATAATAAAACAAAAATAAATATTTGGTATTGCTGCGTCCGTAAAAGTCCGATCTATCAAAGTTATGCATTATTTACCCCGCACGATGAACGTTGTCAGAAAAAAAACTAACGTTAAACATGCACTTTTTTGGTCACCCTGTCTCAAAGAAAAAAATGCAATAAAAAGCGATCAAAAAGTTGAATGTATTCCAAAATGGTAACAACGGAAAATAGAGAAGGTCCTGCATAAAATGAGCCCCTGCACACCTATGTCGATGGAAAAATAAAAAGGCTATTGTGCGCAGAAGATGGCGGCAGAAAATAATTTTTAAAAATTCTTTGAGTCGGGCAGCATAAAAAAAACGATTTAAGTTCGGTATCGTAGTAATCATACCGAGCCATAGAATAAAGTTATTATGTCATTTTTGTTGCAGTAGTAACAAGACGCACTGATAGATGGCGGAATTTCATTTTTTTTCCATTTCTCTGTACTTAGAATTTTTAAAAAGTTTGTCAGTACATTATACAGTACATTAAATAGTACCAATGAAAAATACAAATTTTACCGCGAAAAAACAAGCCCTCATACAGCTACTTAGATAGATAAATAAAGGAGTTACGATTTTTTAAAAGGGGGGAGGAAAAAAACAAAAATGGAAAAAAACTTGGTCACTAAGGGGTTAAAATCCCCTTTCACTACTTTTCCTCTATACACTGATTGGCCATAAACCACTTGCATTCTCTTTGTGACACCAAAATATCTCTCATCCAATGGGGCATGGACTCCACAAGACTTAAGTGGAATGTAGCGTCAAGAGATTAGCAGCAAATCCTTTAAATAAATGGTCTCCACACTTTAAGACAACTTATATTAATATGATAGCCAATGTAATAACTAGCAAAAAAAGTGTAAATCACTATATTTACATAAAATGATATCTAAGTGCTGAAAATCTCTTTAAAGTGTTGCCACTAATTCCTTCTAATTTGCTGTCCACTGCCTGTTGTCAAATGAAATTCATCTCTAGTAACAGAGATAACAAAACAGAACACAATAAGCAGAGGAGGGTTATGACTCCTGCTGCCAATAGAGGTTTAAAGAGAGAAGAGAAAGAGTGAGACAAGCAGAAACTCACATAGATACTGCAGCAGTTACTAGTTACTAATATAACACTACTGAAATTCCTGAATAATTTTTGCAGTGTGTCAGGGTGCATTATCCTGCTGAAAGAGACCGCTGTGATTAGGGAATAGCGTTGCCATGAGGAGTGTGCTTTGTCTGCAACAATGTTTAGGTAGGTGGAACATGTCAAAGTAACACCCACGTGAATGCCAAGACCCATAATACATCCTGGGGCCATCTCTTCCCCAGGTAAATAACATGTATGTACCTGGCTGTACACATGAGCTAAGAGAAAAGGTGGTTCATCAGATCAGGTTACCTTCTTTCATTGCTTCATGGTATAGTTCTGATTACAAGGGTCTATATGGCTACATGGACCCATATATAGGAAGCTGAAATGCATTGTGTTCTCACACCTTTTTTTTTCATTGCCAACATTGACTTTTTTTCAGCAACTTCTGTTACAGTAGCTTTTAGGGATTAGTAGCTTTGTGGGATTAGACCAAAGGTGCTAGTCTTCACTACCCAATGAATCTTAGGCCGCCTGCAAACGTCCGGGTCGAATCCGGCTGCGAGAATTCTCGCAGCATAACCTGACCCGAGCATCTGCAGAGAGCAGCATGTCACTCACCTGCTCCCGCGGCCCCGGCTCTTTCATGTGCAGCTGGCGCATGCGCAGAGCGGAGCCGGCGAGTGACGTTTGTGCACCAAATCGCGGCCGTCTGCATAGGATTGCGTTTGTTAACGCAATCCTATGGCAGCTTCCAGGGGCGAAAATTCGGGCGGAAATCCCGCCGCGGAATTTCCGCCCGTCTGCAGGCGGCCTTAAGCACCCATGATGCCAGTCCGTCATATATCCTTCCTTTGCCCAGTTTTGGCAGATACGAACCAATACATACTAAGAACCCCCCACATACCTGCCATTTTGGAAATGCTCTGACCCAGTTGCCTAGCCATCCTAATTTGGTCCTTGTCAAAGTTGCTGATGTGCCCATTGCATCACAGATCCTTTATGCTTGCTCATTCTTTCTGCTTATAACACATCAACTTCATGAACTGACTGTTTGCTTGCTGCCTAATACTCATATATAGTATAATACTCTTTGACATGTGACATGTTATTGCCGATCAGCCTGCAGTATATTATTACTGCAGTGTATGATCACCAAAGGTGGACCTTCATATAGACACACAGGGTAGTTTCTTTCGACTATTGTGAGTGAAATGTGAGAAGGTTATAAGAATGTGACCGAAGTTTTCCTCCCTCTGGGTACAGATACCTCAATGTAGAATAATTAACTTTGGGAGCGCATTCTCACTTTTACAACAGGACGGTTACATAAAACCTTCTGATCGATGAACTTCGTATCTTGTTAACACACTGACGATAGAGGAACAGCAATGGAGACAGCAGGCAAGGTAAGGGCATAGATTTATTCCTATTATTGTATGATAGTATATACCTACATTTTTCAGGCACACCTAAACATTTCCATCTGTCTTACGTATTCAGTTATTTTTACATTTATCAACTAGAACCTGAGATCTACCGATGAATTGCAAACTACATATTGCCACGTGCTGGCAATGGACTAGCCACAGTAAGGCTAGGGCTACACAGTGTTATGTATCACATGACCAAAAAAGTTGTGTAAGGCCAGATACGCATGAGCGTGTTTTTGTGGAATGGCGTTGCATATTTGCGTGTGCATCGGCGTATTTTACTGCACTTTTTGCGCACACAAGTCGTGCAGAATAGCCCATGCAAAAAAAAAACACACACACTGATGCTCTCAGCAATCGAAATGGCCAATAGTTCCAAATGTACTCCTTATCTGCGCAAATGCACAGGAAAATAGAGCATTCTGTGTATTGTTTTTCACAACCTGATTGCGCACCCCAAATATACACAAGTGAATGAACACATTGAAATCAAAGGGTTCTATTTTCTGTGTATTGTGCAACCAAATTTGCTTGTGTTGATCCGGCTTAACTTCTTTTGGCTTACTCTTATGCAACTGTTTTAGAGAGGCGATTTGGCAATAAAAAAACAGCCAAACAGCAGGAATGTCGCAGTTACATGTGACTTAGAGTTTATTCATAGGAACGCATTAGAGCCACATATTGTGCATGCGAAAATGATTTCAATGGGTTCGTTCATGAGCATATTTTGCGTACACATTTTGTTTGCACAAAAAAATATGCATGCTCTATTTTTGTGCATATTGCGCATGAATATAACACCTATTAAACCAAATTAATTACTTGACTATAGAAATCAATGGGAGCATGCTTGCGTATTTTTTTGCACATGCATATATGCACGACATACACGCAAAAAAAACCCCAGTAAAATATAGTCAGGGGCGTGAAAACCTGCAACGTCCATCGTGCAAATAGGCAGCGCAAATGCACGTGTAAATGTGTTTACACTCATGTAAGGCTGCCTGCACACGAGCGGGTCGGATCCGGCAGCGAGAATTCTCGCCGCGGGACCCGACCCGAGAGCCTGCAGGGACGAGCGCGTACTCACCCGCGCCTGGTGGCCCCAGCTCTTTCATGTGCCGGCTGCCGCGCAGCCGGCGCATGCGCAGACCGGAGCCGGCGGCCGGGTGAGTGCGTGCCCCGCACAAAAATAGGACATATCGCGGTTTGTTTGCCGCGCGAGATTTCGCGCGGCCAAACCGCGGCCGTCTGCATAGGAGTGCGTATTGTAATGCACTCTTATGCAAACTTTCAGTGGCGGAAATCCCGCGGGAAATCCCTCGGCGGGATTTCCGCCCGTGTGCAGGCGGCCTTAAGCATATTTTTTAGTGTTACGAAATGATGCATTCAAAATGCACGCGAGTGAATATTGCATATACAAATTTTGCGCATGCAGATATGGTTGTGTGAATCCGGCCTTAGTTCTGTAAAACCGCTTTACTAAAAATGGGATTATGGGGGCTTTATTTCAAGCTGGTAAGTTAATAGCGTGATACAGGAGTGCAGCCCCGGTTTCATCTGTAGATGAATGGAAGCAGCAGATGCATCAGGTCAAATGTTTAAACAGTATAAATCAATGCAATTCAAATGATTCTTAACTGATATCTTATTGTAAGAATAGTCATTACATATCTGGATTGTAACAGGATGGGGCAGATTGTTTAGATGAAAACTTCAATATGGCCCATAAACCGTACAGTTCTTGCCTATGTAGTGTGACTGCAGCTTAGAATTCCATGCATTGCTATGCATTCTGTATGAAGATTTGCCACAGAAAAATGTACAAAAATTGCCATGTTAACTTTTATTATAGGTAATTAAGTGCAAGGCGGCCGTGACATGGGAAGCAAATCAACCGTTTTCTATTGAAGAAATTGAAGTTGCTCCACCTAAAGCTGAAGAAATAAGAGTCAAAGTGAGCATTTATTTCACTTCACATTAATATGAACCATATAAAACTGCACTGCATATGGCTGTAATATGCTTCCCATAGAAATCTATGACCTATTATACAGGACAGTCTGGTGCATTGCTCCTTTGTGATTCTGTGGTGTTGCTGCTGTGGCCCTATTACTGTCAGGGGTACAATTTGTTGGGTACAAATATTTTCAAGGGCATTATCTGTGACACTAAGTACTATAGGGGGCACTATCAGCGCGGCACCAATATTTGTAGCAGGACTGTTTGTTTTGCAATATTTCCACTGCAGAGTATTTGGGGGCACATTTCAAACTTTGTTAACTAGGCAAAATGTCTCTGATTGTGTCATAGAGGCGTCTAGTGATCAGCAAAATCTACACAAGCGGAAAAAGAGGTCACGACACACAAGGAGCCTCTAAGAGCCTTTTTCTAGGCCAAGGGGGGAACCCCTTTTAAAGCCTAAGGTGGCAAAACTGTTCATCTAATCACACCACAATGCTAATAATTTCTATATCTGCCTGAGATGTAACTGCATGCCGAGTTTTGCAGCAATGCAACACCCCAGAGGGGTATCCCAGATACTTGACAAATGTAAAGAGCTGGGAGGGACAAGTGATGACTTGTTATGGCAGCACTTACCAGGCTCTGGTCCCTGAGGGATGACACGTAGCCAAGGCCAGAGTAGGATCGCAGGCCAGCTTTGACACCCCTAGGATAGGAAATGCCAATAAACAGGATGAGGGGGATAGTAGTTATCATGGGTGACACCACCATTCCCACACACCCATACGCTACATGGTGGAGAATGAACACAGACACTGGTGTATAGTACCTCGGGTCCCCAGGAACAGTTAGGGCCCGGTATAAACTTTATATAACTTTTGCAAACAATTATTTACAGCAATTCTGTACAATCCTTCTCAGTGCAGGTAGAACAGAGATCAGAGGTCAGGGAGGATACACACGATGAAACCGGTCCTACAGTCTGCGTGGCTCCTGGACAGGGGACATATCGGAGGAGGAAAGGGGGCAGGGGTCACTCCACAGACACTCTGGTGGTATTTGATTACTTTACAGATTAGCACAATGTGAAGGATTGTAGTGCTAATAATGTGTTTTTGACTACTTATCTTCATCTAGATATGGGGCATTAGTTAAGAAAGTGGAGTTTAGGATCACTACAACTATCAGGATATTTTGGCAAAAACCTGCTGATCTTTGTTAGAAAGACGGAGATGAGAAATAATTTTGCTCTCCAATATGATAGTAACAAAAAAAATATTGTACATCCAAATTTAACAACACATCTAAGCAAGATGGCCACCACTTTACAGTGAAACCTAAGCACAAACTGTTGACCACCTTGCTGTCACACGTGCAGTCACCATCCGCTGTCGGTGCATAGTCTCCTAATACAATAATAATGATGCAAAGTAGGTAGACATGCAGGGACTGCTCGGGCTATAGACAGGTCTGTATCTGCCACTAGGCACTAGGTACTGGATGTCCAGTATCTTGGGTGGTGCCTTATAGCGGGTGGGGGGAAACCAGCAAACAAAGAGAATTTTTAAAACATTTTTTTTAAATGCCAAACCTTATGGCCCACTGGACTGTATAAAAAAACTACCATATTTCTGGGAGGCAAAAAGGGATACATAAATAGCCAATACACAGAGAACAGGGATAGAGTAAGAGGGAAGGAGACGCGTAATGCTCTTCGTCAACTCCGCAGCCCAAGCGCTGATTGGTGGACAGAGAGAGCACACTTGAATTGTCACACTGCTCTGTCAACTTATCAGATTGGCTCCGGGCCACAGGCAACAGCAGTGTTAATTTTACAACACTGCTTACACTGTTTCATCATGTTCAGCTTTCATCTCATGGGGAAGGTTAGGCACAGACCGCATTCATTCTGGAGAGGGCATAACGGTCATGGACACAGCCTTGGTCACTGCACTTTCCTGGAGGAGGGGAAGCACTGGCAGAGAGTCATGCCTGCAGCCTAATAGATTGGAGTGATCATTTGAATATTTAGGACCATAAAGGAGCTTTACTTCATAGACATATCATATCTAATATGCATGTAAAGTAAAGCTCCCTTAGACTGCGTTCACGCGGCCGCTAATCCTAGTGTTAGCCAGCCATGTGGACGAGATTTCTCAGCAATCACATCCACACGGGACGGCGAATCCGCTGCGGCAAAGCCGGCACAAGCCGACCCTGCAGCGCGAATTTGCCAGCAACAGCATATCCATTCTTTTTTTTCTTCCTCTGCGGCCGCGCTCTCCTCTATGGGATTACCGGCCGCAGCGGAAAAGCATAACTTGGAATAAAGGCTAGATAGCTCAACCATGGTAAGTCTTGGTCTTAGCAGACCGTAAGGCATTTTTCACAAAGATTGCAGTGATTGAAATCAATCTAAATACGTTTTGCTCTTATTTTGTCAGATTATAACTACAGGAATATGCGGTTCAGATGAACATGCACTCACTGCCAATCTCAAAGACGTTACGTTTCCAGTCATTCTCGGTCATGAAGGTGTTGGAATTGTGGAAAGTGTGGGTGAAGGCGTTAAAGATTTTAAACCAGGTATGACATGATGCTTTACTGAAACTGATTTCTTTTTCTGTACGATTTACTGTTCTGTATATTTTGTTTGTCACTTTAAAGAGGACCTTTCATTTTTAAAGTAAGAAAGGCTGGCTGCATAGCTCTGTCACCGTGGCCCTGCTGACTCTTCACCACTCATGGTCAATAGTTGATATCAGGCTGTCAATCAAATCTAAAGTCGTCCACTGACAGTGAGTAGTGAAAACTGCCCACTTGATATATTCACAGTGCTGGGAACAAGTCCAGAGAAGACCCCGTCTCAGTGAAGAAGTTGAGTTAAAAAAAAAAAAAGGAAATGGAACAGAATCAGCAGGCCATGGCTGCTGAACTATGCAGCCAGCCTCGCTCACTTTATACCATGACAGATTCTCTAAAAGTATGTGATACAGGTTTGATCTCGACACTACATTAACCCCTTGAGTGGCGGGTTTCCTACCACCCTGTCGTGCCCACCAGGGCAGGTTTTTTAAAATGGTCTAATCATTGAATTTCAACTAGTTTTGCAGTTGCGTCTCAAGAGCCATAACTTTTTCATTTTTCCATTGACATGTCCATATGAGGGCTTGTTTTTTGCGGGACAAGTTGTGATTTTTTAAACAGGGGGGAGGAAAAAAAGAAATGGGGAAAAAAGAAAAAAAGGGGCCATGTCATTAAGGGGTTAAATAATGTATAAACTTCCTCCTCTGGGTCATTACGATGCACACGGATACCACATGTGTGATTGTATTTTTGATTTTTTACAAAGTAAAGGGAGACAAGTGTTTTTATAATTTTTTAAATAATTTTTTTCCTTTTTTTTTTTTAATTTTTTTTTTGTCCCTTTAGGGGACTTCCACAGGGACCCATCAGGACCCCTGATCACATTCTGGGGGTCCGATGGTGACAGCCCTTTACATGCTGCAGTGACAGCCCTTTACATGCTGCAGTCACATAGACTGCAGCATGTAAAGGGTTAACACAGCAGAGATCGGAGGTTTTCTCTGATCTCTGCTGTAAGAGCAGGTACCTAGCTGTCCTCTCACAGCCAAGCACTAAGCTCTCCCTGCCACAGAGACCATCGGCTTGCTTCTGACAAGCCGATGGTCTCTATGGCAACCTGTAAACAAAGCAGGAGATTGCCGGCATATCTGCAATATCTTCTGCTGGTTTTTCAAAGCCCTTGCTTTGTTCTCTGTGGGTCTGTGCAGGCAGAGCACACTGCCACAGCTTGTGGCATTGTGCTCTGCAGCTCCCATAGTGATACATAGCCCGGAAATCTTCCGGGCAATGTTGCTATGAGCAGTGGAGCTCGTCACGGAAATTTTCCGGGCATGCCACTCAAGGAGTTAAAGGGGTTTTGACATGACCATAATATGGAAGGTGGATCTTTAGGATAGACCATCAATATCTGAACGGTGAGGGTCCAATTCCTAGTCCACACAGATTAGAGTTTGATACTGTGTCTTATGGAACAGCCATCAATATTACCGTGTTTCCACAAAGACCTACCCCTAAAATAAGTCATACCCTGATTTTCGGGGGTGGGAGGAGGGGGCTCAAAGTATAAGTCCTACCCTGAAAATATGCTATGGCTATGATTGGTTCATCGAGCATCACAGTGATTGGCTAAACTGTGGGGCTCATGCACCAATCAGAGCAGTCACTTGCTGGAGGCGAGGTTTTCAAACCCTGTTACCAGCAAGCAATGTTCTGTCAGCGACTGAGAACTGGATGGAAACCTGGAGGAACTGTGGAGACCAGCGGGAGGTACCCAGGCGGTGCCAGCTAGGTAAGTATAAGATATCCCCCGACAATTAGACCCTGTGTCTCTTTTGAGTCAAAAATGAATATAAGACACGGTCTCATTTTCAGAGAAACATAGTACAATGCTAGAAAACTACTAGAATAGACCATAAAGATTTACATTGCAACTGATGAAAACCATCCATCCTATATAGATTTTTCTGTAAAAAGAAGTTGTTAGAATATTGGACAGCCCACATAGACGTAGAGAGAAGGTAGTAGAGGGAAAAAGAGAATACAAAAACTGTTCAAAAACTAATTTCACAAAGCAAATGTAAAAAATGCCCACAGAAATTTTTTTGTCAAGCTTATATTTAAAGAAAAGGTTTGAACTCCCCGTGTTTTTCCTTAAATATTAAGGACAAATACCTATTTACCTGAAAACATATCCATGGATCACACTTCTATGTGACACCACCAAATACCTAAACTATAGTAATTTAAAACAAAAGTCTATAAATCTCAACAAAATTCAAAATATCAAGTTTTGCTGTATGGAAATCTTATATAATTGAAGGAATTTATCTGAGAGGAGGTAAATTTGAAGAAATTTAGGGAAATTGTTAGGTTTTTTAAACATTTTTGGCAATAAGAACATGTGATCACTGAGGTTTGTCAAATGGCCAGATAGGCCAAATAATTCATTTAACTGTATTACCAGTATGGGCCAATATAGAGCGCTATTTTAAACTTCAGATCATTGCATTAAAATTTCATCTCTATGTTGTCTGCTTGGTATACAAAAGAGCCCATGCTCATATAGGTTGGTCATAATTTGGAACAGCATTACTCAGAATCCATTTCCTTCTGTCACAGCAGTTTATATAGAAACATAATGTAAGACTGTCCCTGACAAACAATATCATACATTATCCTACAGGTGATAAGGTTATCCCACTTTTTCTTGGACAGTGTGACCAATGTCCCACCTGCAAAGACCCAAGAGGCAATATCTGTGTGTTAAAGTAAGTGAATCTAAATCTCAATTACTGCACATATTTTCATTGTATATATTATTTGGTTACATATAAACAATATATCACAGTGCTTGGAAGTCAGTGTTAGAACTGTTTAGAGGCGTAACTTGAAGATTCTGGGCCCCAATGCAAAATCTGTAACAGGGCCCCCAAATACAATGTTTTATTCATAGTACTGGGCTTTAAATATGGAGAAGAGAGGCCTTATGGGACCCTATAGGAATGCCCTTTTTAGAACAGATGCACTATATATACATACCTATTAACATGAATATGTATGTGTCTGTATATAGATATCGATATATATAGATATAGATATATATAGATATCTATATATAAATATATAATTTTAGTGGTACTTAGTGTATATAGAAGCAAATGTGGAGGTTTTAAATAAGGTGAATGTAGTTAATAATTCAAACCTTTGCGTATACTTTCATATACAGCATTGTGCACAGTTATCTATCGGTGAAAAAAAAAAAAAGTCTCCTAGTGTCAGGCCTCATGTCCACGAGCTTAAAATCCGCAGCATTTCTCCCGCATGCGGATCCGCGCCCCATAGGGATGCATTGGACACCTGCAGGTAGTTAAATACCTGCGGATGTCATTTTTCCCGTCAGGCGCGGATCCGAGTGTGGAAAAAAAATGGACACGCTCCATTTTAGTGTGGGTCTCCCGCGGGGACGGCTCTCGCAGGCTTCTATTGAGGCCTATGGCAGCCGTCCGGATCCGCGGGAGACCCGTACTAGAATTAAACTCACCTGCTCCGGACGATGTCCACGGGAAAAGTTAGGCCCGCCATAGATTCTTCATGTAGAATCCGTAGCGGGTCCCTCCTGCCCAGTGGACATGAGGCCTAAAAATCAGAATTAACTCACCTGCTCCGGACGATGCAGATCGGATTCTACATGAAGAATTAGTGGCGGGCCTGATTTTCCCCATGGACATGAGGCCTCATTGTTGCATTTGTTGGTTATAGAATCTGATTTCTTAATGATTAGATTTATCCAGCTATAGTAGTGGAAATACTGACACATTTGGACTGTAAATATGAAAGTATGTTCTTTGTAGCCTGGTTCTGCAGTCCTGCTCTCTCCACTTGTCCTTCTGATGGAAGAGAGAATGACTGTTGGATCTTGGAGCAAATAGTTCTGCGCATGAGACCTAAAACAGAAGGAAACCAGACTATTTGCAGAGCTGCATCATTTTGGTTACTAATATCTTTTCCATTAGTTAACCAAGTATCTGCTCCTTCCACATAATATTACTTGTAACTTTCCCTACAATTCTCTCTCTAATACCAGAGCCGGCAAACCTGCAGGTTTGATGTCTGATGGAACAACCAGATTTACTTGCAAAGGAAGGCAAATCCACCACTTTGCGTCCACCAGCACATTTAGTGAATACACTGTTGTACATCAACATAACCTTGTGAAAATTGATGATGAGACACGGCTAGGTAGCGTCTGCCTCATTGGGTGCTGCTTCACTACAGGATTTGGATCTGCTGTAAAGACTGCTCAGGTACAACGTGAGATAATCTGGATAGTTTGTATTTATACAGTGGCTCTGTGTATAGACACTATTGATCTAAGGCCGCTATCACATCTGGGCTGGGACCTCCATCACAGATCCGGCACAAAATACCAGAAGAAATAGCGCTGAGTGCAGCGCTTTTATGTCCGGTGAAAACTTGGACAGCTGAGCGGAACACCAAATGGACCCATTATGGTCAATGGGGTCTGTTTGGTGCGGTTTTGTTTCGTTGTAAGATGGATCCATTCGGCCAGAGAATTCCTCCTTCCTGCTCCCAGAATGGAGCAGGAAGATAAGATAAGCCTTATCTGTTATATCTATTTATAATTAGGATAGACTAAAGTTTTCATTGTGATTGTTGGGGATAAATGTGCATGCTTAAGACTGACTTGGGCACAACGATTATCGCTCAAAAATCGATCAAAGCCGTCTTTTGAGCGATAACCGTTGTGTCTAACTGCACTGACATTGTACAGTTTTCACTAACCAGTCGCTGATTGTTCTGTTTCAAAATGCTGAAAGACAACGATCAGCCTTATCAGGAGTTCAAAGCGGGATACAGCTGATACTATTGTTTCAGCTGTATACCGCTCCGTGAACAGCCAGGGTATGAAGAACACAGTGGTCCAGCTGTGTTCTGCATATCCCGCACGGAGCGCACAGCTGTATACCAGCTGGGCGCTCTGAGCAGAGAACAGCTGGTTGCAGAAGACAAGCGGCCCTGCTTGTCTTCTGCATACCCCTCTCAGAGCGCAAAGTGATCGCTCAACGTTTGAGCGATCATCTTGCCCTGTAAAGGCATACAACAATTATTGCTCAAAAGTCGCTCAAAAGACATCTTTTGAGCGATAATCGTCGTGTCTAAACCAGGCCTAAAGCCTGGCATTACTTGAATGCGGGAGGGAAGTAAACTTTTACCAGACGACTTCAGCAGGGACTTATCTTACCTAGGAACAAAGGATTAGACACTGCATCAGACTGGGGTGCCTAAAGCCAACCAGGAAACGTGACTGGGGGATCAGACTACAGTCACATGCAAATATTATCAGTTCAGTTTTAGGACTTTTAGATAGGTAGATACATAGATGGACAGATATGAGAGAAATAGATATAAGATAGATAGACAGCCAATCACAGCACTCGCTTGCTGGAGGCGGGGTATTCAAAGCCCCTTTACCAGGAAGAGAATGCTGTCAGCGCGTAGGACAAGGCAGCCTGCCGCAGCACTGGAGACCAGCACAAGGCACCAGGACGCCGTTGGATAGTTAAGTATAAGACACCCCTGAAAATAAGACACCGTGCCTCTTTTGGGGCAAAAATTAATATACAATAGTGTCTTTTTTTTCGGGGTAACATGGTAGATAGCTATTAGATAGATATGAGATAGATACATAGATAGATAGATATGACACAGATAGATAGCTATTAGATAGAGATAGGAGATAGATAGATAGATAGATAGATAGATAGATATTAGATCGATGGACAAACAGATAGATAGGAGATTGATAAATAGATAGATAGGAGATTGATAAATAGATAGATAGGAGATGGATAGATAGGAAATAGATAGATAGATATGAGATAGATAGATAGATAGAGAGATAGATATGAGATAGATAGATATGAGATAGATAGAAAGAAGATCGATAAATAGATAGATAGGAGATAGATGGATAGATATTAGATAGATATGACATAGATAGATAGATAGATAGATAGATAGATAGATATGAGATAGATAGATAGATATGAGATAGATAGATAGATAGAGAGATAGATATGAGATAGATAGATATGAGATAGATAGATAGAAAGAAAGAAGATCGATAAATAGATAGATAGGAGATAGATGGATAGATATTAGATAGATATGACATAGATAGATAGATAGATAGATATGACACAGATAGATAAATAGATAGATACAGAGAAATAGATAGATAGATAATCCACAACCTGCAGAGATAGGTCTGCAGCGTAAATCAATCTACGTTACAGATTTGAAATCTGCATCATGTCCATATATTCTGCAGATTGCCAGCACAATTGCAAAGTGTGAAATTAGCAAATCTGAAGAATTTCTGCACTGAAATCCTTGACAAAATACTGCACTATTTGGCATGTTTTTTGCTGTTGCAGATATAGGGCTGCAGATGAGCGTATGCACAAATATGCTTGCCTCAGCACTACGTATTTGCGCTGGGAATGACGTTAATGTGGGCGTGTGTGCATAGAACTATAGCGCCAGTGCATATGTGCGCGCAACACCTCCCACCCTGACTTAAAAGCCTACTTAGCCTAATAAGGTCTAGATGTGTTCTTATCCCTGCATATGCCCGTGTGTATTGCGAGCACATTTGCGCACCTCCCATAGACTTTTATGGGGACCTTTGGCTGAAATTCATGTGCAAGATGTGGAAATGTGTACAAACCCAATGAAACTAATGTGTTCTATTCTCTGTGTCTTGTACACACAAATACATGTGTCCATGTGAAGCCAGCTTAAATGACTGCAATTTGAACTCCAGGTTTTTACAATAACCTTTATTTTAACTCTATGCAGGTAAAACCAGGATCCACATGCGCGGTCTTTGGATTAGGTGGAGTTGGTCTCTCGGTTATCATTGGCTGTAAGACAGCAGGAGCTTCTCGGATCATTGCAATAGATGTTAAGAAAGATAAATTTGAAAAAGCTAAAGAGATTGGCGCAACAGAATGTATCGCCCCACAAGACTGTGACAAACCCATCGCACAGGTGCTGGTTGAACAAACTGGTGGCGGAGTAGACTATGTGTTTGAATGCATTGGCAATATTGAGACTATGGTAAGTAAATGTCACTGTAGGAAGTTGTATCTGTAGATAGCTACAAGACAATTTATTATATACATTCAGGTGTGGAACCACTGTGTCGTTCCTCTGAGCCGGGAACCACCCGGCAGGACTGACAGCCGACCCAGAGACTGGATGCTTACTCCTTGGCGTGAGGCTTGGTACGAGAGACTGGAACTGAGCTAGCACTGAGCTGGTGAGGGATAATGAAGTCCCTGCCTAACAGAGCAGAGTGATCGTCCCGACAAGGACACCCCTGAACTGGAACCTGGGCACTTTATAACCCTGTCAAGGCCCTAACCAGAACAGGACATATCAAGCAGAAACGGGAACCAAGGACATGAGCAGGAACAAGAGATCTGGATGAAGCACAAGTAGCTAACAGCTACAGCGGACTTGAGATCAGTTATAACAGAGATACTGCAGGAGCAGCAGCCACAAGCCGTCATAGGAGTACAACAACCCGGAATCACTGGATAGCAAAACTGGGGAAGCTATATAGTGGAGTGGTTGGCAAACAGCCTCCAGCTGAGCAGAGTAGTGAGGAACTGTTAACTCCGGAGATGCTGAAGCAAAATAAATACAAACTCAGATAACAGGGCAGAGCAGCAGACCTGTCTGCTATACCTAACACTAATTCTCCATAGCACACACTTAAATAGCAGTGTCATGGAGGATATTATGCAGCAGTACTGCGCAGTGTAGAAGTCATTTCAGTAGCTGTGGGACAGTGAACCACTTAGTATTAGTTGCAGTCATGTTTGTATGAGTCTTCCTGCTTTTGTCTCCCTCTTCTTCCCCCTCTCCTCTTCATAGATTTCTATAGGCAGTATGAGTCATCACCCTCCTCTACTTTGTGTGGTTTTTATGTATATCTCTGTTACTAGAGATGGCATCACTTGACAACAGGCAATGAACACCAATTTAGTAGGAAGGGAGACCATTAGTGGGCAACAATTTAGAGTAATATTTCAGCCCAAAAAACAGGTAAATAAAGTGATTTACACTTTTGCTAGTTATAGCACTGGCTATCATATTAACACAAGTTGTCTCTAGTTGTGTGGACCATGTAAGTTATACATTTCATTACTACTGTATGCTTGTGTCCTACAGACTTCTGCCATACATGCAAGTAACTATGCTTATGGGACAACGGTATTTATTGGAATTTCGGGTTTAGCAAAAACCATTACGTTTGATCCAATGATATTGCTGACTGGGCGCACAATAAAAAGCTCATTATTTGGAGGTATAGTAGTGGATATTTGTTTGATTCTTGCTACAATCCTTTTGCATGACAAACTATGTAGATTGCGATATTAAGCTGTTTTTAAACCTGCTATAGTCATAGCACATAAAATTGGCAAAAAGTGCAAAGTCAAAAAGTAAAAAATAATTCCTCTTAGGGAGAATGCACACGGGCGGAAATTCCGCAGTGGGATTTCTTGCAGAATTTCCGCCTGTGTATGCTGCCATAGGATTGCATTAGATTGGATTTGACCGTGTGAAAACTCTCGCGGTAAACAAATCTCAGCATGTCCTATTTCTGCGCGAGTCTCGCAGATCCCGCATAGAAACATCACCTCTGACACGCCGGCTCTGCTCTGCGCATGTGCCGCCTGGGCAGCAGTCGGCACATAGCAGAGCGGAGGAGACACCGGAGGAGGTGAGCCACGGGGGGCCACTGCAGGGGATAGCTCCATCCCGCTGCGAGAATTCTCGCAGGTGGATCCGACCCTGACGTCCACATGAGGCCTTAGTCATCTACAGTAAGAAGTAAACAAGAACCCTTGATGCGGGTTGTGAGCTTGTGTATTTTGACAAAAATATTAACCAATACCTTGTATTTATCAATTTTTATCAGTAACAACATGCAGTGCGTCTTTGAATGCTGGGGGAGCCCAGGATGCTAGTGCCAGTGTGGTTCACCTATGAGGTGCAGGGCAGCCTGCTGCATTAAAGTATGGCATTAATAGGTTGTAAGCCTGTATGGTGCCCTACACATATTATGTGGCCCGACACCCTTAATATGCCCTTTTTTATACAAGAATAGTACTAAGCAGCCGCCCTCCTCAATATAAGGAAGGTGTGTGCATGACTGTCCATGAGTACCTTCACCGGTGCTATTGCTCCTCCATATAGCAGCTTGGCTGTACTCATGTTTGGGATGTGGCCTTCTTGTACTAGTATATTAGTAAGTTTCTGTGATTCTTTTTTTCCCCTTAGTCATCTAGGATAATGGAAAATGATTTGCCCATATAATAATAATAATAATAATCTTTATTTGTATAGCACCAACTTATTCCGCAGCGCTTTCAGGCATGGATAAATGCAAAACAATACAACAATTACAATGTAAGGTACATTGGGTTAGACACAAATGGGTTGGGGGAGATACAGGAGGTTCAAGGGGTGGGGGGAGCAAGGCATGGAGAACACAGGCAATAGGGAATTTCATGTGCAGATCAATTATTAGAAGGTGCACGGGGTGGGACACCAGGTCAGGATATTTGGTATGCTTCCCTGAAGAGGTGCGTTTTTAAGGCACGTCTGAAATTTCGTGCATCGGGAATTGTCCGGATGCCTTGGGGTAGAGCATTCCAGAGGATGGGTGCTGCTCTGGTGAAGTCCTGGAGACGAGCATGTGAGGTTCGTATTACAGGGGTGTTTAGTCTGAGTGTGTTAGCCATTTGGAGTGAGCGGGCTGGGTGGTGTACTGACAGTAGGGAGGCGATGTATGCTGGCGTAGCGCCATGCAGAGCTTTGTGAGTGAGGTAGAGGAGTTTAAATTTAGTTCTGCAGTGTATGGGCAGCCAATGCAGTGACTGGCATAATGCAGAGGCGTCTGAGTATTGACTGGATAGAAAAATGAACCTAGCTGCTGCATTTAGTATGGATTGGAGTGGAGCGAGTTTGATGCGGGGGAGGCCGATGAGTAGCGAGTTGCAGTAGTCAAGCCTGGAGTGGATGAGGGCGACCACGAGCGTCTTTAGCGTATTCGTGGTTAGGAATGGATGTATTTTAGCAATACCGTATATACTCGAGTATTAGCCGACCTGAGTATAAGCCGAGACAATAAGTTTCACCACAAAAAACTGGGAAAACTTATTGACTCGAATATAAGCCGAGCTATACTCCAGTATATACTAGGTAAAAAAAAAACCTCCATACTCACCTCCCAGGCGGTGTCTGTGCGATAAGCTGCTTGAATTCTCCCCGCTGTCATCCCCTGCTGTCCTCTCTGCTCGGCTCTGTCAGTGCTGTGTAAGTAAGCACTGTGATTGGATTGAGCGTCAGCCAATCACAGCTGGTGCTTGATCCAATCACAGCGCTAACTTACACAGCACTGACAGCAGGGGATTTGAAAGCCGAGCAGGGAGATGACAGCGGTGAGAATTCTAAAGCAGCTTGATTGGCTGTGAATGATCGAATTCCGGCTGTGATTGGCTGGCGCTCACTCCAATCACAGCTCTTACTTACACAGCGCTGATGGTGGAGGATGACATAGCCGAGCAAAGAGGACGGTGCGGGATGACAGCGGAGAGAATTCAAGCAGTCTGTCGCACCGCCACCGGAGACAGAGACGCCGGCTGGGAGGTGAGAATGGAGGTTTTTTTTTAAAGCCTTCCCTGACTTGAATATAAGCTATGGGGGGCTTTTTCAGCTAAAAAAAAATGTGCTGAAAAACTAGGCTTATACTCGAGTATATACAGTATTTCTGAGATGCATGTGGCATGTTTGGGCATCAAAGTGATTTGTTCATATCAATGGTTATAATTAGAGATGAGCGAACGCGTTCGTCCGAGCTTGATATTCGTGCGAATATTAGGGTGTTCGGGATGTTCGTTATTCGTGACGAACACCATGCGGTGTTCTGGTTACTTTCACTTCCTTCCCTGAGACGTTAGCGCGCTTTTCTGGCCAATTGAAAGACAGGGAAGGCATTACAACTTCCCCCTGCAACGTTTAAGCCCTATACCACCCCCCTGCTGTGAGTGGCTGGCGAGATCAGGTGTTCGCCTAATATAAAAGTCGGCCCCTCCCGCGGCTCGCCTCAGATGCGGTGTGAGTTAGATGAGGGACAGTGCTGTTTATACCGGAGCTGCTGTAGGGAAAGAATTGGTAGTTAGTGTAGGCTTCAAGACCCCCCAAAGGTCCTTATTAGGGCCACTGATAGCTGTGTGTTGGCTGCTGTTAGCAGTGGGATTTTTTTTTTCTCAAAATCGCCTCTGCAGACCGTTGCACCTGGCATTAGGGACAGAAGTGCTGCATAGGCAGGGAGAGTGTTAGGAGTGAGTGTAGCCTTCAAGAACCTCAACGGTCCTTTCTAGGGCCATATTTATCCGTGTGCAGTACTGTCCAGGCTGCTGTTGGCTGTGCTGCATTTTTTTTGGGCTTCTCAAAATCGCCTCTGCAGAGCATTCCACCCTCCATTGATACTGCAGGGAAAGAATTGTATAGGCAGGGCCACAACACAGTTATTATTCATAGAATATACGCAGTGCTGCCTGTTGGTGGGAAAAAACTGAAAACAAATCTATTTGTCCAGCCTCTGTCCGTCCTTACGGGCGGTGGACACGTGTGAGCTGCGTGAAAAACATTGCTAAATCATACGCAGCCAGCTACGCTTTACTGCTGGCTTCGCCATTTGCTTTCCTTAATTGGGAAAAAAAATACCTGCTCTCCAAGAGTTATAATAACTCTGCTACCCTCACGTTCTGTGACACATAAGCAGGGACACAGCACAGTTATTAAACTTCTCAGGTTCATTGAATATACGCAGTGCTGCCTGTTGGTGGGAAAAAACTGAAAAGAAATCTATTTGTCCAGCCTGTGTCCGTCCTTACGCCTGTGGAGACGTGTGAGCTGCGTGAAAAACATTGCTAAATCATACGCAGCCAGCTACGCTTTACTGCTGGGTTCGCCATTTGCTTTCCTTAATTGGGAAAAAAAATACCTGCTCTGCCACAGTTAATAACTCTGCTACCCTCACGTTCTGTGACACATAAGCAGGGACACAGCACAGTTATTAAACTTCTCAGGTTCATTGAATATACGCAGTGCTGCCTGTTGGTGGGAAAAAACTGAAAAGAAATCTATTTGTCCAGCCTGTGTCCGTCCTTACGCCTGTGGAGACGTGTGAGCTGCGTGAAAAACATTGCTAAATCATACGCAGCCAGCTACGCTTTACTGCTGGGTTCGCCATTTGCTTTCCTTAATTGGGAAAAAAAATACCTGCTCTCCAAGAGTTATAATAACTCTGCTACCCTCACGTTCTGTGACACATAAGCAGGGACACAGCACAGTTATTAAACTTCTCAGGTTCATTGAATATACGCAGTGCTGCCTGTTGGTGGGAAAAAACTGAAAAGAAATCTATTTGTCCAGCCTGTGTCCGTCCTTACGCCTGTGGAGACGTGTGAGCTGCGTGAAAAACATTGCTAAATCATACGCAGCCAGCTACGCTTTACTGCTGGCTTCGCCATTTGCTTTCCTTAATTGGGAAAAAAAAATACCTGCTCTGCCACAGTTAATAACTCTGCTACCCTCACGTTCTGTGACACATAAGCAGGGACACAGCACAGTTATTAAACTTCTCAGGTTCATTGAATATACGCAGTGCTGCCTGTTGGTGGGAAAAAACTGAAAAGAAATCTATTTGTCCAGCCTGTGTCCGTCCTTACGCCTGTGGAGACGTGTGAGCTGCGTGAAAAACATTGCTAAATCAGACGCACCCAGCTACGCTTTACTGCTGGCTTCGCCATTTGCTTTCCTTAATTGGGAAAAAAAAATACCTGCTCTGCCACAGTTAATAACTCTGCTACCCTCACGTTCTGTGACACATAAGCAGGGACACAGCACAGTTATTAAACTTAGATAATTCATTCACTAGAGGCAGTGGGGCCTTTCGTTTTCCAAAAAGGGCAAAAATTATATTTGGCCTGCAGTCTTGCGCCAATTTATTTCCTGCCTGGGAAATCTAATCACTGGTAATACAGCATGCTGAGGGGTAGGGGTAAGCCTAGAGGACGTGGACGTGGACGTGGCCGAGGACGCGGAGGGCCAAGTGAGGGTGTGGGCACAGGCCAAGCTCCTGATCCAGGTGTGTCGCAGCTGTCTGCTGCGCGATTAGGAGAGAGGCACGTTTCTGGCGTCCCCACATTCATCGCCCAATTAATGGGTCCACGCGGGAGACGGTTATTAGAAAATGAGCAGTGTGAGCAGGTCCTGTCCTGGATGGCAGAAAGTGCTTCGAGCAACCTATCGTCTACCCGCAGTTCTGCGCCGTCCACTGCTGCCAATCCGAATCCTCTGTCTGCTGCTCCTCCTTCCTCCCAGCCTCCTCACTCCACTACAATGACACCTGCTCAGGAGCGGGAACACTCCCAGGAACTGTTCTCGGGCCCCTGCTTAGATTGGGCAGCAGCGGTTCCTCTCCCACCAGAGGAGTTTATCGTCACTGATGCCCAACCATTCGAAAGTTCCCGGGGTCCGGGGGAAGAGGCTGGGGACTTCCGCCAACTGTCTCAACAACTTTCTGTGGGTGAGGAGGACGATGACGATCAGACACAGTTGTCTTGCAGTGAGGTAGTAGTAAGGGCAGTAAGTCCCAGGGAGCAGCGCACAGAGGATTCGGAGGAAGAGCAGCAGGACGATGAGGTGACTGACCCCACCTGGTGTGCAACGCTTACTCAGGAGGACAGGTCTTCAGAGGGGGAGTCAAGGGCATCAGCAGGGCAGGTTGCAAGAGGCAGTGCAGTGGCCAGGGGTAGAGGCAGGGCCAGACCGAATAATCCACCAAGTGTTTCCCAAAGCGCCCCCTCGCGCCATGCCACCCTGCGGAGGCCGAGGTGCTCTAAGGTCTGGCAGTTTTTCACAGAGACGCCTGACGACCGACGAACAGTGGTGTGCAACCTTTGTCGCGCAAAGCTCAGCCGGGGAGCCAACACCAACAGCCTCACCACCACCACCATGCGCAGACATATGATGGCCAAGCACCCCGCAAGGTGGGACAAAGGCCGTTCACCGCCTCCGGTTTGCACCCCTGCCTCTCCCCCTGTGCCCCAACCTGCCACTGAGATGCAACCCCCCTCTCAGGACACAGGCACTACCGCCTCATGGCCTGCACCCACACCCTCATCTCCGCTGTCCTCGGCCCCATCCAGCAGTGTAGTTCAGCGCACCGTTCAGCCGTCGCTTGCGCAAGTGTTCGAGCGCAAGCGCAAGTACGCCGCCACGCACCCGCACGCTCAAACGTTAACCCTCCGCATCGCAAAATTCATCAGCCTTGAGATGCTGCCGTATAGGGTTGTGGAAACGGAGTCCTTCAAAAGTATCATGGAGGCGGCGGCCCCGCGCTACTCAGTTCCCAGTCGCCACTACTTTTCCCGATGTGCCGTCCCAGCCCTGCACGACCACGTCTCCCGCAACATTGTGCGCGCCCTCACCAACGCAGTTACTGCCACGGTCCACTTAACTACGGACACGTGGACAAGCACAGGCGGGCAGGGCCACTATATCTCCCTGACGGCACATTGGGTGAATTTAGTGGAGGCTGGGACAGAGTCAGAGCCTGGGACCGCTCACGTCCTACCCACCCCCAGAATTGCGGGCCCCAGCTCGGTGGTGGTATCTGCGGAGGTGTATGCTTCCTCCACTAAAGCACCCTCCTCCTCCTCCTCCTCCTCTGTCTCACAATCAAGATGTGTTAGCAGCAGCATGTCGCCAGCAGTCGGTGTCGCGCGGTGTGGCAGCACAGCGGTGGGCAAGCGTCAGCAGGCCGTGCTGAAACTACTCAGCTTAGGCGATAAGAGGCACACGGCCCACGAACTGCTGCAGGGTCTGACACAGCAGACCGACCGCTGGCTTGCGCCGCTGAGCCTCCAACCGGGCATGGTCGTGTGTGACAACGGCCGTAACCTGGTGGCGGCTCTGCAGCTCGGCAGCCTCACGCACGTGCCATGCCTGGCCCACGTCTTTAATTTGGTGGTTCAGCGGTTTCTGAAAAGCTACCCACGCTTGTCAGACCTGCTCGTAAAGGCGCGCCGGCTCTGCGCACATTTCCGCAAGTCCCACACGGACGCTGCCACCCTGCGCACCCTGCAACATCACTTTAAGCTGCCAGTGCACCGACTGCTGTGCGACGTGCCCACACGGTGGAACTCTACGCTCCACATGTTGGCCAGGCTCTATGAACAGCGTAGAGCTATAGTCGAATACCAACTCCAACATGGGCGGCGCAGTGGGAGTCAGCCTCCTCAATTCCTTTCAGAAGAGTGGGCCTGGTTGGCAGACATCTGCCATGTCCTTGGTAATTTTGAGGAGTCTACCCAGGTGGTGAGCGGCGATGCTACAATCATTAGCGTCACCATTCCTCTGCTATGCATCTTGAGAAATTCCCTGCAAACCATAAAGGCAGCTGCTTTGCGCTCGGAAACGGGGGCGGGGGAAGACAGTATGCCGCTGGATAGTCAGAGCACCCTCCTGTCTATTTCTCAGCGCGTACAGGAGGAGGAGGAGGAGCATGAGGAGGATGAGGAGGAGGGGGAAGAGACAGCTTGGCCCGCTGCTGACGGTACACCGGCTGATTGCCTGTCATCCTTTCAGCGTGTATGGCCTGAGGAGGAGGAGGAGGATCCTGAAAGTGATCTTCCTAGTGAAGACAGCCATGTGTTGCGTACAGGTACCCTGGCACACATGGCTGACTTCATGTTAGGATGCCTTTCTCGTGACCCTCGCGTTGCACGCATTCTGGCCACTACGGATTACTGGGTGTACACACTGCTCGATCCACGGTATAAGGAGAACCTGCCCACTCTGATTCCCGAAGAGGAAAGGGGTTCGAGAGTGTTGCTATACCACAGGACCCTTGCGGACAAGCTGATGGTAAAATTCCCAGCCGACAGCGCTAGTGGCAGAAGGCGCAGTTCCGAGGGCCATGTTGCAGGGGATGTGCGTAGATCGAGCAGCATGTACATCCCAGGCAGTGCAACAGTCTTTAAGGGCCTGGCCAGCTTTATGGCTCCCCACCAAGACTGTGTCACCGCTCCCCAGTCACGGCTGAGTCGGCGGGAGTACTGTAAAAGGATGGTGAGGGAGTACGTAGCGGATCGCACGACCATCCTTGGTGACGCCTCTGCCCCCTACAACTACTGGGTGTCGAAGCTGGACACGTGGCCTGAACTAGCCCTGTATGCCCTTGAGGTGCTTGCTTGTCCTGCGGCTAGCGTGTTGTCGGAGAGGGTGTTTAGTGCGGCTGGGGGAATCATCACCGATAAGCGTAGCCGCTTGTCAACCGACAGTGCCGACAGGCTAACACTCATCAAGATGAACAAAGGCTGGATTTCGCCAGACTTCTGTTCTCCACCAGCGGACAGCAGCGATACGTAAGCAATACGTAGGCTGCACCCGCGGATGGAAGCTACGTTCTCTCTCACCATCCAAAACGGGGACATTTGTGCTTCATCAATCTGTGTCTAATATTCCTCCTCCTCCTCCTCCTGCTCCTCCTCCTGAAACCTCACGTAATCACGCTGAACGGGCAATTTTTCTTAGGGCCACAAGGCTCACTCAAATAATTTTTCAGAACAATTTTTATAAGTTTCAATTAGCTTAAAAGCGTTGGAACTTTAACTTGAACCAATTTTTCGTTACACTGGGCTGCCTCCAGGCCTAGTTACCACTTAAGCCACATTAACCAAAGCGATTCACCTGCCATCTTGGTTGGGCATGGCCAATTTTTACTGAGGTACATTAGTACTGTTGGTACACCAATTTTTTGGGGCCCTCACCTACAGTGTAATCATAGTAATTTCTATGTTCTTCGCCTGCACTCATGGTACAGAAAGGTGTGTGGGGTTGGCCTACAGTTTAGCTACATAAATGTCACTTGTGCCTTGGCTATACTAAGGCTACTGAAATGGAACGAAGACTGCGCTCCCGCTATACTGCTGCTTCAGAATTGTTACTGGGGCCTGTCTTGAGTGCTACTATTGCTTACATGGAACGAAGACTGCGCTCCCGCTATACTGCTGCTTCAGAATTGTTACTGGGGCCTGTCTTGAGTGCTACTATTGCTTACATGGAACGAAGACTGCGCTCCCGCTATACTGCTGCTTCAGAATTGTTACTGGGGCCTGTCTTGAGTGCTACTATTGCTTACATGGAACGAAGACTGCGCTCCCGCTATACTGCTGCTTCAGAATTGTTACTGGGGCCTGTCTTGAGTGCTACTATTGCTTACATGGAACGAAGACTGCGCTCCCGCTATACTGCTGCTTCAGAATTGTTACTGGGGCCTGTCTTGAGTGCTACTATTGCTTACATGGAACGAAGACTGCGCTCCCGCTATACTGCTGCTTCAGAATTGTTACTGGGGCCTGTCTTGAGTGCTACTATTGCTTACATGGAACGAAGACTGCGCTCCCGCTATACTGCTGCTTCAGAATTGTTACTGGGGCCTGTCTTGAGTGCTACTATTGCTTACATGGAACGGACACGTGGAGAGGACACGTAGTGCCTCAAAAACATCCCCCTCCTCCTCCAACAGGGAAAACATTGTTGGCAAATGCCTTTGCATTGGTTCGTCTGGCGGCAGTCCAAGAATTTCACCTTTACCGACACTACAAGAGAGCCCCCCCACCATCCCCCCGCCACGGCCCACTTAATCCTGGCCACATTCCGAAAACCAACAAAATACAACCGTGGTACTAGGTCCGCAGTCACCACCACATTACCACCAACGCGGTTACTGTTAAGGTGCATATAACCACGGACACGTGGAGAGGACACGTAGTGCCTCAAAAACATCCCCCTCCTCCTCCAACAGGGAAAACATTGTTGGCAAATGCCTTTGCATTGGTTCGTCTGGCGGCAGTCCAAGAATTTCACCTTTACCGACACTACAAGAGAGCCCCCCCACCATCCCCCCGCCACGGCCCACTTAATCCTGGCCACATTCCGAAAACCAACAAAATACAACCGTGGTACTAGGTCCGCAGTCACCACCACATTACCACCAACGCGGTTACTGTTAAGGTGCATATAACCACGGACACGTGGAGAGGACACGTAGTGCCTCAAAAACATCCCCCTCCTCCTCCAACAGGGAAAACATTGTTGGCAAATGCCTTTGCATTGGTTCGTCTGGCGGCAGTCCAAGAATTTCACCTTTACCGACACTACAAGAGAGCCCCCCCACCATCCCCCCGCCACGGCCCACTTAATCCTGGCCACATTCCGAAAACCAACAAAATACAACCGTGGTACTAGGTCCGCAGTCACCACCACATTACCACCAACGCGGTTACTGTTAAGGTGCATATAACCACGGACACGTGGAGAGGACACGTAGTGCCTCAAAAACATCCCCCTCCTCCTCCAACAGGGAAAACATTGTTGGCAAATGCCTTTGCATTGGTTCGTCTGGCGGCAGTCCAAGAATTTCACCTTTACCGACACTACAAGAGAGCCCCCCCACCATCCCCCCGCCACGGCCCACTTAATCCTGGCCACATTCCGAAAACCAACAAAATACAACCGTGGTACTAGGTCCGCAGTCACCACCACATTACCACCAACGCGGTTACTGTTAAGGTGCATATAACCACGGACACGTGGAGAGGACACGTAGTGCCTCAAAAACATCCCCCTCCTCCTCCAACAGGGAAAACATTGTTGGCAAATGCCTTTGCATTGGTTCGTCTGGCGGCAGTCCAAGAATTTCACCTTTACCGACACTACAAGAGAGCCCCCCCACCATCCCCCCGCCACGGCCCACTTAATCCTGGCCACATTCCGAAAACCAACAAAATACAACCGTGGTACTAGGTCCGCAGTCACCACCACATTACCACCAACGCGGTTACTGTTAAGGTGCATATAACCAGTCTGACTGGGGCATGCAGACACCTTGACAGAATGAATAGTGTGTGGCACATAGGTTCCCCATTGCTATGCCCACGTGTGCAGCTCCTGATGGCGGTGGCACAGGATTGTATTTCTCATTGCTTCTGTACAGCATTGTGGGCTATCGCCCCGCCCCTATTAAAGAGGGTCGCTACCTAGCCGTGCCAACCCTGTGCAGTGTGTGCCTGCGGTCCCTCGTCGTGGCAGACGCACTTCTAAATAGACATGAGGGTGGTGTGGCATGAGGGCAGCTGAAGGCTGCGCAGGGACAGTTTGGTGTGCGCTGTGGGGGGGAGGGGGTGCGGTTGGGCAGCATGTAACTCAGGAGAAGTGGCAGTGGAGTGTCATGCAGGCAGTGATTGTGCTTTGTTGGAGGTAGTGTGGTGCTTAGCAAAGGTATGCCATGCTAATGAGCGCTTTTCAGAAGTAAAAGTTGTTGGGAGGGGGGGGGGGCCCACTCTTGCCGCTATTGTGGCTTAATAGTGGGACCTGTGAACTTAGGATGCAGCCCAACATGTAGCCCCTCGCCTGCCCTATCCGTCACTGTGTCATTCCCATCACTTTCCTGAATTGCCCAGATTTTCACACATGAAAACCTTAGCGAGCATCGGCGAAATACAAAAATGTTCTGGTCGCCCATTGACTTCAATGGGGTTCGTTGTTCGAAACGAACCCTCGAGCATCACGGGAAGTTCGTTACGAATAACGAACACCCGAACATTTTGGTGTTCGCTCATCTCTAGTTATAATGTGTTAATTCTGGACAGGGAGTCCTCCATAGTAATGGTTAAAGAAGTTCTTTGCTTATGTGATATTACTAGCATTTATTGTATGTGTCATGTGCCACACATTGATTCCACACATGTTCTATTCATTAACTAAAATATGTCATTCCTTTTTAGGTGTGAAAAGTAAACAGTTTGTTCCACAGTTGGTTTCAGATTATAATGCAAAAAAGTTTGATTTGGACAAACTAGTGTCACATAAGCTACCACTAGAAAAGATCAATGAAGGATTTGATCTCATGCGAGCTGGTAAAAGGTATGTATTGTTTCTGCAATATGACTTCTCCATCTCAATTTCAGTACTTATTTAATATTATTAAGCGGGAGGAAGATAATTACCATGCTGAGTCTCAGCCCTAAGCAACACAACCCCCTGTTTGAGACACCATAGAAAACATATCCTTCAACTGAGTTTCTTTTTTAACTGGTTGGTTGACTGGGACCATTCTTTTTGTCTGTTGATGTGATCACATGACGGCCAGTTGAGTGGTACTTGGGGCCAGGGCTTTTTTTTTTTTTTTACAGAAGAACCAAATGGGAGTTTGGAGTGGGACAGTTGGTTTATGTAAGAGCACTTGCTGACTTGTTTCTCCTAATTTAAATGGGTATGTCTTGGTGATAGACTGTCTATGGTGGTTGAGGGCCCAAGAGTTCAAAAAATAATCTGATGTATTTTAACTATTTGTATGATGGCGCCTCCAACCCTTCCTCTCCTACACACACTGCAATATATGTATGGTCTAAAATAAAGAGCATGATACTACTGTTGGCAGACCATCAGACCAATCAACTCCTTAAACTCTTGATCTCGAGAATCTTTATGATTCATCACATCATTAGTTTCCATCATTGGTGCCTTTAACTAGAATTATATACAACCTATAGCCTATGTGATCTGTGATCTTCATTTAAATGTGCATTTTAAGATAACTTTTTTATTTTCCTTGCAGCCTTAGGACAATAATGACATTTTGACACTGCAATTGAAGTTCCCATATCTACTGTTTCTTGTACCATTGAAGTGGAGATGCTCAAAGAGACCACACCAATGTGTTTAATGTAATTCCATAATGTAGTCCTCCATTGCAGCTAAAATAAACGCATATGTGGATTTTAGCTATGAATTATTGTGGTATTCAGAACAGTGTTATGGTGTCACATAATAGAATATGTATAAGATGACAAGAAATAAAACCTGTTCTACTTCACTGCTGGTTTTGTTTCTCTTACTCAACATACTGTATCTGGTTATAGGCATCTCCTTTAGGCTACATTCACATAGTGTTAAAACTTTCATGCTGGGTTAGGGCGCCCACCCACTGGCGTTTGCGATTTTCGTGCGTGAAAAACGCAGCATTTTTGCGGCGTTTTTCCCGCGTTTTCCGCCGCGTTTTCGCGGCTTTTCCGTTAATTTCCATTGACTTTCATGGGTGCATTAGGAGAAAAATAAGGACACATATGCAACTGACAGTTCCTATGTTAAAAAACGCAACGCAACGCAAAAAAAAACGCCAGTGGACAGGAGTACATTCAATTCTAATTGCTCTTGAGAAAAAACGCAAAACGCAAAGAAAAAAAAATCGCCAGTGGGTGGGCGCCCTTATTGTTCCTGTTTTACATCTGTATCACCGAAAACCACACGCAGATGGAACCAAAGGCTGCCATAACTAAAGTGGAGCTGCGGACTTAAGTCTTCTTTCGAAAGGTTTCTGTCAGTTTCGTGCTGGACAGAGTAGTACGACTTGGGCCTAACCATTGGTTAAACTTCATGCCAAAGTGTAAAATTCATCTTAATACATTTCATGTATCTCTTGAACCCAATATAACATTAAAATAGGAGTCAATTACGTTGCCATAGTAAATATTGCTGCAGCTAGAGAACAGCCTTCAAATGTGTCTACCCTTAACTTTTCTTGAATTGCATTGTTCTAAAATTATTTTACTGGATGGTGTAAGATTGTATTGAATTGGTATTATGATAAATTGTATATGTTAAAAATATACGTTCTTTTAACATGGGAGCCTATGATAACTTTTGGCCCATGGATGTCTGGAAGATGGTATCCATCAACACATCCATCGGAAGAATACTTTTTTTTTCATGTTTGATTAACATCTTGACCATAAATTTCAGGATATGTCAGGTTAAGAGACAAGTGGAGGAAGGATACATCTATATACAGCAGAAGCAATCAGCTTCCGATCAGTTCTGTTAAATCTACCTAAAGAGCTGTACCTTACCAAGATCTGATAGGCACCTCAGCAGTGATGTATGCCTCATATTTGGTTTTGCCAAGTGCCTCGTCCCTTTGATTGTTTATTAGACACAGCTCTGTACTGTTAGTAGTGGATGTGTCTGTATATTGAAATATACTACACCTTCATCGCTTTCAAGGTAATGCAACACCAAGCACAGCCACTACAAAAGGTTTGGAGCTATGTCTAATAAGCAATGAAAGGGATGGAGCACTCGTTCGAGCTCAGTGGGTGTGCTGAGAGTCAGACCCTCACTTATCTGATATTGATAGTCTGCCCTAAGGATAGACCCACTCATAGGCCATGTGAGCCAAATTTCCAAAGACGATTAGGGGTCCCAAGTCATTATCTTAAACTTTTAACTCAAATGTTCATTCCCCAACATTTAGACCTCATTACTTCTAGATTAGACTGATTCCTTTGACTGTTGGAAAACCAATGCCCAAAATATAATCAAACATAGTAGGTTATATATTTCCTAAACAGTTTTCTGGGGATACCAAATACTGCTTGTGGGTTTACTCCATCTGTTGTACAAGCCTCATGTACAGCATGTTTATCTTATACCTGATGAATTTGCTATAATACTTGGGATCTTGATTGCTGTGAATGGAGTAAGTAGAAATCTAACTGTCATGTGTTTCAGTAGATTGCAAAGTCTCTTTTAAGGACATGGCCTTGTCTAAATCATTCACTAGTAAGAAGTCCCACATTCTATTGAGTTATGACCTGCATGAAGAGGCATTCTTCTTCTAAGAGTGACCATACATTTTTAATGAAGCAAAGCAGGTGTGGGGTATATGATTAGAGCCCCAGTAACTGTGAAAGATGAAGCATGCCATTTATTCTGTCTTGGCAATGGATATTTCAGGTCTTACAGTGATTGGTGGCTTTTCCCTATATGAATTTATAGGCAGTAAACAGTCAATCGCTGTATGGATGGAGGAAGCAGGACTCAAAGGCTTTCTTAATATGTCCTAGTTGCACTTTTCTTTATCGGCTTCATTTAATCGACTATAAATATCCTTCAAGTCTGGTATGCGTTGCCAAAGAACTCTAGGTTGGTTTCATCTATCCACAGAACGTTTTCCCCAGAAGAATCGTGGTTTGTCTATCTAACATTTGCAAAATTCAGTCACACTTTTTCATGCCTTCTCTTAGCAGTGGGGTCCTCCTTGGCCTTCACCCATAGAGCCTTGTTTTGTTCAGTGTAGCATATGTACCTAGTTTCTTTTCCACATTTTGAACCAAATTTTGGACAGTCTTTTCATCAATTTTCATCTTTCCACCACATTGTCAAAGGTTCTTTATTGTTCCGTGGGTAGCAAACGTCTTGGTAAAATTTCAAACTGTGGACGCCTCATTGCCAAGGTCTTCCAGATAATCTTGTACCCTTTACACTGTTTATACTTGGTGATAATAGCATTTCTGGTCTGCTCAGACAGCTCACCTGTGAACAAGGAATGGAAAATACAACTGGCTTTTTAAAGCACTAAATCTAACATTCATAGACAAACTAAAGTCAGGTGAGCACTGACAAGGTGTGAAAAGGTGAGTTTAATTTCTAATTAATCACAAGTCAGTCTTTTTTTCTTTCAAAATTTTTTTGGGGAATTTTTGTGTCTTATGCATCACACAGCAGGTATGAACCCACTCTGTGTCACTTTGGACTGCTCCTAAGGGCAGCACTTAGGGGGTCTCCTGGTTTTGACCCTTTAACCCCTGCAACTTGTATCTGGCCTTAGCTACAGGGGCCTACAAGCTGTTACCCTAAGAATAGTCTCGGATCACAGAAGAAGTGAAGAATCCACAAGGGTACCGCTGGTCATGCCATAAAATCCAAAGCCTTTATTTTAAAGTGCCATACAAATGAGTAAAATGTAAGAAGGACGCGTTTCTACTCCTGCACGGAGTCTTCATCATCTTGAGGCATCATAGCGCAATATCACAGGGACAGACAGTGACATAGTCTATAATTAGACCGACATCAGGACAGGTGGAGTTCTTGCATAAATGGAGATACAGACAGAGGGTCAAGACAGGTGGCAATCAAGCAAAATATGCTTGAATAATCTGAGGTCAGGAAAAGTGGATGAACCGGCATGGGTCAGAACTAGGAATCAGGCAGAAATCAGAAACTCGTGTTTTCTTCTGTCCTGTGTGACACATTTTCTTGTGTCTCCAAAAACATTTTGTTTTGCTTTTCTTTTCCTTTTTTGCTATTTATTTTCCTTAGCTTCCACCTTTTGTGTATGACCACTTACTGGTTTCTTTTTAATTTCTATCTCATTGCTGCTGTGTTGGGCTGCCTGTTATTACTTGCAGCAGTGTTTCCTGGCAGTCCTCCAGGGTCAGCTGTATACACCAGGTTCTTTCTGGAGCTCAACGTCCTTCCAGATGTATCTGGCGGGCTTCGGCAAAATGGCAGCACCCATAGTTTCTTCATGGTGTTAGGGAAATTCAATGTTCCGTCAATATGCTGTGAGGCTCCAAATAGGCTCCAGAGGTAGTTATGGCAGCCGCCGTGGGAAAGCAATGGACACAGACATCATGACCGTGTCTTAAAGCAATCTACCTTTATTACAAAACATCTTTCTTTATATAGTATTTTAAAGGAGTGTGGTCTATTGTCAATAAGTGTACATTTTAGTCAGTCGTGTTTTTTTTTTTTTTTTTAAATTTGTCTTTATTGAACAAATCAGGGTACACACTTAACAATGCAATAAATTTGCTAGATTCCTTCTTCTTTTGTCCGTCCTGACCTGCATTTTTTTCCTTTTTGTTTTAACTATTATAAGACATCACAAACTAAACCTTAAAACATATAAATTACATACATTAAATTGAACTCTTGATCCACTATGACCACATATATATTTGGTCTACTGACCTATACGTTGAAGATCTTCAAAATTGTGGAGGTCCAGTCATGTGTTTTTACATAGATTAGCAGTTAATCATTAAGGCCTTGTCTTTACTGGACAGTTGCACAGTGTAACAGAAGATAAAGAAGAATGTAAGGTATATATACACACACACACGTTTGCTAAGTATTCTCTATTAGAGATGAGCGAGCACCAAAATGCTCGGGTGCTCGTTACTCGGGACGAAATTATCGCGATGCTCGAGGGTTCGTTTCGAGTAACGAACCCCATTGAAGTCAATGGGCGACCCGAGCATTTTTGTATATCGCCGATGCTCGCTAAGGTTTTCATTTGTGAAAATTTGGGCAATTCAAGAAAGTGATGGGAACGACACAGCAACGGATAGGGCAGGCGAGGGGCTACATGTTGGGCTGCATCTCAAGTTCCCAGGTCCCACTATTAAGCCACAATAGTGGCAAGAGTGCCCCCCCTCCCAACAACTTTTACTTCTGAAAAGCCCTCATTAGCAATGCATACCTTAGCTAAGCACCACACTACCTCCAACAAAGCACAATCACTGCCTGCATGACACTCCGCTGCCACTTCTCCTGGGTTACATGCTGCCCAACCCCCCCCCCCCCCCGCACGACCCAGTGTCCACAGCGCACACCAAAGTGTCCCTGCGCAGCCTTCAGCTGCACTCATGCCACACGCTGGCCTCATAGCCACACCACCCTCATGTCTATTTATAAGTGCGTCTGCCATGAGGAGGAACCGCAGGCGATAGCCCACAATGCTGTACAGAAGCAATGAGAAATATAATACTGTGCCACCGCCATCAGGATCTGCACACGTGGGCATAGCAATGGGGAACCTATGTGCCACACACTATTCATTCTGTCAAGGTGTCTGCATGCCCCAGTCAGACCGCGTTTTTTTATAAATAGTCACAGGCAGGTACAACTCCGCAATGGGAATTCCGTGTGCACCCACAGCATGGGTGGCTGCCTGGAACTCACCGGCTGTACATAAATGTATCCCATTGCAGTGCCCATCACAGCTGAGGTAACGTCCGATTAAATGCAGGTGGGCTTCGGCCCACACTGCATGCCCCAGTCACACTGGGGTTCTTTAGAAGTGGACACATGCAGTTACAACTCCCTGTGGACCCACAGCATGGGTGGGTGCCAGGAAGCCACCGGCGGTAGATAAATATATCCAATTGCATTGCCCATCACAGCTGAGGTAATGTCATGTTAAATGCAGGTGAGCTTCGGCCCACACTGCATGCCCCAGTCAGACTGGGGTTCTCTAGAAGTAGACACATGCAGTTACAACTCCCTGTAGACCCACAGCATGGGTGGCTCCCTGGAACCCACCGGCGGTACATAAATATATCCCATTGCAGTGCCCAGCACAGCTGATGTAACGTCAGCTTTAATGCAGGTGGGCAAAAAATTAATTGGATTACACTGTAGGCGAGGGCCCCAAAAAATTGGTGTACCAACAGTACTAATGTACGTCAGAAAAATTGCCCATGCCCAACCAAGAGGGCAGGTGAAACCCATTAATCGCTTTGGTTAATGTGGCTTAATTTGTAACTAGGCCTGGAGGCAGCCCAATTAAAATAAAAATTGGTTCAGGTGAAAGTTTCAACGCTTTAATGAGCATTGAAACGTATAAAAATTGTTTACAAAAATTATATGACTGAGCCTTGTGGGCCTAAGCAAAATTTCCCGTTCGGCGTGATTACGTCAGGTTTTAGGAGGAGGAGCAGGAGGAGGAGGATGAATATTATACACAGATTGATGAAGCTAAAAGGTCCACGTTTTTGATGGTGATAGAGAACAATGCTTCCATCCGCGGGTGCAGCCTACGTATTGCTTAGGTATCGCTGCTGTCCGCTGTTGGAGAAGAGAAGTCTGGTGAAATCCAGGCTTTGTTCATCTTGATGAGTGTAAGCCTGTCGGCACTGTCGGTTGACAGGCGGGTACGCTTATCTGTGATGATTCCCCCAGCCGCACTAAACACCCTCTCTGACAAGACGCTAGCCGCAGGACAAGCAAGCACCTCCAGGGCATACAGCGCGAGTTCAGGCCACGTGTCCAGCTTCGACACCCAGTAGTTGTAGGGGGCATAGGCGTCACGGAGGACGGTCGTGCGATCGGCTACGTACTCCCCCACCATCCTTTTACATTGCTCCCGCCGACTCAGCCTTGACTGGGGAGCGGTGACACAGTCTTGCTGGGGAGCCAGAAAGCTGTCAAAGGCCTTAGAGAGTGTTCCCCTGCCTGTGCTGTACATGCTGCCTGATCTCTGCGCCTCCCCTGCTACCTGGCCCACGGAACTGCGCCTTCTGCCACTAGCGCTGTCGGATGGGAATTTTACCATCAGTTTGTCCGCCAGGGTCCTGTGGTATAGTATCACTCTCGAACCCCTTTCCTCTTCGGGTATGAGAGTGGAAAGATTCTCCTTATACCGTGGGTCGAGCAGTGTGTACACCCAGTAATCCGTAGTGGCCAGAATGCGTGTAACGCGAGGGTCACGAGAAAGGCATCCTAACATGAAGTCAGCCGTGTGTGGCAGGGTACCTGTACGCAACACATGGCTGTCCTCTCTAGGAAGATCACTTTCAGGATCCTCCTCCTCCTCCTCAGGCCATACACACTGAAAGGATGACAGGCAAGCAGCATGGGTACCCTCAGCAGTGGGCCAAGCTGTCTCTTCCCCCTCCTCCTCATCCTCCTCATGCTCCTCCTCCTCCTCAACGCGCTGAGATATAGACAGGAGGGTGCTCTGACTATCCAGCGACATACTGTCTTCCCCCGCCTCTGTTTCCGAGCGCAAAGTGTCTGCCTTTATGCTTTGCAGGGAACTTCTCAAGAGGCATAGCAGAGGAATGGTGACGCTAATGATTGCAGCATTGCCGCTCACCATCTGGGTAGACTCCTCAAAGTTTCCAAGGACCTGGCAGATGTCTGCCAACCAGGCCCACTCTTCTGTAAAGAATTGAGGAGGCTGACTCCCACTGCGCCGCCCATGTTGGAGTTGGTATTCCACTATAGCTCTACGCTGCTCATAGAGCCTGGCCAACATGTGGAGCGTAGAGTTCCACTGTGTGGGCACGTCGCACAGCAGTCGGTGCACTGGCAGATTAAACCGATGTTGCAGGGTGCGCAGGGTGGCAGCGTCCGTGTGGGATTTGCGGAAATGTGAGCAGAGCCGGCGCACCTTTCCGAGCAGGTCTGACAAGCGTGGGTAGCTTTTCAGAAAGCGCTGAACCACCAAATTAAAGACGTGGGCTAGGCATGGCACGTGCGTGAGGCTGCCGAGCTGCAGAGCCGCCACCAGGTTACGGCCGTTGTCACACACGACCATGCCCGGTTGGAGGCTCAGCGGCGCAAGCCAGCGGTCGGTCTGCTCTGTCAGACCCTGCAGCAGTTTGTGGGCCGTGTGCCTCTTCTCTCCTAAGCTGAGTAGTTTCAGCACGGCTTCCTGACACTTGCCCACCGCTGTGCTGCCATGCCGCGCGACACCGACTGCTGGCGACGTGCTGCTGCTGACACATCTTGATTGCGAGACAGAGGTTGCGTAGGAGGAGGAGGAGGGTGGTTTAGTGGAGGAAGCATACACCGCCGCAGATACCACCACCGAGCTGGGGCCCGCAATTCTGGGCGTGGGTAGGACGTGAGCGGTCCCAGGCTCTGACTCTGTCCCAGCCTCCACTAAATTCACCCAATGTGCCGTCAGGGAGATATAGTGGCCCTGCCCGCCTGTGCTTGTCCACGTGTCCGTTGTTAAGTGGACCTTGGCAGTAACCGCGTTGGTGAGGGCGCGTACAATGTTGCGGGAGACGTGGTCGTGCAGGGCTGGGACGGCACATCGGGAAAAGTAGTGGCGACTGGGAACTGAGTAGCGCGGGGCCGCCGCCATGATACCTTTGAAAGCCTCCGTTTCCACAACCCTATACGGCAGCATCTCCAGGCTGATAAATTTGGCTATGTGCATGTTTAACGCTTGAGCGTGCGGGTGTGTGGCGGCGTACTTGCGCTTGCGCTCCAACACTTGCGCTAGCGACGGCTGGACGGTGCGCTGAGAGACATTGTTGGATGGGGCCGAGCACAGCGGAGGTGAGGGTGTGGGTGCAGGCCAGGAGATGGTAGTGCCTGTTTCCTGAGAGGGGGGTTGGATCTCAGTGGCAGGTTGGGGCACAGGGGGAGAGGCAGCGATGCAAACCGGAGGCGGTGAACCGCCTTCGTCCCACCTTGTGGGGTGCTTGGCCATCATATGTCTGCACATGCTGGTGGTGGTGAGGCTGGTGGTGGTGGCTCCCCGGCTGATCTTGGCGCGACAAAGGTTGCACACCACTGTTCGTCGGTCGTCTGCACTATCAGTGAAAAACTGCCAGACCTTTGAGCACCTCGGCCTCTGCAGGGTGGCATGGTGCGAGGGGGCACTTTGGGAAACAGTTGGTGGATTATTCGATCTGGCCCTGCCTCTACCCCTGGCCACCGCATTGCCTCTTCCAACCTGCCCTGCTGCTGCACTTGCCTCCCCCTCTGAAGACCTGTCCTCACTAGGCGTAGCAAACCAGGTGGGGTCAGTCACCTCATCGTCCTGCTGCTCTTCCTCTGAATCCTCTGTGCGCTCCTCCCTCGGACTTACTCCAATTACTACTACCTGAGTGATAGACAACTGTGTCTCATCGTCATCGTCCTCCTCACCCACTGAAAGCTCTTGAGACAGTTGCCGGAAGTCCCCAGCCTCATCCCGGACCCCGGGAACTTTCCAAAGGTTGGGCATCGGTCACGACAAACTCCTGCGGTGGGAGAGGAACCATTGCTGGCCATTCTGGGTAGGGGCCCGGGAACAGTTCCTGGGAGTCTGCCTGCTCCTCAAAATGTGTCATTGTAATGGAGTGAGGAGGCTGGGAGGAAGGAGGAGCAGCAGCCAGAGGATTCAGAGTTGCAGCAGTGGACGGCGCAGAACTCTGGGTGGTCGATAGATTGCTGGATGCACTTTCTGCCATCCACGACAGGACCTGCTCACACTGCTCATTTTCTAATAAAGGTCTACCGCGTGGACCCATTAATTGTGAGATGAATGTGGGGACGCCAGAAACGTGCCTCTCTCCTAATCCTACAGCAGTCGGCTGCGATACACCTGGATCAGGAGCTCGGCCTGTGCCCACACCCTGACTTGGGCCTCCGCGTCCTCGGCCGCGTCCACGTCCTCTAGGCCTACCCCTACCCCTCAGCATGGTGTATTACCAGTAGTGCAGAAACAGAACGCTGTAATTAAATGTGCCGCTTATTGGCCTGTGGTTGGAGGCTGACTTCGCTTACGGAACGCACAGCAGAGGCAGGAAAGAATTTTGCGCAAGCCTGCTGTAACACTTAGCTGGCTGCGTATGAATTAGGACAACTACCCCCAGCAGAGACCCAGTACACTTGTGGACAGGAATACAGCGGTGATGTAAGAGGCAACAAAGAGGCAGGAAAGAATTTTGCGCAAGCCTGCTGTAACACTTAGCTGGCTGCATATGAATTAGGACAACTACCCCCAGCAGAGACCCAGTACACTTGTGGACAGGAATACAGCGGTGATGTAAGAGGCAACACAGAGGCAGGAAAGAATTTTGCGCAAGCCTGCTGTAACATTTAGCTGGCTGTGTATGAATTAGGACAACTACCCCCAGCAGAGACCCAGTACACTTGTGGACAGGAATACAGCGGTGATGTAAGAAGCAACACAGAGGCAGGAAAGAATTTTGCGCAAGCCTGCTGTAACACTTAGCTGGCTGCGTATGAATTAGGACAACTACCCCCAGCAGAGACCCAGTACACTTGTGGACGGTCACAGGCAGCCCAAATAGATTTTTTTCCCCAAATGTTTTTGGAAAGGCCCACTGCCTATATACACTAAATATGTCTTCTGTCCCTGCCTCACCACTACTGGCCCTTGACAATGTAAAATTACTGCAGGACGCAATGCTCTGCACGGCCGATATACAAAAAAAAAATGTGCAACACTGCAAAAAGCAGCCTCCACACTACTGCACACGGTTAGATGTGGCCCTAAGAAGGACCGTTGGGGTTCTTGAAGCCTAAAATAACTCCTAACGCTCTCCCTATAGCAGCTCCGGCACCAGCAGCACTGTCCCTGATCTCTGTCAGAATGCATCTGTGGCGAGCTGCGGGAGGAGCCGATTTATATACTCGGGTGACACCTGATCTCGCCAGCCACTCACTGCAGGGGGGTGGTATAGGGCTTGAACGTCGCAGGGGGAAGTTGTAATGCCTTCCCTGTCTTTCTATTGGCCAGAAAAGCGCGCTAACATCTCAGAGATGAAAGTGAAAGTAACTCGAACATCGCGTGGTACTCGTCTCGAGTAACGAGCATCTCGAACACGCTAATACTCGAACTAGTATCAAGCTCGGACGAGTACGTTCGCTCATCTCTATTCTCTATTTCTAACCCCTGTAACAATGTAATCTTGCCGTGCAAACAACACATGAATGTACAAGCGTAGATCAAAGACTAGCTGATATACCCGGCTTCACCAGAGTTAATTTGGTACTGGTGTTTATCTGGTGTTCACATGGAAAATCTTATGAAGTCATGGTTACTTTAGAGATACTGAGGAAAAACATATGTTCACCATTTTGCATAGTTCTCTGCGTTACCTAGGAAACACCACGGGGAGGCAACCATGCGACGTTTCCTTTATATAAAATGACATCAGGAAGTGAGAGAATTAGATTACGTATATAAAATTTGGACACTTAATTCTTTTGCGCTTAGAATTGAATAATCGAGTTAGGACCTATGAACTTTTCCTATTTATGACACAATCAATGCTTGTGCCAAATTTCATGTTTCTATGACATTGGTAAGTGAGAGATTTAGATTATGTATGTAAAATTTGGACGCTAATTCTTTTGTGCATAGAATTGAATAATGGAGTTGGGACCCATTAGCTTTTCCTATTTATGACATAATCAATGCTCGTGCCAAATTTCCCGTTTCTATGACACCGGAAAGTGAAAAAATTACATTCCGCACGTAAAATTTGGACGCTAATTCTTTTGTGCATAGAATTGAATAATGAAGTTGGGACCCATTAGCTTTTTCTATTTATGACATAATCAATGCTCGTGCCAAATTTCCAGTTTCTATGACACCGGAAAGTAAAAAAAATTACATTCCGCACGTAAAATTTGGACGCTAATTCTTTTGCGCTAGAATTGAATAATCAAGTTGGGACCTATGAACTTTTCCTATTTATGACATAATCAATGCTCGTGCCAAATTTCACGTTTCTATGACACCGGAAAGTGAGAAAATTAGATTCCGCACGTAAAATTTGGACGCTAATTCTTTTGCGCATAGAATTGAATATTCGAGTTGGGACCCATTAACTTTTCATATTTATGACACAATCAATGCTCGTGCCAAATTTCATGTTTCTATCACATTGGGAAGTGAGCGATTTAGATTATGTACGTAAAATTTGGACGCTAATTCTTTTGTGCATAGAATTGAATAATCGAGTTGGGACCCACTAGCTTTTCCTATTTATGACATAATCAATGCTCGTGCCAAATTTCCCGTTTCTATGACACCGGAAAGTGAGAAAATTACATTCCACACGTAAAATTTGGACGCTAATTCTTTTGTGCATAGAATTGAATAATCGAGTAGGGACCCATTAGTGTTTCCTATTTATGACATAGTCAATGCTTGTGCCAATTTTTCTGTTTCTATGACACCGGAAAGTGAAAAAATTACATTCCGCATGTAAAATTTCGATGCCAATTCTTTTGCGCTAGAATTGAATAATCGAGTTGGGATCTATGAACTTTTCCTATTTATGACATAATCAATGCTTGTGCCAAATTTCACGTTTCTATGACACCGGAAAGTGAGAAAATTAGATTCCGCACGTAAAATTTGGACGCTAATTCTTTTGCGCTAGAATTGAATAATCGAGTTGGGACCCATTAGCTTTTACTATTTATGACATAATTAATGCTCGTGCCAAATTTCCTGTTTGTATGACACTGGAAAGTGAAGAAATTACATTCCGCACGTAAAATTTGGATGCTAATTCTTTTGCGCATAGAATTGAATATTCGAGTTGGGGCCCATTAGCTTTTACTATTTATGACATAATCAATGCTCGTGCCAAATTTCCCGTTTCTATGACATCGGAAAGTGAAAAAATTACATTCCGCACGTAAAATTTCGACGCATATTCTTTTGCGCTAGAATTGAATATTCGAGTGTGGACCTATGAACTTTTCCTATTTATGACATAATCAATGCTCGTGCCAAATTTCACATTTCTATGACACTGGAAAGTGAGAAAAATAGATTCCGTACGTAAAGTTTGGACGCTAATTCTTTTGCGCATAGAATTGAATAATCGAGTTGGGACCCATTAGCGTTTCCTATTTATGACATAATCAATGCTCGTGCCAAATTTCCCGTTTCTATGACACTGGAAAGTGAAAAAATTACATTCCGCACGTAAAATTTCGACGCTAATTCTTTTGCACATAGAATTGAATAATCGAGTTGGGACCCATTAGCTTTTCCTATTTATGACATAATCAATGCTCGTGCCAAATTTCCCGTTTCTATGACATCGGAAAGTGAAAAAATTACATTCCGCACGTAAAATTTCAACGCCAATTCTTTTGCGCTAGAATTGAATATTCGAGTTGGGACCTATGAACTTTTTCTATTTATGACATAATCAATGCTCGTGCCAAATTTTACGTTTCTATGACACCGGAAAGTGAGAAAATTAGATTCCGTACGTAGGTTTGGACGCTAATTCTTTTGCGCATAGAATTGAATAATCGAGTTGGGACCTATTAGCGTTTCCTATTTATGACATAATCAATGATCGTGCCAAATTTCCCATTTCTATGACACCGGAAAGTGAAAAAATTACATTCCGCACGTAAAATTTCGAAGCCAATTCTTTTGCACTAGAATTGAATAATCGAGTTGGGACCTATGAACTTTTCCTATTTATAACATAATCAATGCTTGTGCAAAATTTCACGTTTCTATGACACCGGAAAGTGAGAAAATTAGATTCCGTACGTAAAATTTGAACGCTAATTCTTTTGTGCTAGAATTGAATAATCGAGTTGGGACCCATAAGCTTTTACTATTAATGACATAATCAATGCTCGTGCCAAATTTCCTGTTTGTATGACACCGGAAAGTGAAGAAATTACATTCCGCACGTAAAATTTGGACGCTAATTCTTTTGTGCATAGAATTGAATAATGGAGTTGGGACCCATTAGCTTTTCCTATTTATGACATAATCAATGCTTGTGCCAAATTTCCTGTTTCTATGACACCGGAAAGTGAAAAAATTACATTCCGCACGTAAAATTTCGACGCCAATTCTTTTACGCTAGAATTGAATAATGAAGTTGGGACCCATTAGCTTTTCCTATTTATGACATAATCAATGCTCCTGCCAAATTTCGAGTTTCTATGACACCGGTAAGTGAGAGAATTAGATTCCGTACGTAAAATTTGGACGCCAATTCTCTTGCGCTAGAATTGAATAATCGAGTTGGGACCTATGAACTTTTCCTATTTATGACATAATCAATGCTCGTGCCAAATTTCACGTTTCTATGACACCGGAAAGTTAGAAAATTAGATTCTGTACGTAAAGTTTCGAGGCAAATTCTTTTGCGCATAGAATTGAATATTCGAGTTGGGACCCATTAGCGTTTCCTATTTATGACATAATCAATGATTGTGCCAAATTTCCCGTTTCTATGACACCGGAAAGTGAAAAAATTACATTCCGCACGTAAAATTTCGACGCCAATTCTTTTACGCTAGAATTGAATAATCAAGTTGGGACCCATTAGCTTTTCCTATTTATGACATAATCAATGCTCCTGCCAAATTTCGAGTTTCTATGACACCGGTAAGTGAGAGAATTAGATTCCGTACGTAAAATTTGGACGCCAATTCTCTTGCGCTAGAATTGAATAATCGAGTTGGGACCTATGAACTTTTCCTATTTATGACATAATCAATGCTCGTGCCAAATTTCACGTTTCTATGACACCGGAAAGTGAGAAAATTACATTCCGTACGTAAAGTTTCGACGCAAATTCTTTTGCGCATAGAATTGAATATTCGAGTTGGGACCCATTAGTGTTTCCTATTTATGACATAATCAATGCTTGTGCCAAATTTCCCATTTCTATGACACCGGAAAGTGAAAAAATTACATTCCGCACGTAAAATTTCGACGCCAATTCTTTTACGCTAGAATTGAATAATGGAGTTGGGACCCATTAGCTTTTCCTATTTATGACATAATCAATGCTCCTGCCAAATTTCGAGTTTCTATGACACCGGTAAGTGAGAGAATTAGATTCCGTACGTAAAATTTGGACGCCAATTCTCTTGCGCTATAATTGAATAATCGAGTTGGGACCTATGAACTTTTCCTATTTATGACATAATCAATGCTTGTGCCAAATTTCCCATTTCTATGACACCGGAAAGTGAAAAAATTACATTCCGCTCGTAAAATTTCGACGCCAATTCTTTTACGCTAGAATTGAATAATGAAGTTGGGACCCATTAGCTTTTCCTATTTATGACATAATCAATGCTCGTGCCAAATTTCGAGTTTCTATGACACCGGTAAGTGAGAGAATTAGATTCCGTACGTAAAATTTGGACGCCAATTCTCTTGCGCTAGAATTGAATAATCGAGTTGGGACCTATGAACTTTTCCTATTTATGACATAATCAATGCTTGTGCCAAATTTCACGTTTCTATGACACCGGAAAGTTAGAAAATTAGATTCCGTACGTAAAGTTTCGACGCAAATTCTTTTGCGCATAGAATTGAATATTCGAGTTGGGACCCATTAGCGTTTCCTATTTATGACATAATCAATGATTGTGCCAAATTTCCCGTTTCTATGACACCGGAAAGTGAAAAAATTACATTCCGCACGTAAAATTTCGACGCCAATTCTTTTACGCTAGAATTGAATAATCAAGTTGGGACCCATTAGCTTTTCCTATTTATGACATAATCAATGCTCCTGCCAAATTTCGAGTTTCTATGACACCGGTAAGTGAGAGAATTAGATTCCGTACGTAAAATTTGGACGCCAATTCTCTTGCGCTAGAATTGAATAATCGAGTTGGGACCTATGAACTTTTCCTATTTATGACATAATCAATGCTCCTGCCAAATTTCACGTTTCTATGACACCGGAAAGTGAGAAAATTACATTCCGTACGTAAAATTTGGACGCCAATTCTCTTGCGCTAGAATTGAATAATCGAGTTGGAACCCAATTACTTTTCCTATTTTGGAGATAATCTATGCTTGTGCCAAAATTCATGTTTCTACGATATCGGGAAGTTGGAGAACTTTTGGCGAGTCAGTCAGTGAGTCAGTCAGTGAGTCAGTCAGTCAGACAGTGAGTCAGTCAGTCAGTAAGTCAGTCAGTCAGTCAGTCAGTCAGTGAGTCAGTCAGTCAGTGGGTCAGTGAGGGCTTTCGTCTTTATATATATATAGATGTTCATAGGAAACAGGATGAAATATATATGTATACTAGCTGATATACCCGGCTTCGCCCGAGTTAATTTGGTACTGGTGTTTATCTGGTGTTCACACGGAAAATCTTACGAAGTCGTGGTTACTTTAGAGATACTGAAGAAAAAAATATATTCACCTTTTTTGCATGGTTCTTTGTGTTACCCAGGAAACACCACATGGAGGAAACCATGCGACGTTTCCTTTATATAAAATGACATCAGGAAGTGAGAGAATTAGATTACGTACATAAAATTTGGACACTATTTCTTTGGCGCTTAGAATTGAATAATCGAGTTGGGACCCATTAACTTTTCATATTTATGACATAATCAATGCTTGTGTCAAATTTCATGTTTTTATGACATTGGGAAGTGAGAGATTTAGATTATCTACGTAAAATTTGGATGCTAATTCTTTTGCGCATAGATTTGAATAATGGTGTTGGGACCCATTAGCTTTTCCTATTCATGACATAATCAATGCTCGTGCCAAATTTCCCGTTTCTATGACACCGGAAAGTGAAAAAATTACATTCCGTACGTAAAATTTGCACGCTAATTCTTTTGCGCATAGAATTGAATAATGGAGTTGGGACCCATTAGCTTTTCCTATTTATGACATAATCAATGCTCGTGCCAAATTTCCTGTTTGTATGACACCGGAAAGTGAAAAAATTACCTTCCGCACGTAAAATTTCTACGCCAATTCTTTTGCGCTAGAATTGAATAATCGAGTTGGGACCCATTAGCTTTTCCTATTTATGACATAATCAATGCCTGTGCCAAATTTCATGTTTCTATGACACCGGAAAGTGAAAAAATTACATTCCGCACGTAAAATTTTGACGCTAATTCTTTTGCGCTAGAATTGAATAATCGAGTTGGGACCCATTAGCTTTTCCTATGTATGACATAATCAATGCTTGTGCCAAATTTCCCGTTTCTATGACACCGGAAAGTGAAAAAATTACATTCCGTACGTAAAATTTCGACGCATATTCTTTTGCGCTAGAATTGAATATTCGAGTGTGGACCTATGAACTTTTCCTATTTATGACATAATCAATGCTCGTGCCAAATTTCACATTTCTATGACACTGGAAAGTGAGAAAAATAGATTCCGTACGTAAAGTTTGGACGCTAATTCTTTTGCGCATAGAATTGAATAATCGAGTTGGGACCCATTAGCGTTTCCTATTTATGACATAATCAATGCTCGTGCCAAATTTCCCGTTTCTATGACACTGGAAAGTGAAAAAATTACATTCCGCACGTAAAATTTCGACGCTAATTCTTTTGCACATAGAATTGAATAATCGAGTTGGGACCCATTAGCTTTTACTATTTATGACATAATCAATGCTCGTGCCAAATTTCCCGTTTCTATGACATCGGAAAGTGAAAAAATTACATTGCGCACGTAAAATTTCAACGCCAATTCTTTTGCGCTAGAATTGAATATTCGAGTTGGGACCTATGAACTTTTTCTATTTATGACATAATCAATGCTCGTGCCAAATTTTACGTTTCTATGACACCGGAAAGTGAGAAAATTAGATTCCGTACGTAGGTTTGGACGCTAATTCTTTTGCGCATAGAATTGAATAATCGAGTTGGGACCTATTAGCTTTTCCTATTTATGACATAATCAATGCCTGTGCCAAATTTCATGTTTCTATGACACCGGAAAGTGAAAAAATTACATTCCGCACGTAAAATTTTGACGCTAATTCTTTTGCGCTAGAATTGAATAATCGAGTTGGGACCCATTAGCTTTTCCTATGTATGACATAATCAATGCTTGTGCCAAATTTCCCGTTTCTATGACACCGGAAAGTGAAAAAATTACATTCCGTACGTAAAATTTCGACGCATATTCTTTTGCGCTAGAATTGAATATTCGAGTGTGGACCTATGAACTTTTCCTATTTATGACATAATCAATGCTCGTGCCAAATTTCACATTTCTATGACACTGGAAAGTGAGAAAAATAGATTCCGTACGTAAAGTTTGGACGCTAATTCTTTTGCGCATAGAATTGAATAATCGAGTTGGGACCCATTAGCGTTTCCTATTTATGACATAATCAATGCTCGTGCCAAATTTCCCGTTTCTATGACACTGGAAAGTGAAAAAATTACATTCCGCACGTAAAATTTCGACGCTAATTCTTTTGCACATAGAATTGAATAATCGAGTTGGGACCCATTAGCTTTTCCTATTTATGACATAATCAATGCTCGTGCCAAATTTCCCGTTTCTATGACATCGGAAAGTGAAAAAATTACATTCCGCACGTAAAATTTCAACGCCAATTCTTTTGCGCTAGAATTGAATATTCGAGTTGGGACCTATGAACTTTTTCTATTTATGACATAATCAATGCTCGTGCCAAATTTTACGTTTCTATGACACCGGAAAGTGAGAAAATTAGATTCCGTACGTAGGTTTGGACGCTAATTCTTTTGCGCATAGAATTGAATAATCGAGTTGGGACCTATTAGCGTTTCCTATTTATGACATAATCAATGATCGTGCCAAATTTCCCATTTCTATGACACCGGAAAGTGAAAAAATTACATTCCGCACGTAAAATTTCGAAGCCAATTCTTTTGCACTAGAATTGAATAATCGAGTTGGGACCTATGAACTTTTCCTATTTATAACATAATCAATGCTTGTGCAAAATTTCACGTTTCTATGACACCGGAAAGTGAGAAAATTAGATTCCGTACGTAAAATTTGAACGCTAATTCTTTTGTGCTAGAATTGAATAATCGAGTTGGGACCCATAAGCTTTTACTATTAATGACATAATCAATGCTCGTGCCAAATTTCCTGTTTGTATGACACCGGAAAGTGAAGAAATTACATTCCGCACGTAAAATTTGGACGCTAATTCTTTTGCGCATAGAATTGAATAATGGAGTTGGGACCCATTAGCTTTTCCTATTTATGACATAATCAATGCTTGTGCCAAATTTCCTGTTTCTATGACACCGGAAAGTGAAAAAATTACATTCCGCACGTAAAATTTCGACGCCAATTCTTTTACGCTAGAATTGAATAATGAAGTTGGGACCCATTAGCTTTTCCTATTTATGACATAATCAATGCTCCTGCCAAATTTCGAGTTTCTATGACACCGGTAAGTGAGAGAATTAGATTCCGTACGTAAAATTTGGACGCCAATTCTCTTGCGCTAGAATTGAATAATCGAGTTGGGACCTATGAACTTTTCCTATTTATGACATAATCAATGCTCGTGCCAAATTTCACGTTTCTATGACACCGGAAAGTTAGAAAATTAGATTCTGTACGTAAAGTTTCGAGGCAAATTCTTTTGCGCATAGAATTGAATATTCGAGTTGGGACCCATTAGCGTTTCCTATTTATGACATAATCAATGATTGTGCCAAATTTCCCGTTTCTATGACACCGGAAAGTGAAAAAATTACATTCCGCACGTAAAATTTCGACGCCAATTCTTTTACGCTAGAATTGAATAATCAAGTTGGGACCCATTAGCTTTTCCTATTTATGACATAATCAATGCTCCTGCCAAATTTCGAGTTTCTATGACACCGGTAAGTGAGAGAATTAGATTCCGTACGTAAAATTTGGACGCCAATTCTCTTGCGCTAGAATTGAATAATCGAGTTGGGACCTATGAACTTTTCCTATTTATGACATAATCAATGCTCGTGCCAAATTTCACGTTTCTATGACACCGGAAAGTGAGAAAATTACATTCCGTACGTAAAGTTTCGACGCAAATTCTTTTGCGCATAGAATTGAATATTCGAGTTGGGACCCATTAGTGTTTCCTATTTATGACATAATCAATGCTTGTGCCAAATTTCCCATTTCTATGACACCGGAAAGTGAAAAAATTACATTCCGCACGTAAAATTTCGACGCCAATTCTTTTACGCTAGAATTGAATAATGGAGTTGGGACCCATTAGCTTTTCCTATTTATGACATAATCAATGCTCCTGCCAAATTTCGAGTTTCTATGACACCGGTAAGTGAGAGAATTAGATTCCGTACGTAAAATTTGGACGCCAATTCTCTTGCGCTATAATTGAATAATCGAGTTGGGACCTATGAACTTTTCCTATTTATGACATAATCAATGCTTGTGCCAAATTTCCCATTTCTATGACACCGGAAAGTGAAAAAATTACATTCCGCTCGTAAAATTTCGACGCCAATTCTTTTACGCTAGAATTGAATAATGAAGTTGGGACCCATTAGCTTTTCCTATTTATGACATAATCAATGCTCGTGCCAAATTTCGAGTTTCTATGACACCGGTAAGTGAGAGAATTAGATTCCGTACGTAAAATTTGGACGCCAATTCTCTTGCGCTAGAATTGAATAATCGAGTTGGGACCTATGAACTTTTCCTATTTATGACATAATCAATGCTTGTGCCAAATTTCACGTTTCTATGACACCGGAAAGTTAGAAAATTAGATTCCGTACGTAAAGTTTCGACGCAAATTCTTTTGCGCATAGAATTGAATATTCGAGTTGGGACCCATTAGCGTTTCCTATTTATGACATAATCAATGATTGTGCCAAATTTCCCGTTTCTATGACACCGGAAAGTGAAAAAATTACATTCCGCACGTAAAATTTCGACGCCAATTCTTTTACGCTAGAATTGAATAATCAAGTTGGGACCCATTAGCTTTTCCTATTTATGACATAATCAATGCTCCTGCCAAATTTCGAGTTTCTATGACACCGGTAAGTGAGAGAATTAGATTCCGTACGTAAAATTTGGACGCCAATTCTCTTGCGCTAGAATTGAATAATCGAGTTGGGACCTATGAACTTTTCCTATTTATGACATAATCAATGCTCCTGCCAAATTTCACGTTTCTATGACACCGGAAAGTGAGAAAATTACATTCCGTACGTAAAATTTGGACGCCAATTCTCTTGCGCTAGAATTGAATAATCGAGTTGGAACCCAATTACTTTTCCTATTTTGGAGATAATCTATGCTTGTGCCAAAATTCATGTTTCTACGATATCGGGAAGTTGGAGAACTTTTGGCGAGTCAGTCAGTGAGTCAGTCAGTGAGTCAGTCAGTCAGACAGTGAGTCAGTCAGTCAGTAAGTCAGTCAGTCAGTCAGTCAGTCAGTGAGTCAGTCAGTCAGTGGGTCAGTGAGGGCTTTCGTCTTTATATATATATAGATGTTCATAGGAAACAGGATGAAATATATATGTATACTAGCTGATATACCCGGCTTCGCCCGAGTTAATTTGGTACTGGTGTTTATCTGGTGTTCACACGGAAAATCTTACGAAGTCGTGGTTACTTTAGAGATACTGAAGAAAAAAATATATTCACCTTTTTTGCATGGTTCTTTGTGTTACCCAGGAAACACCACATGGAGGAAACCATGCGACGTTTCCTTTATATAAAATGACATCAGGAAGTGAGAGAATTAGATTACGTACATAAAATTTGGACACTATTTCTTTGGCGCTTAGAATTGAATAATCGAGTTGGGACCCATTAACTTTTCATATTTATGACATAATCAATGCTTGTGTCAAATTTCATGTTTTTATGACATTGGGAAGTGAGAGATTTAGATTATCTACGTAAAATTTGGATGCTAATTCTTTTGCGCATAGATTTGAATAATGGTGTTGGGACCCATTAGCTTTTCCTATTCATGACATAATCAATGCTCGTGCCAAATTTCCCGTTTCTATGACACCGGAAAGTGAAAAAATTACATTCCGTACGTAAAATTTGCACGCTAATTCTTTTGCGCATAGAATTGAATAATGGAGTTGGGACCCATTAGCTTTTCCTATTTATGACATAATCAATGCTCGTGCCAAATTTCCTGTTTGTATGACACCGGAAAGTGAAAAAATTACCTTCCGCACGTAAAATTTCTACGCCAATTCTTTTGCGCTAGAATTGAATAATCGAGTTGGGACCCATTAGCTTTTCCTATTTATGACATAATCAATGCCTGTGCCAAATTTCATGTTTCTATGACACCGGAAAGTGAAAAAATTACATTCCGCACGTAAAATTTTGACGCTAATTCTTTTGCGCTAGAATTGAATAATCGAGTTGGGACCCATTAGCTTTTCCTATGTATGACATAATCAATGCTTGTGCCAAATTTCCCGTTTCTATGACACCGGAAAGTGAAAAAATTACATTCCGTACGTAAAATTTCGACGCATATTCTTTTGCGCTAGAATTGAATATTCGAGTGTGGACCTATGAACTTTTCCTATTTATGACATAATCAATGCTCGTGCCAAATTTCACATTTCTATGACACTGGAAAGTGAGAAAAATAGATTCCGTACGTAAAGTTTGGACGCTAATTCTTTTGCGCATAGAATTGAATAATCGAGTTGGGACCCATTAGCGTTTCCTATTTATGACATAATCAATGCTCGTGCCAAATTTCCCGTTTCTATGACACTGGAAAGTGAAAAAATTACATTCCGCACGTAAAATTTCGACGCTAATTCTTTTGCACATAGAATTGAATAATCGAGTTGGGACCCATTAGCTTTTACTATTTATGACATAATCAATGCTCGTGCCAAATTTCCCGTTTCTATGACATCGGAAAGTGAAAAAATTACATTCCGCACGTAAAATTTCAACGCCAATTCTTTTGCGCTAGAATTGAATATTCGAGTTGGGACCTATGAACTTTTTCTATTTATGACATAATCAATGCTCGTGCCAAATTTTACGTTTCTATGACACCGGAAAGTGAGAAAATTAGATTCCGTACGTAGGTTTGGACGCTAATTCTTTTGCGCATAGAATTGAATAATCGAGTTGGGACCTATTAGCTTTTCCTATTTATGACATAATCAATGCCTGTGCCAAATTTCATGTTTCTATGACACCGGAAAGTGAAAAAATTACATTCCGCACGTAAAATTTTGACGCTAATTCTTTTGCGCTAGAATTGAATAATCGAGTTGGGACCCATTAGCTTTTCCTATGTATGACATAATCAATGCTTGTGCCAAATTTCCCGTTTCTATGACACCGGAAAGTGAAAAAATTACATTCCGTACGTAAAATTTCGACGCATATTCTTTTGCGCTAGAATTGAATATTCGAGTGTGGACCTATGAACTTTTCCTATTTATGACATAATCAATGCTCGTGCCAAATTTCACATTTCTATGACACCGGAAAGTGAGAAAATTAGATTCCGTACGTAAAATTTGAACGCTAATTCTTTTGTGCTACAATTGAATAATCGAGTTGGGACCCATAAGCTTTTACTATTAATGACATAATCAATGCTCGTGCCAAATTTCCTGTTTGTATGACACCAGAAAGTGAAGAAATTACATTCCGCACGTAAAATTTGGACGCTAATTCTTTTGCGCATAGAATTGAATAATGGAGTTGGGACCCATTAGCTTTTCCTATTTATGACATAATCAATGCTTGTGCCAAATTTCCTGTTTCTATGACACCGGAAAGTGAAAAAATTACATTCCGCACGTAAAATTTCGACGCCAATTCTTTTACGCTAGAATTGAATAATGAAGTTGGGACCCATTAGCTTTTCCTATTTATGACATAATCAATGCTCCTGCCAAATTTCGAGTTTCTATGACACCGGTAAGTGAGAGAATTAGATTCCGTACGTAAAATTTGGACGCCAATTCTCTTGCGCTAGAATTCAATAATCGAGTTGGGACCTATGAACTTTTCCTATTTATGACATAATCAATGCTCGTGCCAAATTTCCCGTTTCTATGACATCGGAAAGTGAAAAAATTACATTCCGCACGTAAAATTTCAACGCCAATTCTTTTGCGCTAGAATTGAATATTCGAGTTGGGACCTATGAACTTTTTCTATTTATGACATAATCAATGCTCGTGCCAAATTTTACGTTTCTATGACACCGGAAAGTGAGAAAATTAGATTCCGTACGTAGGTTTGGACGCTAATTCTTTTGCGCATAGAATTGAATAATCGAGTTGGGACCTATTAGCGTTTCCTATTTATGACATAATCAATGATCGTGCCAAATTTCCCATTTCTATGACACCGGAAAGTGAAAAAATTACATTCCGCACGTAAAATTTCGAAGCCAATTCTTTTGCACTAGAATTGAATAATCGAGTTGGGACCTATGAACTTTTCCTATTTATAACATAATCAATGCTTGTGCAAAATTTCACGTTTCTATGACACCGGAAAGTGAGAAAATTAGATTCCGTACGTAAAATTTGAACGCTAATTCTTTTGTGCTACAATTGAATAATCGAGTTGGGACCCATAAGCTTTTACTATTAATGACATAATCAATGCTCGTGCCAAATTTCCTGTTTGTATGACACCAGAAAGTGAAGAAATTACATTCCGCACGTAAAATTTGGACGCTAATTCTTTTGCGCATAGAATTGAATAATGGAGTTGGGACCCATTAGCTTTTCCTATTTATGACATAATCAATGCTTGTGCCAAATTTCCTGTTTCTATGACACCGGAAAGTGAAAAAATTACATTCCGCACGTAAAATTTCGACGCCAATTCTTTTACGCTAGAATTGAATAATGAAGTTGGGACCCATTAGCTTTTCCTATTTATGACATAATCAATGCTCCTGCCAAATTTCGAGTTTCTATGACACCGGTAAGTGAGAGAATTAGATTCCGTACGTAAAATTTGGACGCCAATTCTCTTGCGCTAGAATTCAATAATCGAGTTGGGACCTATGAACTTTTCCTATTTATGACATAATCAATGCTCGTGCCAAATTTCACGTTTCTATGACACCGGAAAGTTAGAAAATTAGATTCTGTACGTAAAGTTTCGAGGCAAATTCTTTTGCGCATAGAATTGAATATTCGAGTTGGGACCCATTAGCGTTTCCTATTTATGACATAATCAATGATTGTGCCAAATTTCCCGTTTCTATGACACCGGAAAGTGAAAAAATTACATTCCGCACGTAAAATTTCGACGCCAATTCTTTTACGCTAGAATTGAATAATGAAGTTGGGACCCATTAGCTTTTCCTATTTATGACATAATCAATGCTCCTGCCAAATTTCGAGTTTCTATGACACCGGTAAGTGAGAGAATTAGATTCCGTACGTAAAATTTGGACGCCAATTCTCTTGCGCTAGAATTGAATAATCGAGTTGGGACCTATGAACTTTTCCTATTTATGACATAATCAATGCTCGTGCCAAATTTCACGTTTCTATGACACCGGAAAGTGAGAAAATTACATTCCGTACGTAAAGTTTCGACGCAAATTCTTTTGCGCATAGAATTGAATATTCGAGTTGGGACCCATTAGTGTTTCCTATTTATGACATAATCAATGCTTGTGCCAAATTTCCCGTTTCTATGACACCGGAAAGTGAAAAAATTACATTCCGCACGTAAAATTTCGACGCCAATTCTTTTACGCTAGAATTGAATAATGGAGTTGGGACCCATTAGCTTTTCCTATTTATGACATAATCAATGCTCCTGCCAAATTTCGAGTTTCTATGACACCGGTAAGTGAGAGAATTAGATTCCGTACGTAAAATTTGGACGCCAATTCTCTTGCGCTATAATTGAATAATCGAGTTGGGACCTATGAACTTTTCCTATTTATGACATAATCAATGCTTGTGCCAAATTTCCCATTTCTATGACACCGGAAAGTGAAAAAATTACATTCCGCACGTAAAATTTCGACGCCAATTCTTTTACGCTAGAATTGAATAATGAAGTTGGGACCCATTAGCTTTTCCTATTTATGACATAATCAATGCTCCTGCCAAATTTCGAGTTTCTATGACACCGGTAAGTGAGAGAATTAGATTCCGTACGTAAAATTTGGACGCCAATTCTCTTGCGCTAGAATTGAATAATCGAGTTGGGACCTATGAACTTTTCCTATTTATGACATAATCAATGCTTGTGCCAAATTTCACGTTTCTATGACACCGGAAAGTTAGAAAATTAGATTCCGTACGTAAAGTTTCGACGCAAATTCTTTTGCGCATAGAATTGAATATTCGAGTTGGGACCCATTAGCGTTTCCTATTTATGACATAATCAATGATTGTGCCAAATTTCCCGTTTCTATGACACCGGAAAGTGAAAAAATTACATTCCGCACGTAAAATTTCGACGCCAATTCTTTTACGCTAGAATTGAATAATCAAGTTGGGACCCATTAGCTTTTCCTATTTATGACATAATCAATGCTCCTGCCAAATTTCGAGTTTCTATGACACCGGTAAGTGAGAGAATTAGATTCCGTACGTAAAATTTGGACGCCAATTCTCTTGCGCTAGAATTGAATAATCGAGTTGGGACCTATGAACTTTTCCTATTTATGACATAATCAATGCTCCTGCCAAATTTCACGTTTCTATGACACCGGAAAGTGAGAAAATTACATTCCGTACGTAAAATTTGGACGCCAATTCTCTTGCGCTAGAATTGAATAATCGAGTTGGAACCCAATTACTTTTCCTATTTTGGAGATAATCTATGCTTGTGCCAAAATTCATGTTTCTACGATATCGGGAAGTTGGAGAACTTTTGGCGAGTCAGTCAGTGAGTCAGTCAGTGAGTCAGTCAGTCAGACAGTGAGTCAGTCAGTCAGTAAGTCAGTCAGTCAGTCAGTCAGTCAGTCAGTGAGTCAGTCAGTCAGTGGGTCAGTGAGGGCTTTCGTCTTTATATATATATAGATGTTCATAGGAAACAGGATGAAATATATATGTATACTAGCTGATATACCCGGCTTCGCCCGAGTTAATTTGGTACTGGTGTTTATCTGGTGTTCACACGGAAAATCTTACGAAGTCGTGGTTACTTTAGAGATACTGAAGAAAAAAATATATTCACCTTTTTTGCATGGTTCTTTGTGTTACCCAGGAAACACCACATGGAGGAAACCATGCGACGTTTCCTTTATATAAAATGACATCAGGAAGTGAGAGAATTAGATTACGTACATAAAATTTGGACACTATTTCTTTGGCGCTTAGAATTGAATAATCGAGTTGGGACCCATTAACTTTTCATATTTATGACATAATCAATGCTTGTGTCAAATTTCATGTTTTTATGACATTGGGAAGTGAGAGATTTAGATTATCTACGTAAAATTTGGACGCTAATTCTTTTGCGCATAGATTTGAATAATGGTGTTGGGACCCATTAGCTTTTCCTATTCATGACATAATCAATGCTCGTGCCAAATTTCCCGTTTCTATGACACCGGAAAGTGAAAAAATTACATTCCGTACGTAAAATTGGCACGCTAATTCTTTTGCGCATAGAATTGAATAATGGAGTTGGGACCCATTAGCTTTTCCTATTTATGACATAATCAATGCTCGTGCCAAATTTCCTGTTTGTATGACACCGGAAAGTGAAAAAATTACCTTCCGCACGTAAAATTTCTACGCCAATTCTTTTGCGCTAGAATTGAATAATCGAGTTGGGACCCATTAGCTTTTCCTATTTATGACATAATCAATGCCTGTGCCAAATTTCATGTTTCTATGACACCGGAAAGTGAAAAAATTACATTCCGCACGTAAAATTTTGACGCTAATTCTTTTGCGCTAGAATTGAATAATCGAGTTGGGACCCATTAGCTTTTCCTATGTATGACACAATCAATGCTTGTGCCAAATTTCCCGTTTCTATGACACCGGAAAGTGAAAAAATTACATTCCGTACGTAAAATTTAGACGCCAATTCTTTTGCGCTAGAATTGAATAATCGAGTTGGGACCCATTAGCTTTTCCTACATATGACATAATCAAAGCTCGTGCCAAATTTCACGTTTCTATGACTCTGGAAAGTGAAAAAATTACATTCCGCACGTAAAATTTGGACGCTAATTCTTTTGCGCATAAAATTGAATAATGGAGTTGGGACCCATTAGCTTTTCCTATTTATGACATTATCAATGCTCGTGCCAAATTTCACATTTCTATGACACCGGAAAGTGAGAAAATTAGATTCCGTACGTAAAATTTGGACGCTAATTCTTTTGCGCATAGAATTGAATAATCGAGTTGGGACCCATTAGCTTTTCCTTTTTATGTCATAATCAATGCCCGTGCCAAATTTTAAGTTTCTATGACATTGGGAAGTGACAGATTTAGATTATGTACGTAAAATTTCGCCGCCAATTCTTTTGCGCTAGAATTGAATAATCGAGTTGGGACCCAATTACTTTTCCTATTTTGGAGATAATCTATGCTCGTGCCAAAATTCATGTTTCTACGATATCGGGAAGTTGGAGAACTTTTGGCGAGTCAGTCAGTCAGTGAGTCAGTCAGTGAGTCAGTGAGTCAGTGAGGGCTTTCAGCTTTATATATATAGACTAGCTGATATACCCGGCTTCGCCCGAGTTAATTTGGTACTGGTGTTTATCTGGTGTTCACACGGAAAATCTTATGAAGTCGTGGTTACTTTAGAGATACTGAGGAAAAAAAATATGTTCACCATTTTGCATAGTTCTCTGCGTTACCCAGGAAACACCACATGGAGGCAACCATGCAAAGCTTCCTTTATATAAAATGACATCAGGAAGTGAGAGAATTAGATTACATACGTAAAATTTGGAAACTAATTCTTTTGCGCTTAGAATTGAATAATCGAGTTGGGACCAATTAGCTTTTCCTATTTATGACATAATCAATGCTCGTGCCAAATTTCCCGTTTCTATGACACCGGAAAGTGAAAAAATTACATTCCGTACGTAAAATTTGGACGCTAATTCTTTTGCGCATAGAATTGAATAATGGAGTTGGGATCCATTAGCTTTTCCTATGTATGACATAATCAATGCTCGTGCCAAATTTCCCGTTTCTATGACACCGGAAAGTGAAAACATTACATTCCGTACGTAAAATTTCGACGCCAATTCTTTTGCGCTAGAATTGAATAATCGAGTTGGACCTATGAACTTTTCCTATTTATGACATAATCAATGCTCGTGCCAAATTTCCCGTTTCTATGACACCGGAAAGTGAAAAAATTACTTTCCGCACGTAAAATTTTGACGCCAATTCTTTTGCGCTAGAATTGAATAATGGAGTTGGGACCCATTAGCTTTTCCTATTTATGACATAATCAATGCTCGTGCCAAATTTCCTGTTTCTATGACACCGGAAAGTGAAAAAATTACCTTCCGCACGTAAAATTTTGACGCCAATTCTTTTGCGCTAGAATTGAATAATGGAGTTGGGACCCATTAGCTTTTCTTATTAATGACATAATCAATGCTCGTGCCAAATTTCCCGTTTCTATGCCACCGGAAAGTGAAAAAATTACATTCCGTACGTAAAATTTGGACGCTAATTCTTTTGTGCATAGAATTGAATAATGGAGTTGGGACCCATTAGCTTTTCCTATGTATGACATAATCAATGCTCGTGCCAAATTTTCCGTTTCTATGACACCAGAAAGTGAAAAAATTACATTCCGTACGTAAAATTTCGACACCAATTCTTTTGCGCTAGAATTGAATAATCGAGTTGGGACCTATGAACTTTTCCTATTTATGACATAATCAATGCTCGTGCCAAATTTCCCGTTTCTATGACACCGGAAAGTGAAAAAATTACATTCCGCACGTAAAATTTGGACGCTAATTCTTTTGCGCATAGAATTGAATGATGGAGTTGGGACCCATTAGCTTTTCCTATTCATGACATAATCAATGCTTGTGCCAAATTTCCTGTTTCTATGACACTGGAAAGTGAAGAAATTACATTCCGCACGTAAAATTTCGATGCCAATTCTTTTGCGCTAGAATTGAATAATCAAGTTGGGACCTATTAACTTTTCCTATTTATGACATAATCAACGCTCGTGCCAAATTTCATGTTTCTATGACACCAGAAAGTGAGAAAATTAGATTCCGTACGTAAAATTTGGACGCTAATTCTTTTGCGCTAGAATTGAATAATCGAGTTGGGACCTATTCGCTTTTCCTATTTATGACATAATCAATGCTCGTGCCATATTTCCCGTTTCTATGACACCGGAAAGTGAGAAAATTACATTCCGCATGTAAAATTTGGACGCTAATTCCTTTTGCGCATAGAATTGAATAATGGAGTTGGGACCCATTAGCTTTTCCTAGTTATGACATAATCAATGCTCGTGCCAAATTTCACATTTCTATGACACCGGAAAGTGAAAAAATTACATTCTGTACGTAAAATTTCGACGCCAATTCTTTTGCGCTAGAATTGAATAATCGAGTTGGGACCCATTAGCTTTTCCTATTGATGACATAATCAATGCTCGTGCCAAATTTCACGTTTCTATGACACCGGAAAGTGAAAAAATTACAGTCCGCACGTAAAATTTGGACGCTAATTCTTTTGCGCATAGAATTGAATAATCAAGTTGGGACCCATTAGCTTTTCCTATTTATGACATAATCAATGCTCGTGCCAAATTTCACGTTTCTATGACACCGGAAAGTGAAAAAATTACAGTCCGCACGTAAAATTTGGACGCTAATTCTTTTGCGCATAGAATTGAATAATCGAGTTGGGACCCATTAACTTTTCCTATTTATGTCATAATCAATGCTCGTGCCAAATATTAAGTTTCTAAGGCATTGAGAAGTGACAGATTTAGATTATGTATGTAAAATTTCGACGACAATTCTTTTGCGCTAGAATTGAATAATCGAGTTGGGACCCAATTACTTTTCCTATTTTGGAGATAATCTATGCTCGTGCCAAAATTCATGTTTCTACGACATCGGGAAATTGGAGAACTTTTGGCGAGTCAGTCAGTCAGTGAGTCAGTCAGTCAGTCAGTGAGTCAGTGAGTCAGTCAGTCAGTGAGTCAGTCAGTCAGTCAGTCAGTCAGTGAGTCAGTCAGTCAGTGGGTCAGTGAGGGCTTTCGTCTTTATATATATAGATGTTCATAGGAAACAGGATGAAATATATATGTATACTAGCTGATATACCCGGCTTCGCCCGAGTTAATTTGGTACTGGTGTTTATCTGGTGTTCACACGGAAAATCTTACGAAGTCGTGGTTACTTTAGAGATACTGAAGAAAAAAATATATTCACCTTTTTTGCATGGTTCTTTGTGTTACCCAGGAAACACCACATGGAGGAAACCATGCGACGTTTCCTTTATATAAAATGACATCAGGAAGTGAGAGAATTAGATTACGTACATAAAATTTGGACACTATTTCTTTGGCGCTTAGAATTGAATAATCGAGTTGGGACCCATTAACTTTTCATATTTATGACATAATCAATGCTTGTGTCAAATTTCATGTTTTTATGACATTGGGAAGTGAGAGATTTAGTGAGAGTCAGTCAGTCAGTCAGTGAGTCAGTGAGGGCTTTCAGCTTTATATATATAGATAATTTAGGCCCATAGCCTCCGGAAGCGTATATTAAAGATGTTCATAGGAGACAGGATGAAATATATATATATATAAGTTTTATGCTCATAGCCTTCACACTGGTGAACTGGGAGTGGTGTTCACTTGCATGTCTGTGACATTCACAATTTACATAATGAAAATTTATAATAGATCGGAGCATGTAGTTCTAAGTCTCAGCTGTTTAAGAGTCTCTCTGGCATTCCCTCCTCCTTTTCTATGAGCCCTATGTTATATTAAACACTGCTGTTATCAAAGAAAAGGTAATATAACTAATTGAGATTTTTGATTATCCTATTAGAGACATATTTATGTAGGTATTAGTAAGGTGCCTAGGCTTTTCATACACCTTGTTGCTATTAAGTGCTGGTTTATATTCTTGTTTGACAGAATGTTGGGTGCTGGATCAGGCAAAAGAGAGAATGGTCACAAGGCTCCTTCTAAGTGCAGATTCCTGATATGTGCAGATTGTGAAACACCAATTGCAGATGGTTATGAGCATAACCAATGTAGATAATGCTGCCTGCGAGATCCAGTATCAGAATCCACAATCCAGGATGTATTGATTTGGGTGAAAGATTTTGTTCATGATTCAGTGAAGGAACTTAAAGTGTCTTTGATGATTCACACCAAGAAACCACTTTATCAGACAAGGAAACCCAATTGAATACCCTCTATTGAAGATGAGGTACAGATTGTAGAAGAGTTGGACTCCTCCACTACATCAGAAATTGGCTAGGATTAGAGATGAGCGAGCACCAAAATGCTCGGGTGCTCGTTACTCGGAACGAACTTTTCGCGATGCTCGAGGGTTCGTTTCGAATAACGAACCCCATTGAAGTCAATGGGCGACCCCGAGCATTTTTGTATTTCGCCGATGCTCGCTAAGGTTTCCTTGTGTGAAAATCTGGGCAATTCAAGAAAGTGATGGGAACGACACAGCAATGGACAGGGCAGGCGAGGGGCTACATGTTGGGCTGCATCTCAAGTTCACAGGTCCCACTATTAAAGGAGATGTCCCGCGCCGAAACGGGTTTTTTTTTTTTTAACCCCCCCCCCCGTTCGGCGCGAGACAACCCCGATGCAGGGGTTAAAAAAACCACCCGCACAGCGCTTACCTGAATCCCGGCGGTCCGGTGACTTCAATACTTACCGCTGAAGATGGCCGCCGGGATCTTCTACCTTCGTGGACCGCAGCTCTTCTGTGCGGTCCACTGCCGATTCCAGCCTCCTGATTGGCTGGAATCGGCACGTGACGGGGCGGAGCTACACGGAGCCCCTCTCTGGCACGAGCGGCTCCATAGAAGAAAGCTGAAGACCCGGACTGCGCAAGCGCGGCTAATTTGGCCATCGGAGGCCAAAAATTAGTCGGCACCATGGAGACGAGGACGCCAGCAACGGAGCAGGTAAGTATAAAACTTCTTATAACTTCTGTATGGCTCATAATTAATGCACAATGTATATTACAAAGTGCATTATTATGGCCATACAGAAGTGTATAGACCCACTTGCTGCCTCGGGACATCTCCTTTAAGCCACAATAGCGGCAAGAGTGGGCCCCCCCCCTCCCAAAAACTTTTACTTCTGAAAAGCCCTCATTAGCAATGCATACCTTAGCTAAGCACCACACTACCTCCAACAAAGCACAATCACTGCCTGCATGACACTCCACTGCCACTTCTCCTGGCTTACATGCTGCCCAACCGCCCCCCTCCCCCCAACAGCGCACACCAAAGTGTCCCTGCGCAGCCTTCAGCTGCCCTCATGCCACGCCACACTCATGTCTATTTAGAAGTGCGTCTGCCATGAGGAGGAACCGCAGGCACACACTGCAGAGGGTTAGCACGGCTAGGCAGCGACCCTCTTTAAAAGGGGCGGGGCGATAGCCCACAATGCTGTACAGAAGCAATGAGAAATAGAATCCTGTGCCACCGCCATCAGGAGCTGCACACGTGGGCATAGCAATGGGGAACCTATGTGCCACACACTATTCATTCTGTCAAGGTGTCTGCATGCCCCAGTCAGACCGCGGTTTTTAATTCATAGACACAGGCAGGTACAACTCCCTATTGTGAAGTCCCTGTGGACCGACAGCATGAGTGGCTCCCTGGAACCCACCGGCGGAACATAAAAATATCCCACTGCATTGCCCATCACAGCTGAGGTAGTAATGTCATGTTTAATGCAGGTGGGCTTCGGCCCACACTGCATGCCCCAGTCAGACTGGGGTTCTTTACAAGTGGAAACAGATGCATTTATAATTCCCTGTGGACCCACAGCATGGGTGGGTGCCAGGAAGCCACCGGTGGTACATAGAAATATCCCATTGCATTGCCCAACACAGCTGAGGTAGTAATGTCGTGCTTAATGCAGGTGGGCTTCGGCCCACACTGCATGCCCCAGTCAGACTGGGGTTCTTTACAAGTGGACAGATGTAGGTTAAACTCCGTGTGCACCTACAGCATGGGTGGCTCCCTTGAACCCACCGGCGGTACATAAAAATATCCCATTGCAGTGCCCATCACAGCTGAGGTAGTAATGTCATGTTTAATGCAGGTGGGCTTCGGCCCACACTGCATGCCCCAGTCAAACTGGGGTTCTTTACAAATGGAAACAGATGCATTTATAATTCCCTGTGTGGACCCACAGCATGGGTGGGTGCCAGGAAGCCACCGGCGGTACATAGAAATATCCCATTGCATTGCCCAACACAGCTGAGGTAGTAATGTCGTGCTTAATACAGGTGGGCTTCGGCCCACACTGCATGCCCCAGTCAGACTGTGGTTCTTTACAAGTGGAAACAGATGCATTTATAATTCCCTGTGGACCCACAGCATGGGTTTGTTGCCAGGAAGCCACCGGTGGTACATAGAAATATCCCATTGCATTGCCCAACACAGCTGAGGTAGTAATGTCGTGCTTAATACAGGTGGGCTTTGGCCCACACTGCATGCCCCAGTCAGACTGGGGTTCTTTACAAGTGGACAGATGTAGGTTAAACTCCGTGTGCACCTACAGCATGGGTGGCTCCCTGGAACCCACCGGCGGTACATAAAAATATCCCATTGCATTGCCCAACACAGCGGATGTAACATCAGCTGTAATGCAGGTGGGCTAAAAATTCATTTGATTACACTGTAGGCTAGGGCCCACAAAAATTGCTGTATCAACAGTACTAATGTACATCCAAAAAATTGGCCATGGCCAACCAAGAGGGCAGGTGAAACCCTTTAATCGCTTTGGTTAATGTGGCTTAAGTGGTAACTAGGCCTGGAGGCAGCCCAGTTTAACGAAAAATTGGTTCAAGTTAAAGTTTCAACGCTTTTAAGAGCATTGAAACATATAAAAATTGTTTAGAAAAATTATATGAGTGAGCCTTGTGGCCCTAAGAAAAATTGCCCGTTCAGCGTGATTACGTGAGGTTTCAGGAGGAGGAGCAGGAGGAGGAGGAGGAGGAATATTAGACACAGATTGATGAAGCAGAAATGTCCCCGTTTTGGATGGTGAGAGAAAACGTAGCTTCCATCCGCGGGTGCAGCCTACGTATTGCTTACGTATCGCTGCTGTCCGCTGGTGGAGAAGAGAAGTCTGGGGAAATCCAGGCTTTGTTCATCTTGATGAGTGTAAGCCTGTCGGCACTGTCGGTTGACAGGTGGGTACGCTTATCCGTGATGATTCCCCCAGCCACACTAAACACACTCTCTGACAAGACGCTAGCCGCAGGACAAGCAAGCACCTCCAGGGCATACAGCGCGAGTTCAGGCCACGTGTCCAGCTTCGACACCCAGTAGTTGTAGGGGGCAGAGGCGTCACGGAGGACGGTCGTGCGATCGGCTACGTACTCCCTCACCATCCTTTTACAGTGCTCCCGCCGACTCAGCCTTGACTGGGGAGCGGTGACACAGTCTTGCTGGGGAGCCATAATGCTGGCAAAGGCCTTGGAGAATGTTCCCCTGCCTGCGCTGTACATGCTGCCTGATCTCTGCGCCTCCCCTGCTACCTGGCCCTCGGAACTGCGCCTTCTGCCACTAGCGCTGTCGGATGGGAAGTTTACCATCAGTTTGTCCACCAGCGCCCTGTGGTATAGCATCACTCTCGAACCCCTTTCCTCTTCGGGAATCAGAGTGGAAAAGTTCTCCTTATACCGTGGGTCGAGCAATGTGTACACCCAGTAATCTGTAGTGGCCAGAATGCGTGTAACGCGAGGGTCACGAGAAAGGCATCCTAACATGAAGTCCGCCATGTGTGCCAGAGTACCTGTACGCAACACATGGCTGTCCTCACTAGGAAGATCACTTTCAGGATCCTCCTCCTCCTCCTCTTCCTCCTCCTCAGGCCATACACGCTGAAAGGATGACAGCCCAGCAGCATCTGTACCCTCAGCAGTGGGCCAAGCTGTCTCTTCCCCCTCCTCCTCATCCTCCTCATGCTCCTCCTCCTCCTCCTCCTCAACGCGCTGAGATATAGACAGGTGGGTGCTCTGACTATCCAGCGACATACTGTCTTCCCCCGGCTCTGTTTTCGAGCGCAAAGCGTCTGCCTTTATGCTTTGCAGGGAACTTCTCAAGATGCATAGCAGAGGAATGGTGACGCTAATGATTGCAGCATCGCCGCTCACCACCTGGGTAGACTCCTCAAATGTTCCAAGGACCTGACAGATGGCTGCCAACCAGGGCCACTCTTCTGTAAATAATTGAGGAGGCTGACTCCCACTGCGCCGCACAAGTTGGAGTTGGTATTCCACTATAGCTCTACGCTGCTCATAGAGTCTGGCCAACATGTGGAGCGTAGAGTTCCACTGTGAGGGCACGTCGCACAGCAGTCGGTGCACTGGCAGATTAAACCTATGTTGCAGTGTCCGCAGGGTGGCAGCGCGCGTGTGGGATTTGCGGAAATGTGCGCAGAGCTGGCGCACCTTTCCGAGCAGGTATGACAAGTGGGGGTAGCTTTTCAGAAAGCGCTGAACCACCAAATTAAAGACATGGGCCAGGCATGGCACGTGCGTGAGGCTGCCGAGCTGCAGAGCCGCCACCAGCTTACGGCCGTTGTCACACACGACCATGCCCGGTTGGAGGCTCAGCGGCGCAAGCCAACGGTCGGTCTGCTCTGTCAGACCCTGCAGCAGTTCGTGGGCCGTGTGCCTCTTCTCTCCTAAGCTGAGTAGTTTCAGCACGGCCTGCTGACGCTTGCCCACCGCTGTGCTGCCACGCCGCGTGACACCGACTGCTGGCGACGTACTGCTGACACATCTTGATTGCGAGACAGAGGTTGCGTTGGAGGAGGAGGAGGAGGAAGGTGCTTTAGTGGAGGAAGCATACACCGCCGCAGATACCACCACCGAGCTGTGGCCCGCAATTCTGGGGGTGGGTAGGACGTGAGCGGTCCCAGGCTCTGACTCTGTCCCAGCCTCCACTAACTTCACCCAATGTGCCGTCAGGGAGATATAGTGGCACTGCCCGCCTGTGCTTGTCCACGTGTCCGTTGTTAAGTGGACCTTGGCAGTAACCGCGTTGGTGAGGGCGCGTACAATGTTGCGGGAGACATGGTCGTGCAGGGCTGGGACGGCACATCGGGAAAAGTAGTGGCGACTGGGAACCGAGTAGCGTGGGGCAGCCGCCGCCATCATGCTTTTGAAAGCCTCCGTTTCCACAAGCCTATACGGCAGCATCTGTAGGCTGATCAATTTTGCAATGTGCACGTTTAACGCTTGAGCGTGCGGGTGCGTGGCGTCGTACTTGCGCTTGCGCTCAAACTGTGGCACTAGCGACGTCTGGACGCTGCGCTGAGAGCCATTGCTGGATGGGGCCGAGGACAGCGGAGGTGATGGTGTGGGTGCAGGCCAGGAGACGGTAGTGCCTGTGTCCTCACAGGGGGGTTGGATCTCAGTGGCAGGTTGGGGCACAGGGGGAGAGGCAGTGGTGCAAACCGGAGGCGGTGAACGGCCATCGTCCCACCTTGTGGGGTGCTTGGCCATCATATGCCTGCGCATGCTGTTGGTGGTGCCTCCCCAGCTGATCTTGGCGCGACAAAGGTTGCACACCACTGTTCGTCCGTCTTCAGGCGTCTCTGTGAAAAACTGCCACACCGTAGAGCACCTTGACCTGTGCAGGGTGGCATGGCGCGAGGGGGCGCTTTGGGAAACAGTTGGTGGATTATTCGGTCTGGCCCTGCCTCTACCCCTGGCCACCGCACTGGCTCGGCCTGTGCCCACACCCTCACTTGGCCCTCCGCGTCCTCGGTCGCGTCCACATCCTCTAGGCCTACCCCTACCCCTCAGCATGCTGTATTACCAGTGATTTGATTTCCCAGGCAGGAAAGAAATTGGCGCAAGGCTGCACTCAACCGTAGCTGGTTGCGTCTGATTTTTGTACGTTGTCCACGCAGCACACACGTACACAGAGACCTTAGGACTGACACAGGCAGGCCAAATACAATTTGTTTTCCTTTTTTGCAAAGGGAAGGACCCACTGCGTATATTCAATGAACAATAGCTTTTAGAACTGTAGTGTGGCCCTGAAAAAGTGTCACACAACTTTAGTGTAGCAGAGTTATTAACTCTAGCAGAGCAGGTATTTGCCAGTCAGGAAAGACAATGGCGCAAGCCTGCAGTAAACCGTAGCTGGTTGCGTCTGATTTTTGTACGTTCTCCACGCAGCACACATGTACACGGAGACCTTAGGACTGACACAGGCAGGCCAAATACAATTTCTTTTCCTTTTTTGCAAAGGGAAGGACCCACTGCTTATATTCAATGAACAATACGTTTAATAACTGTGGTGTGGCCCTGAAAAAGTGTCACACAACTTTAGTGTAGCAGAGTTATTAACTCTGGCAGAGCAGGTATTTGCCAGTCAGGAAAGACAATGGCGCAAGCCTGCACTCAACCGTAGCTGGTTGCGTCTGATTTTTGTACGTTGTCCACGCAGCACACACGTACACGGAGACCTTAGGACTGACACAGGCAGGCCAAATACAATTTCTTTTCCTTTTTTGCAAAGGGAAGGACCCACTGCGTATATTCAATGAACAATAACTTTTAGAACTGTAGTGTGGCCCTGAAAAAGTGTCACACAACTTTAGTGTAGCAGAGTTATTAACTCTAGCAGAGCAGGTATTTGCCAGTCAGGAAAGACAATGGCGCAAGCCTGCAGTAAACCATAGCTGGTTGCGTCTGATTTTTGTACGTTCTCCACGCAGCACACACGTACACGGAGACCTTAGGACTGACACAGGCAGGCCAAATATAATTTCTTTTCCTTTTTTGCAAAGGGAAGGACCCACTGCGTATATTCAATGAACAATAACTGTGTTGTGGCCCTGCCTACACAATTCTGTCCCTGTAGTATTAATGGAGGGTGCAATGCTCTGCACAGACGATTTTTAGAAAAAAAAAAAATGCAACACTGCTAACAGCAGCCAGCACAGTACTGCACACGCTTAAATTCGGCCCTAGAAAGGACCGTTGAGGTTCTTGAAGGCTACACTCACTCCTAACACTCTCCCTGCCTATGTACCACTTCTGTCTCTAATACCGGGTGCAATGCTCTGCACTGCCGATTTTGAGAAAAAAAAAAAACACTGCTAGCAGCAGCCTGCACACAGGTAGATGTGGCCCTAAGAAGGACCTTTGGGGTTCTTGAAGCCTACACTGACTCCTAGCGCTCTCCCTACAGCAGCACCAGCACGATAGTACTTATCCTCAGCTAACTCACAAGGCATGTGTGGCGAGCCGCAGGAGGGGCCGACTTTTATACTCGGGTGACATCTGATCGCCCCAGCCACTCACAGCAGGGGGGTGGTATAGGGCTTGAACGTCACAGGGGGAAGTTGTAATGCCTTCCCTGTCTTTCAATTGGCCAGAAAAGCGCGCTAACGTCTCAGAGAGGAAACTGAAAGTAACCGGAACACCGCGTGGTGCTCGTTAAGAGTAACGAGCATCCCGAACACCCTAATATTCGCACGAATATCAAGATCGGACGAGTACGTTCGCTCATCTCTAGCTAGGATGATTTAGAAAAACTGTATTTTCCATTAGGGTAAATAAATAAGCTAATCAAGTCCATCCAGTCATAAGACCATGATGTTGACAAAGGGGACGCCCAGGATTCTGCCTCTAGGGGGCCAAGGGCCTTCAAAGTCAATAATGCCTTACATAAGGCTATGATGGCAAAATGGAGACATTCAGAAAAAGGCCCAGTATTGTCCAGGAGATTCCGAATGATGTTTCCCTTTAATTATGAATAAAGTTTCCTATTTCTCCTTAAGAAGAGGCTACGGTAATGCCTCAGTGTAATTCTTTGTTTTTTTTGCTCATGGGTTAAGGAAGGAATTACTCCAATACAAGATATCGATTCTGGTATTTTTCAACATAACCTTCTTGCAGCTTTTAAGACTCTGAACGTAGAGCAAGATTTTCTTTGTGATGCATCAGCTCGGCAAGTAAAATTTGAGGCCAGAGCCATGTCCTTAGCTAACACTGCCAGAAGAGCTCTATGGTTGAGACCTTGGTTGCAAGACAATACATTCAAATATTACCTATGTGGTCTTCCATATGAGCTCAGTCTCGTTTTTGGATCAGCTTTAGATGATCTGATGGAAGGTTTAGCTGATAAAAAGTGATGAATTCTTTCAACATTCCTTTCATGGTTGAGGGAGGGGTGTTAGGAAAGGAAGATCAACTCAAAGATCCTGTCAACCAAGACAGTATTACATTCAGGGTACAGGTCAAAAGAGAGGCCTATACATACCAGAGGTCAAAATAAGGGGGAAAAAAAGCCAGATTTCTGAAGCTGGGACTCTGGCCAGTGAGAGAGCAGAATTTTTTTTCCCAGTGATCAGCTGCCTGTCCCACTACAAGCAGTCCTGGCACAATACAATAAATTACCCTTGGGTCCTAGATATTTTCCAAAACAGGTATTCAATAAAATTTACCTTTCCACCTCCAGATAATCTTTGTAAGAACAGGCCTTTTCAGTTCAATTAAATAAAAGAAATTAGAAGTCTGCATAAAGAATTACCTCTCAAAAGGAGCCTTAGAGAGAATACTCATGAGAGAGAGGGTTAAGTGTCTATTTGCCCATCTTTTTAATCCAAAAATCACCCGAGACTCGAAGATGATTACAGATTTGAGATTCCTCAACAAATATATCAGGAGGAAATTTTGAAAGGAAACTATAATATCTGTATGGTCCATTCTCCAACAGGAGACTTCATTGTCACATTGGATTTGAAGGATGTCTATCTACACATCCCATTAGGCAGGCCCACAGAAAATATCTCAGAGTGGCTGTCACCATTGGGAGAAGGACGTTACACTATTAATTCATTAATTCATCCTTTGGGGTTTCTTCAACTCCCTTTGTCTTTACAAAGGTAGTCTCTACAGTCATAGCCCAACTCAGGATTCAGGGGTTATCAATTGTGTCATACCTGGACGATTGGCTGACAGAAGCAAGTTTGGCAAAATTTCTAAAGACACAACTACAGTCTGTGTTCTCTATCCTCCAGAATCTCAGTTGGATTGTGAATTGGATTTATCATAGTTACAGTTCAGATGACACTCACACTCACTCAGGTTCAGAAGACCAAGACTACGGATGCTGCAAAATTCTTGAGAGTTCGGAAGTCATTTACTCTCAGAATTTTGATGAAGGATATGGTTCTTGATGACATAGGCAGTGGAAGCTGTCTCCTGGGCCCTATGGCACTTAAGGCCACTATAGAATGAGATGCTAAAGCATTGGGATCAAACCTCAAAGGTTCTAAACAGAAGACACTCCCTGTCCAGACAAACCTGTCACTTTCTCGATTGGTGGATTAATTTTAAAGACAGACAGTCCAAAATCCGGCCGTGCTAGAGCCTGTTGACTGTAGACGCCTCACAGTCAGGATGCAATAAAAATGTCAGGGAGGCGTTACTCGTGCGGACTTGATAAAGTCGTTGTGTAGAACGATGAAAAGCGTTGCACAGAGGATTTTTAGAATAAAGTTTTGAAACTAGTGGTGTCTGTAGCCCGACCCTGGTGTTTAGGTCCTGAAGGGCGCGGGCTTTTTCTTTTTACTAAGTCACAGTCAGGATGGGGATCTGGGCAAAACAGGAGAAATTTTTATCTTTGAATTTGAGGGAACTGAAGGCAGTTATTTTGGCCCTACAACATTTTTTCCACCAGGATCAAGGGAAAGCAGTAAAAATAAGAACAGACATATATAATAGTGGTGATGTATATAAACAAATAGGGAGGCATAACATCACAAACCCTTCAGCAAAAAGTGGACATGAACTTCATATGGCCAGAAAAAAATCTATCATATCTATCTGTGACTCCCATAAGAGAGTCCCTAAATATTTTAGCAGACCAATTGAGTTGAAGTATCCCAGCAGCAGTGGAATGGTCAGTAAACATTTCTATCTTCAATCAAATTACACAGAGATGGAGTACACCAGAGGTTGACCTGCAGGTGACAAGAGTGAATGTCAAGTTGGAAGTATTTTGTTTTCTGTACTACGAGGACAATCCCCTAGCAATGGTTGCTCTGTCCATTCCTTGGAGGTTCAGGCTGGCATACATATTCCCTCTAGCTGCTATGATCCCGAGAGTATTAACACAGATCCGTCATGATAAGGCCACCGTAGTAGCCATCATACTGTTTTGGCCAAAGAGGTTATGGTTCACCCAGCTAATATGCATGATTTGACTTTGCTATTGGAGTCTTCCCCCAGTATATGATCTGGTGTCAAAGGACAAACACCTCTGTGCGCACCTAGAAAGCTTCAACATGGGTGTTATTGCCCCCTGGGGGGAATTTTCACTTCTCAAAGGGATGGTGGGGTGGCATGGGGGTGTTAGAACATAAAGGGAGCGGTAGGGGGGCGTTCTGTGTTTGCTTTGTTAATTTTTTTTTGTCTAGTAACTACATTTTTCTAAAAATTAGTAGTGATACCTTTGTTTTCATCAATAATCCATCCGAAAACAATTGGGGAAATCCGAAACCGACAAAAACGGAGGCAATTATTTCCATATGAATTATTTACATGTAATGGGAGTTGTGGGCAGCCTGCATGCCTATATCATATAATGTAATATAATATATGACTTTTATAACTCCACTAGCTGATATACCCGGCTTCGTCTGAGTTAATTTAATACAGCAAAATTCGATGAAGTCAAGGCTATTTTAGAGTAACTGTGAAGAGAATTGGTTTACCAAGAAGAAGACTATCAGATTCCGTGTAGTAGTCTGGACCCAGGAGAAATACAAATCACACCAGCCTGTGCGGTATCAAGTGATTTCTACTTTATTCTAAGATGTTCACAGCTTATGTACCATAAATGACATCACAGCAAAAGTATATACCTCCAAGATTAATAAGAATACATAATAGGCTGAAACTAAAATGATACCATAAGTTACACCTCTTATGGTGTAACTATAACATACAATAAAACCGTTATGAATTCAGGAGAAAGGAATGCAAGGGCGGGTATTGAAGTCTATCCTATTTCCTGTGTGCCTCATACATGGGTGGTCTAGGAGACTGTCTTATCTCTTATCTGTCTACCTCAGAAGACATGCGAGCCTATAGAAGGGTTTAGTTTAACCCCTTCACTACTTATACTAGTATCATGCTATATATTTCTAGTCTACAATGCAATATAGAATAATTAACTGATACATTGATCTACAATTTTCTTAACAGTAACCAAAGATTAAAATATGTATACATATACAGGAGGGTTAGATTCTCCTCAGGCTGCATGTACAGATATCCCTCTGAAGAATGTGCCACCCATCCCACCCTCCTCATTTAGGACCTAAAAAACGCTCGCACCAAATTTCATGCATCTACAATAGTGATGAGCTTGCATACTCGCTAAGGGAGATTGCTCGAGTGAGAATTGCCCTCAGCGAGTACCTGCCCGCTCGAGATAAAAGGTTCGGGTGCCGGCACAGGGGAGCGGTGAGAAGCGGCAGTCAGCAGGGGGGAACGGGGAGGAGAAAGGGAGAGAGAGATCTCCCCCCCGTTCCTCCCCACTCTCCCCTGCAGCTCACTGCCAGCCGCCGGTACCTGAACCTTTTGTCTTGAGCGGGCAGGTACTCGCTAAGGGCAATGTTCGCTCGAGCAATTGCCCTTAGCGAGTATGCTCGCTCATCTCTAATATACAACACCAGGAAGTTACATTACATAAGGGAGCACTTACTTTTGCAGTTAGCATTGAATAATTGAGTTGTAACCCCCTTACTTTTCCCGATTAGGACCTTACTTTACCTATTTAGGACCTAAAGAATGCTCGTGCCAAATTTCACGCTTGTACGACACCGGGAGGTAATGCTACATAGGGGTGCACTTATTTTTGCAATTAGCATTGAATAATCGAATTGTAACCCCTTCGCTTTTCATATTTAGGACCTAAAGAATGGTCATGCCAAATATCATGTTTGTATGACACTGGGAAGTTAGAGAATCAGATTAGGCACATTACGTAGGGGTGCCAATACATTTGTACTTAACATTGACTAATCTGGGTTGTGACCCCTTTACTTTTCCTATTTAGGACCTAAAGAATACTTCTGCCAAATTTCATGTTTGTACAACATGAGGAAGTTAAAGAATTAGATTTGGTACATTACACAGGGGTGCTAATACTTTTGTACTTAGCACTGAATTTTTGAGTTGTTACCACTTTACTTTTTCTATATAGGACGTAGAGAAGCCTCATCCCAAATTTCATGTTTGTACGACATCGGGAAGTTTTAGAATTAGATTTGGTACATTACACAGGGGCGCCAACACTTTTGCACTTAGCATTGAATTTTCAAGTTGTGACCCCTTTACTTTTCCTATTTAGGACATAAAGAATGATCATCCCAAATTTCATGTTTGTACGACATCAGGAAGTTAGAGAATTAGATTTGGTACATTACACAGGGGCGCCAACACTTTTGCACTTAGCATTGAATTTTCAAGTTGTGACCCCTTTACGTTTCCTATTTAGGACATAAAGAATGATCATCCCAAATTTCATGTTTGTACGACATCAGGAAGTTAGAGAATTAGATTTGGTACATTACACAGGGGCGCCAATACTTTTGCACTTTGCATTGAATTTTCAGAGTACTGATATAAACCTTAACTCGCAGAGACCCACACAAGTGAAAGTTTGAAGCAGTTCCAGCCAATCAGCGGCATTATGGAATACAATGGGTTATCAGAGGATAAAGAAGATTCTTGAAATCTGATGCACAAAGAAACAATTGCATTATGCAAATCCATCTCTTTATATTATCTAGAAAAGTTTACAGGAGGGCATAGACAAGGTCCTCAGTATATCCACAATGAGTCCAGATATCAGCACTATCAGCATATCTAGGAAAACAGACATCACAGGAACCAATTATGAGAAGATTTCTCAGGGGTTCTGCCCACCTAAGACCTATAATTCTTAAGCCTCATCCTCGATGGGACCTATCAGTAATCCTAACAGCGTTGTCTCAACCACCCTTTGAACCTCTACAGGAAGTTGAACAAAATTTCTGTCCATGAAAATCAGTCTCCTTCTGACTATCACTTCTTCTAAGAGAGTTGGGGAGCTTGAGGCCCTTCAATATGCAGATTCTTATATCACTTTTCTCCCAGATAGGGTACTGCTCTGATATCTTCCTATTTTTACTGCTAAAGTCCCTACTTTTAGTAACATAAATCGGGTCATATCCCTTTCCTATTTTCTATCTAGAACTTTCCATTGGAGGAGGAGGAAAGGCTTCAAACTCTAGACCTCTCCCAATGCCTAAAGAAGTAATGATCTACCTTTCTAGGTCACAATATATTAGGAAAGCAGAGAATCTACTTACTCTCTTTTCATAAAACAATGGGGATAAGAAGGCTTCCAAGGCCACCTTAAGTAGATGGATAAAGGAAACAATCAGGATAGCTTTCTCCTCCAAGGGTTTAGATCCCCTGGAATTTATAAAAGCACACTCAATATGCGCTGTTTCCATTTCTTGGGAGTAAATATGCTCAATACCTTTAGAATACATTTGTGAGGCAGCTTCCCAAAACACATTCATTAACCGCTACTGGCTGCCATCCAGGTTGTCAAATCTATTTGCCACTCATTGGCTCTCTTAATGGAAATTCTTCTTGCTAATTCCTCATAATTATGCTGCTAGTACTAGGGAATAGTTGATTTCTGTTGTTAGTCTATTTTTCCTTAGTCCTAACAGCAAAACAAACTTCCCTCCCTAAGGGTACGTTTAGACGAGCGTACATGCGCGAGTTTGAACGTGCACGCAAAAATATGCGTGAACGAAGGTCCGTGCTTTAGATATGCGTGTTAGAAAATTGGATTTTGGCTGCGTGGAGCGCATGTAGATGCGCTCCATATCTTGAGCTGTATCAGCATCCCAGCAAATATACATGGTGCCAGTATTTTATGTATTGATAGTTGTGAGCCACACGATTTCTTTGGCGCCCCAGCGAACTTTGGATTACTAAGTTTCTTCCTTCATAATTCAATTTTTTTCCCAATGCAAATTTTTTTTTTTGTGGTTGCATTTTATGTGTGCTTTGTTGTGTTTTTTTCACCCCTGTTGTTTTTCTATTATTTTCTTATCTAGGGTTTATAGAAACAAATTTTTCACTACAGAGACTATTGGTAATTGTGATCACATGCACAATTCCCCCCCCCCCCCCCCCAGTCTTTTGATTTTAACGGCCCCTTATGGGTCGTTCACACGACCAGACTCCCATGCAGTGTGTCCCATAGGAGCCAATGCTAAGAGCAGCGCAGTACGGACCAAACTGCCACGCGTGTCCTTTCCTCGTTGCTGCGCGCGTTTGCACACAGTAAAAACACGTACATATGAACACTTCATAGTAACTCCATGGTTTTAATAGGCGCGCGTTTTTCTTCGCGCATGTGTACGTGTGAAAATACGCACGTCTGGACGTAGCCTTAAAAAGAAATAAATGAGAAGAGATATTTTCTTTTTCTTAATGTCTTTATAATTAACACTGTCGGGCAGTTTGTCTCTTCTCAGTCTATAGTTATCAGTGTTATAAAAATAATATTAATTGCACAACATTGAAATACCAGGATAAAGCCAAAAGTAATAAAAGGTAAGCTGGCTATCAGATGCAATTATGCAATGCCTGCTTGGAATGAACATTGGAGTTATTTGCACTGCTCTATGCTAAAGGTGAATGGTTTATTTAAAGCATACATAAGTGCACAAACACTGCAAACAAAAGATAACAGTGAAAAAGCACCGATTATTCAACTCATTGAGCAGTCGGCCATTTTTCAATTCTTTCATATTTTTTTCTCACTCCTTTTTAAAAAAATCATCATTTTTGTATTTTATGAAAAGGAGTTCTATTGTTCAGTGCTACCATTTAATGTATATTATAATGTACTGAAAAAAAATGTAAAAACGTTGAAGTGGGATGAAATGAAAAAGAGGTCAGCTATCATCACGTCATTCGGAGTCTATGAGTCCAAGGTAATAACTTTTAGCATGAAGAACGCTCTGGCTACTTTCCAGTGCTTGGTGGATCAGCTGCTTGAGGGGCACAGGGAGTATGCCATTGCATACTTAGACAACATCGCCGTTTACAGCCCCATTTGGCAGGAACACCTGGAGCAGGTGCTCAGGCGGATCCAGGCAGCAGGTCTCATCATCAAAACAGGGAACTATCAGATCGGCATGCAGGAGGTGTAGTATCTGGGGCACCGTGTAGGTGGGGAAACACTGAACTCAGAGCCTGGGAAGGTAGACGCCATTCGAGCCTTGCCCAGCCCCCAAACCAGGAAGCAGGTCAGGTCACTGACCTGACAAAGAAAAATCTGCCTCAAGGGGTGAGCTGGACCTCCAAATATGAGCAGTCATGCACAGCCCTAAAACTGCTCTCTCCAGCACTCCAATCCTGCAGGCCCCCAGACTTTATGAGAAGGTTTGTGGTGCAGACAGATGCCAGCGCTTATGGCCTTGGCGCTGTCCTCAGCCAGGTAAATGTGAAGGGAGAAGAACACCCTGTGCTTTACCTCAGCTGGGAGCTTCTGCCAAGAGAGGTGGCATCGTTTGGGCCCTACAGAAGTTACAACCATATCTATACAGGTATTATAGCTTCACGGTAATCACGGATCACAACCCGCTCAGCTGGCTGAACCATATGGCTGGAGAAAATAGCAGGCTCCTACGCTGGAGTCTGGCGCTGCAGTTCTACGACTTCACTATTCAGCACATAAAAGGGAGTGAACATGGCAATGAGGACAGACTGTCCCATCAAGATGAGTCCCAGAGATAGCCTTTGGAGGTAACCTGTAGAGATCAACCACCGACACCCATCTAAAAAGGGGAGGTGTGATATAGAGACTTCAGACTGTCAGACATTTTGGTGAGTGTTTCAGTGGTCATTTATGTTAGCCCATTCAGTATGGTGCAGTTACCTTTGCCTCATGGTTCTGCAACACTGCTGTTTGGCTTGTAGGTGGAACGGTTAAATGCTTTTTAGATTCTAGGAAAGCTGAGTATTGAAAGAGGGCCTTGAAGTAAGCTTCAACAAAGACTGCACAACCCCACAGGGGGTCTGTGATGTGCCACAGCCCTTGCTGGACCAGAGGTGGAAAATGTTCACAATACTAGATCAGAGCAGAAAAAGCCTTCACATTCCAGTTACTTCTCCGCCCCATTTCTTGAAGCTGGTTACAGCCAGACCTGATAGCTTTTCGGAGGCAAATCCTAACAAAGAGATTTAGCTCAAAACAAAGGGGAACAAGTAATGTGAAAATTATGACTGATCTGTAGGTTCCAGCCCGATATGAATTACATTTTTAGAATTGGACGGGCCAGACAAATCAAATGCATCTACATGCGTTGAGGTCCGAGGCACAGAACACCCAGAACCACATATCTGGGAATATATAGAATATAGATTTCAACATACTCTTGCGTGGGTTCAACGTGTAGGTAAAATCATAACTAAAAATATGCTAGGCCTATATTCTCAATCAGATAACCTTGTGTGGAGATATGACTGGAAATAGGGAATTATGATTTTTCAGAGTTCCTACTAACCCAACCCTTCCTTCTCTGTATGACCTCAGAGGGGGTGGGTAGAAGGTGTGTACTGAGGGATCCTTTATAATGTGGAACCCCACAGGCCTCAACTGGTCAGATCCTAGAGAGATACGCCCTCAGCATAAAGCTGTCCCATTCGCATCAGTGACTCTGCACGTATTGAAACATTGGACCGATATCCAACTACGCTATCTTTCTTTTAGTTTTCTTTTACTTTATCAGTAGAGATGAGCGAGCACCAAAATGCTTGGGTGCTCGTTGCTTGAGTCGAACTTTTCGTAATGCTCGAGAGCTCGTTTCGAGTAACGAACCCCATTGAAGTCAATGGGCGACTCGAGCATTTTTGTATGGGACCGATGCTCCGCATAGCTGATGACTTGTAAACAGCAGAAAACATTAGAAAGTCATGGAAACACCACAGAAACAGATAAGGAAGGGCAGGGGCAGCATGCATGGCTGCATCTGAGGCTCCCAGGTCCCACTATTAAGCCAAAATGGGGACAAGAGTCTGGCGTCACCCCCCTAACAATTTACTTCGGACAAACCCTCATTAGCAAGGCACACGCGCTGGCACATCTTAGCTAAGCACCACACTACCTGCAACCATTGACAATCACTGCCTGCGGGTGACACCGCTGCCTCTTCTCCTGGGTTACATGCTGGAATTGTCGTCCAACCCCCCCACAGGACCCTGCATCCACAGCGCACACAAAAGTTTCCCTGCGCAGCGCTCAGCTGCTCTTATGCCACACACTCGCTTCATAGCCACACCACCCTCATGTCTATTTATAAATGAATACTGGATGAGGAGGAACTGGAGGCACACACTGCAGAGGGTTGGCGGGGCCAGGCAGCGACCCTCTTTGAAAGTGTGGGCGATAGCCCACAATGCTGTTGAGAATTGATGATAAATGGACGTATGATCGTCATTCCAATCCTGTGCCACCTCTGTCACAAAATTGTCAGGAGCCGCAAACGTTGGCATAAAGGGAACTCAGGTGCCAGCACTTCTTTACATCTCCACAATGCAGCAATACTCTATGTGGGAAGCACGTGAGCGAGCCCAGGGTCAGTCTTGGTCCCAGCCTCCACCTTGTGTGACCCAAGATGTCGCGAGTTACATAGCAATGGGAAATCCATGTGTCTCCACACAATTTATTCTGTGTAGGTGTCAGATAGCTCAACACCGCAATGGGAAGTCTTTGAGTTCCTTGGGCTCGCCTATGGCAGAGTTTCACCCCGCAAAGGACCTTGGCCCACATTTCTACCCTAGTCAGTGTATTTGTGCCACATAGGTAAAACACCGCTATGGGAAGTCTTTGTGCACCCACAGCATAGGCGAGCCCAAGGAACTAGAGATGAGCGAACGTACTCGTAATGAGTACTTACGCACCCGAGTACCGCCATTTTCGAGTACTTCAGTACTCGGGCGTAAAGATTCGGGGGGCGCCGGGGGGTGGGGAGAGGCGCGGCGGTGCGGGGGGGAGCAGCGGGGAACAGGGGGGAGCCCTCTCTCTCTCCCTCTCCCCCCCACTCCCCACTGCTACCCCCCGTGCCTCCACGGCGCCCCCCGAATCTTTACGCGCGAGTACTGCTGTACTCGAAAATGGCGGTGCTCGGGTGCGTAAGTACTCGTAACAAGTACGTTCGCTCATCTCTACAAGGAACTTAAAGATGGTATTACGCATAAAGAAATCACAGCGCCCAAACATGGCAGATTTTCACCCCACCAAGGAGCTTGGCCCACATTTCTACCCTAGTCAGTCAGTGTATTTGTGCCAGACAGGTAAAACACCGCTATGGGAAGTCTTTGTGCACCCACAGCATAGGCGAGCCCAAGGAACTTAAAGATGGTATTACGCCTAAAGAAATCACAGCGCCCAAACATTGCAGAGTTTCACCCCACCAAGGACCTCGGCCCACATTTCTACCCTAGTCAGTCAGTGTATTTGTGCCAGACAGGTAAAACACCGCTATGGGAAGTCTTTGTGCACCCACAGTATAGGCAGACCCCTGTAACATTCCTGTAGCAAAGGTATAGGCGGACCCCAGTAACATTTCTGTAGCAAAACTGATACTGTTGCTCTGTTATACAATATACGGACTGATATTTTTGGATCCTGTTGTCCGGATCTATATACAGAGCATGCAACATAGTGTGAAGTTCTGCTGCCCTTCCCTGGTGGAGTCATCTATTGTGGTGCCGCTGTGTTTGTGAAGTGTTTGAAGGTATTTCTGTAGCAAAGGTATAGGCAGACCCCTGTAACGTTTCTGTAGCAAGAGTGTAGGTTGACCCCTGTAACATTTCTGTAGCAAGAGTATAGGTGGACCCCAGTAACATTTCTGTAGCAAGAGTGTAGGTGAATCCCTCAAACCATTCAGTGGAAACTGCATAGGCGGACCCCAGTAACATTTCTGTAGCAAAGGCATAGTCAGACCCCAGTAACATTTCTGTAGCAAGAGTATATAGGCAGACCCCAGTAACATTTCTGTAGCAAGAGTGTAGGCGAACCCCTCAAACCATTCAGTAGAAACTGCATAGGCAGACCCCAAATCACAGTGGTATGAAGTATCTATATTTTTTATAGGTTGAGGCCGTCACAGATATAGAGTTAAAAAGAATAAATTTTATTAGTAATTAATTTAAAAAGTCAAAGCCTACCAACAAAAAAACAGTCACATAGAACATATAGTGACAGGACAAACAGTTAACATAAAAAGGGAGGATCTTATGGGGGGTAAGGGAGGGGGGAGTATATCTACAGTTCCCGTGTAGCCCTCCAGAGGTCCTCAGGAGTCACTTATATAAGATGGTTCACTATCAAGGTAAGTATTTAGTACTTGAGCTGTTATGATTCGCATCCCCTTGAGATGGCGATTGTTTTTTCGTGCGAACCAGACAGCCCTTTTATTTATAAGGACTCGTATGATTTTTAGTATGGTATTCAAATCAGTGTCGTTTGGTGTATTGTTTACACTGTATCATTTCGTGCATTGTTTACACTGTATTCATATTATTTTTGACTCTCATTTGTTTTTGCTCTACGCGTTTCCCTATCGGGATAGCCGATAGTTCGTCAGGAGCTGGGCAACAATACGCCCCTAGAGAAGTAGGAGAGAGTTTTCTATCAGAAATGATCACCAAAACGATGGCTAAAATGTGCCTGTCACCTTTCAATAAAGAGATTCCTAGATTCCTCAAAATTGCCTCATTTATAAATTGCGCTTGGATTCTATCTGTAGAGTGAATCCTACGTATGCTTGAAACCTATAAGGTCCAGAAAGCTATTCAACTGGATCCTATTGCCTCGCAACTGAATGCCGTATTCGCATTAGATAGTGTAACTCTAGGATAGAGTAAAGTAACTGTGCATCGTGTATTATACACGGCGACGATGCATGTGCAAAATAGCCAGAATTTTGTCCACCTCCAATCGTGTCTCAAGATCCTTGGTGATTTTCGTAGGGTTAACACCAAGAGACCTTGGCTCTTGGAAAAATGACTGTCAGGTTAAACACCTATTAGCCCAGCACAATGATAGCATGCAGGATATACAGCCCCACTTCAGGCTAAGACCTACTAGTAACTGCCACAATGGCAAAAAGCATTTTAAACTGGCTATAAGGCTTGCATTCAGTAAGGCAGAATTAGCTGTAATAGCTTATAGAGCGAGACAGAAGGTATAGAGCAGGGCAAGAGGAGTGCCAGGAGTGATCTCCAGCAGCACCTGCAGCTCTGATGGTGAGCTGTAGGCGCTGCTGGAGATCACTCCTGGCACTCCTCTTGCCCTGCTCTATACCTTCTGTCTCGCTCTATAAGCTATTACAGCTAATTCTGCCTTACTGAATGCAAGCCTTATAGCCAGTTTAAAATGCTTTTTGCCATTGTGGCAGTTACTAGTAGGTCTTAGCCTGAAGTGGGGCTGTATATCCTGCATGCTATCATTGTGCTGGGCTAATAGGTGTTTAACCTGACAGTCATTTTTCCAAGAGCCAAGGTCTCTTGGTGTTAACCCTACGAAAATCACCAAGGATCTTGAGACACGATTGGAGGTGGACAAAATTCTGGCTATTTTGCACATGCATCGTCGCCGTGTATAATACACGATGCACAGTTACTTTACTCTATCCTAGAGTTACACTATCTAATGCGAATACGGCATTCAGTTGCGAGGCAATAGGATCCAGTTGAATAGCTTTCTGGACCTTATAGGTTTCAAGCATACGTAGGATTCACTCTACAGATAGAATCCAAGCGCAATTTATAAATGAGGCAATTTTGAGGAATCTAGGAATCTCTTTATTGAAAGGTGACAGGCACATTTTAGCCATCGTTTTGGTGATCATTTCTGATAGAAAACTCTCTCCTACTTCTCTAGGGGCGTATTGTTGCCCAGCTCCTGACGAACTATCGGCTATCCCGATAGGGAACCGCGTAGAGCAAAAACAAATGAGAGTCAAAAATAATATGAATACAGTGTAAACAATGCACGAAATGATACAGTGTAAACAATACACCAAACGACACTGATTTGAATACCATACTAAAAATCATACGAGTCCTTATAAATAAAAGGGCTGTCTGGTTCGCACGAAAAAACAATCGCCATCTCAAGGGGATGCGAATCATAACAGCTCAAGTACTAAATACTTACCTTGATAGTGAACCATCTTATATAAGTGACTCCTGAGGACCTCTGGAGGGCTACACGGGAACTGTAGATATACTCCCCCCTCCCTTACCCCCCATAAGATCCTCCCTTTTTATGTTAACTGTTTGTCCTGTCACTATATGTTCTATGTGACTGTTTTTTTGTTGGTAGGCTTTGACTTTTTAAATTAATTACTAATAAAATAGGCAGACCCCAGTAACATTTCTGTAGCAAAGGTATAGGCAGACCCTGTAACATTTCTGTAACAAGAGTATTCGTGGACCCCAGTAACATTTCTGTAGCAAGAGTGTAGGTGAACCCCTCAAACCATTCAGTAGAAACTGCATAGGCGGACCCCAGTAACATTTCTGTAGCAAGAGTGTAGGTGAACCCCTGAAACATTGGTGTACCAAGAGTATAAGCGAACTCCTGAAAAAATTTGGTTACCAAGAGTGTAGGCAAAGGCCGGAAAAATTAGTTAGATAACAGTATAGGCGAGGGACAGAAAAATTGGTGTACCAAGAGAACAAGTGCACCCCTGAAAAATTGCTCAATCGGGAGGGTAGGTGAAACCCATAAACATTTTTTAAAGATACAGCTCGCTGTTGCTTAATTTGTAACAGAGCCTGGAGGCAGCCCTGTGAAAAAAAATGGAGTCTGTTAAAGTATCAATACTTTTGAAATGTTGAAAAATTGTAAAACACTTTTAAACAGAGCCTTTTGGGCCGCAGAAAAGTTGGCAGTTCAGTGTGATGACATGCCGTTTTAGGAGGAGTAGGAGGAGGATTAATAATATCCGAGAGTGATTGATAAAGCTAAGTCACCCTTTTTTGTGGTGATAGAGGATGAATTTTTCTCCTGTTGCAGCGAAAAGAATCATTAGGTTTCGCTGCTTTCCGCCGGTGGAGAAGAGAAGTCTAGGGAAAAACAGCCTTTGTTTATCTTTATGTGTAAGCATGTCGGCACTAGCAGTTGACAGGCACATATGCTTATCCGTGATGATTCCCCCAGCTGCACTAAACACCCTCTCTGACAAGACGCTAGCAGCAGGGCAGGCCAGAACCTCCAGGGCGTACAGCGCACATTCGTGCCACATGTCCAGCTTTGACACCCAATAGTTGTATGGAGCAGAGGCATCACGGAGGATGGAGGTACGATCGGCTACGTACTCCGTAACCATCATTTTACAGTGCTCCCTCTGGCTCAACCTTGACTGGGGAGTGGTGACACAGTCTTGCTGGGGAGCCATAAAGCTGGCAAAGGCCTTGGAGAGTGTTCCCCTGCCTGCGCTGGACATGCTGCCTGATCCCAGCTCCTTCCCTGCTACTTACCCTCTGAACTGCCTCTTCTGCCACTAGCGCTGTCAGATGGGAACTTTAGCATCACTTTTTCCACCCAGGCCCTGTGGTATTGTATTACTCTCGTACCCCTTTCCTCTTCGAGAAAGAGAGTGGAAAGGTTCTCCTTATACCGTGGGTCGAGAAGAGTGTACACCCAGTAATCCGTGTTGGCCAAAATGCGTCTAATGCGAGGGTCACGGGAAAGGCAGCTTAACATGAAGTCAGCCATGTGTGCCAGGGTACCAGTACGCAACACATCACTGTCCTCACTAGGAAGGTGACTTTCAGGATTCTCCTCCTCCTCTTCAGCCCATACATTCTGAACAGATGAGAGGCAAGCAGCATGGGTACCCTCTGCCATGTGGCCAGCTGTCTCTTCCCCCTCCTCCTCTGCTCTTCCTCCTCCTCCTCCAAAATGCGCTGTAATATAGACATGAGGGTGGTCTGGCTATCAAGCGACATACTGTCATCCCCCATCTCCTGTTCCAACTGCAAAGCATCGGCCTTCATGCTTAGCAGCGAATTTCTCAGCAGACAAAGCAGCGGGATGGTAACGCTAATGATTGTCGCATTGCCGCTCACCATCTGGTAGACTCCTTAAAGTTTCCGAGAACCTGGCAGATATCTGCCATCCATGCCCACTTCTCAGTAAATAATTGCGGAGGCTGACTATCACTCTGCCGCCCATGTTACAGCTGGCATTCCACTATTGCTCTACGCTGCTCGTACAGCCTGGCCAACATGTGCAGCATAGACTTCCAGCATGTGGGCACATCGCACAGCAGTCGGTGCTCTGGCAGGTAAAACCAACATTGCAGGGTCCTCAGGGTGGCAGCGTTCGTGGTGGACTTGCGGAAATCTGCACAGACGCGCGTACCTTGCCGAGCAGGTCAGACTAGTGGGGGTAGTTTTTCAGAAACCGCTGAACCACCAGATTGAAGATGTGGACCAGGCATGGCACGTGTGTGAGGCTGCAGAGCCGCTACCAGGTTACGGCCATTGTCACACACGACCTTGCCCGGTTGGAGGCTCAGCGGCGAAAGCCAGAGGTCCGTCTGCTCTGTCAGACCCTGCAGCAGCTCGGGGGCCGTGTGCCTCTTGTCACCTAAGCTGATTAGTTTCAGCACGGCTTGCTGACGCTTGCCCACCGCTGTGCTGCCGCGCCGCGTGCTACCGACTGCTCACACTTCTTAGTTGAGAGGTAGAGGTGGTGGAGGAGGAGGAGGGGAAGGGTTTGGAGGAGGTGGCGTAAAACGCCGCAGATACCAGCACCAAGGTAGGACCCACTATTCTGGGTGTGGGTAGGACATGAGCGATCCCAGACTCTGACTCGATATAGTGGCCCTGCCCGCCAGTACTTGTCCACGTTGTGAGGGTATATGTATATATTGCCATATGTTTTTTATGCTTTTATACCTGTATGCAAGTTCTATTCAATGCTAAAATGAGAAAAACTTATATGTCGCCTTACATCAGATATTCCAAAAGTTTGCAAGGCTGAGAGAGATGTTTCCAGAAATTCAGAGATGATACAGAACCGAACACAAAGGCCGTGTACTTGGCTGTTTTCCCAGAAGCGCCATATCTAGATAACGACTGTTCAACTACGTATATAACTTTCACTGTCTCAGGCCGGAAATCCGGACTTTACATATATGGTTATGCAGTGAATTTGAGCCAATGAGCCCATCACCCATTCCTAGTGATGAGACCAAAGGGTATAAGATCCCATGTAATCTGTAATAAAGTGCGCAGTCATGTCCCCGTGTGAGGAACTATACCAGACCTCCGTGTGTGGTGTCTCTTCTTTACTGCTGGCCGCGGGGCATTGGGGTGGGCCTGATTGGTGCTGTACGCAGAATTTTCCCTGACAATGGCGCCCAACGAAAGTGGGATGGAAAAACCGGAGCCGTGCAGCGCAGTCCACCCGGATCCACGCCACGGGGAAGCCGTCCTGCTGCAAACAGAGCCTGATCAACTCACAGAACTCCTGGTAAGACCAGCATATATTTATGTTGTGTTTTACGCTGAGAGTCTTGCAGCAGGAGGGACTATCTGTGTTTTGTGACCGGACGGGTTGGGTTAAGAGTTCTACACGGTAACTCGTGGGCTTCGGGTTTGCCGTCATGGACCACTGACTGTGATAAGCGCACCAATCGCTCACCCAGAAACTAGTCTGTAGTCTATTTGTACTTTGAAGTCCGTAGCGTTTTAGCAATAGTGAAGGTTGTTTGTTGTATCTGCAGAATTTTTTTTCTCTTACTTTTCATTTTGTCTCATAGAAGAAGGGACCCTCGATTTTAGTTTAGTTAGTTGTTAATGGTTTAGCTGAGGAGGAGATGCACTCTATGAGATAGGTCTCATAGAAGAAGAGACCCTCAGTTTTAGTTTAGTTAGTTGTTGATGGTTTAGCTGAGGAGGAGACGCACTCTATGAGACTGGTTCCATAGAAGGAGATGCCTTCGGTTGTTTTGCCGGTATATAAGGGGCTAACAATTCGGGTCAGAAGGATGCACTCTATGGAGCGTGTTATTATTATTATTGTTGTTGTTGTTCTAATATGCGTAAGACCTTATTAAAGAAGATAGAGCCCCTCAAGGGCTGCCGCCGTGCGGATGAATTGGTGGAGGAGAGAAAAGGGTCACAATTTGTAAACTGTAAGAAAACTCTTATGAAAATGTGTGACATCGACCCGCACGGTAGATTACAATATAGGGACTGGGAGGAGGTCTTTAGGACCAAGAAGGGCGCCTTGAAAGACCAAGGGTTGCTAGAAAGTGCTGAAGTGAGAAGCAGAGAGACAGTCAGAGAAAGTTAAGTATGTACACATTATTTGTTTAAGAAAGTATCCGTAAGTGAAATGTTGGAAAGTACAGTAAGTGATCTGGAGGGTGTCGGGAGAGTGTCTATTGAAGGTTACATTGGCAGTTAGGTAGGTAGAGAAATATGGGAAACAAGCAAAGTCGAGAAGAAGGTTACAAGACATGTGATTTGTTGGGAAAGTGAGAGGAAAAGGTGTATAATATGTATAATCCATACTAGGTGGATATATATGTGTGTATATATGTATATATATGTGTGCAAATGGTTAACTGAGCTTGCTTTTAAAGGAGAAGGATTGTTTACTTGAAGCTGCAGCCTGTGTCTAGCTTTCCAAGGCCAAGAAGTTATTTTTGCAAAGGTGGGGACTTTCAGACTTCACTCTAAGCTCAGGGTCACAAGGGGGGCTGAAAGATACCCACGCATTCTAAAATACTTCAGCGTTTAATATAACATATAATAGTTTCAGTAAATAAGAAAGATAGAATGTCTTAGTCACTCAAACTTTTTCACATAATTTGTCATAAATAGCGCTCATTCACAATCTCATCTCAATAGAATCATGTACTTTGTAACATTATAGCACTCACCTCAATGTTTTTCAACTGATGTATGTATGTTTGTCACACTTTTTGTCTGTGCATCTGTATGTACTGGTACACCTTCAATGGGGGGTGATGGGGCAGACTTGAGTGCATGGATGGATGAGAGTTAATGACCCGTATTTAGGCTGTGATGAAGGTAAAATGGTTGATGCGGATATTGACTGGGGATAAAAGTCCCCCCCATGCCTAAGACTTTACTTGTTTGAGATGTGGATGCTTAGACTGTGGAGCATAAATGAAGTTGTGAAAAAAGATGCAAGCAGCCAGTATCGAAGGGGTGGAGCTAGATGATGTAAAAGTACGTAATGTGGGTCATCCCTCTTGTCCACAAGGGAGGGGGTGAGGATCTTGAGCAGCTAGTAAAAGTTTTTTTGGTTTTTTTTCTCTCTCAAATTTGATAAGAGATTGCAGGCAGGATCAGATTAATAATGAATTTACTTAAAGGATATCACATTTCCAATATTAATAGATGTTTGTAAATTATTCTGCCCCGATGTAACTCATGTCTCTGTTATTGGTGCTAACATTTTACAGGCCTTATCTGCATCCATCAAATCTTTATACAATGTTCTACTACTTTCAACCCGGCTACTCTTCTTACAATTGAGTACCCTGGTTCAAAGGGGGGGGGGGGGGGGGAAGGCATAGGTGATCTAGGTATTGCAAATCAGCCATTTTAAAAAATTTTTTTGCAACAAGGTTCTGATCTTTTTGAAATAAAATACCAGCCTGATTGTCTAGCAGTGATGCAACAAGAAAATGTAACTTTTAAAAAGTTACTGAAAGCCCTTGTTAACAATGCATATTTTGAGTTGTTTTTTATAGATGGTACCAGGGGTGATTAACGACTCCACACTGGATATGCAGTGGTCACACAACAAGATGTCCTAAAAGCAGAATGCCTCCGCATGTCTCAGTACAAGAAGCGGAACTAAAGGCACTCACTGAGGCGAGTAGAGTGGCAGAAGGTAAGACGGCAAACATTTACACTGACTCCCGGTATGCATTTGGCATAGCTCATGATTACGGCCCAACAGGAAAGGCCAGACAGTTTTTTACCTCAGCAGGACAACCAATTAAGAATGGTGCAGCGGTGCAGAGTCTCATGGAGACCCTACTTCTACCTGACAAAGTGGAAAGCTCACACCAATTCCTACACCGGAGAAGCAAGAGGCAACACCATCACAGACCACACAGCAAAGGCAGCGGCCCTCAAGCCGTGGAAGAAAAGAAGAAAATAAGAATTTGATAAAAACTTTGGACTTTGATAAAAACTTTGGACTTTGATAAAAACTTGGACTTTGATATGCTAAAGACTTTACAGTTACAAGCCAGCAAGGAAGAAAAAGACAAATGGACTAAATATGGGAGCAGCAGAAACAGGACGGTGTATGGTGAACAGTCAACAGCACTTGCCCACCACAGTCCCTGTGCCCCATGATGGCCCAACTGACGCACGGAAAGACGCACCTCTCAAAGCAGCAATGATGTCGACGCTTGAACAAGGACGGGTGGCTCCTGGGTTTTCTGTAGCTGCTGCATCATTTGTCCAATTTTGCATGATCTTTGCCGTAAGCAACAGGGCAGAAGTAAATTTGCCACATCACACTTGCCTAGACCACTCTACCCATTTCAGGGATTGCAAATTGGCTACATTCAGCTCCCACTTGTTGGGAAGCATGAATATGTGCTTGTTGTTGATTTCTTTTCAGGTCGGAGACCTACCCTGTTACCAAAGTAAATAAGCAGGTAACCGCACAGAAGCTCATGAATGAGGTAATCCGCAGATACGGGGTACCGGAAGTGATTGAGTCAAACAAAGGTACACACTTCACAGGTATAATAATACAACACATCATGTCTGCTTTTGGTATATTCCAGGCTTTTCACACACCCTACCATCCGCGGAGTAGTGGGAAAGTAGATACAAAAGGCAATGAAGAAAACGGGCAAATCTTGAATTGAGTGTCTTCCATTAGTTTTTCTTTTTCTCCGGAGAGTACATGCCACAGTATCAGAGTTTGGGGAATGATTTTCTTGTTAATTTTGTCATAGGTCTCTCCAAGGAATTGTCAATAATGCATTCTGCAGTCTCTGCTTTTCTCCCAGGTCCTACAGATGAGTGTCACAATCTGAAACCAGGTGACAGGGTCTATGTGAAAAAGTTTGAGAGAGAAACCCTGTTTGAATGTCCCTACCAGATGTTGCTCACCACCCCAACTGCAGTCAAGCTCAAAGGAAAGCCCACTTGGTTCCACACCTCCCACTGCAAAAAGGCCCTGGGTCCCGGAGCACAGAACTCATGATTCTGCATATCCTTTACATGCGATAATGTGGTACAATTCCTCTAACACACACCTTTGACTACTGTACACTAGCCCCCTGTTTCAGGGATCAGAACAAATTAATACAATCAAATGTGCAATATGAAGACTACACTGAGGGTGAGAATACAACACCGCATTGTGCTAAGAGATAAGTTGAGACTCCAGGTGATAACTTTGATCCACATGTATACATAAATGCAATGGGAGTGCCAAGGGGGGTGCGAGATTAATTTAATTCTAGAGATCAGGTTAAAGCAGGTTTTGAATCCTTATTTGCTATTGTCACTGTTAATAATAATGTAGATTGGATGAATTATATCTATTACAATCAGCAGAGGTTTGTAAACTACACCAGGGATGCTTTGAAAGGGTTAGCTGACCAGTTAGGGCCCACTGCATCCATGGCGTTCCAAAATAGAGTGGCCCTGGATATGATTTTAGCAGAAAGAGGTGGGGTATGTAATTTCCTGTATGTGTATTATCCCTTTGATCAAAAAGAGTATGAGTAAGGGACTGGATAATGTGACACCAACATTTCCCTTGTTTGAAAAAGATGAAGAGCCAGTTCCGATAATGCCAACCACGTACGTTACCAGAAGAATGGAGAAATGTATTAGTACTGCGCCACCCCGAACTTCTAAGATGAACTGTCAGTGGAATTCCTATTTGCCTATGGTTAATGCAGAAGACCTTAGGTTCGAGCGAGGGCACACTCTGCGGGGTGTTAACTTGTACAGATAGAGGGTATGGATGCCCGGAAATAAGCCCAAGGAATCCATGGCCTCCTTCTGAGGTGAGGTAGGGATCCCCCCTCCTAGGAATAGGGACTTACGGGCAGTGGAGAAACCCTGACGCAAGGGAGAGGCGACCGAGGAAGAGTGCAAGGCCTGGTGCTTGATCTCCATATAAGTTTTTAGGGGGGTTTGTGAGGGTATATGTATATATTGCCATATTTTTTTTATGCTTTTATACCTGTATGCAAGTTCTATTCAATGCTAAAATGAGAAAAACTTATATGTCGCCTTACATCAGATATTCCAAAAGTTTGCAAGGCTGAGAGAGATGTTTCCAGAAATTCAGAGATGATACAGAACCGAACACGAAGGCCGTGTACTTGGCTGTTTTCCCAGAAGCGCCATATCTAGATAACGACTGTTCAACTACGTATATAACTTTCACTGTCTCAGGCCGGAAATCCGGACTTTACATATATGGTTATGCAGTGAATTTGAGCCAATGAGCCCATCACCCATTCCTAGTGATGAGACCAAAGGGTATAAGATCCCATGTAATCTGTAATAAAGTGCGCAGTCATGTCCCCGTGTGAGGAACTATACCAGACCTCCGTGTGTGGTGTCTCTTCTTTACCGCCGGCCGCGGGGCATTGGGGTGGGCCTGATTGGTGCTGTACGCAGAATTTTCCTTGACAACGTGTCCGTGGTTAAGTGGACCTTCCCAGTAACTGCGTTGGTGAGGGCATGATTTATGTTGCGGGAGATGTGCTGGTGTAGGGCTGTAACGGCACACCGGGAAAAATAGTGGTGACTGGGGACCGAGTAGCGCAGGACCGCCGACGCCATCATGTTTTTGAAAGCCTCCGTTTCCATAAGCCTGTACGGCTGCATCTCCAGGCTGATTAATTTGGCAATGTGCACGTTTAAAGCTTGTGCGTGCAGGTGGCTGGTGGCATATTTGCGCTTTCTCTCAAACGCTTGTGTTAGCGACAGATGAACGCTACTCTGAGAGACATTGCTGGATGGAGTGGAGGACGTTGGAGGTGAGGGTGTGGGTGCAGACCGGTAGGCACTCGTGCCTGTGTCCTGGGAAGGGGATTGAATCTGTGAGGCAGGTTGGGGCACAGAGGAAGAGGCAGTGGTGTGACCCAGAGGCGGTGAATGGCCTTCATCCCACCTTGTGGGGTGCTTGGCCATCATATGCCTGCTCATGCTGGTGGTGGTGAGGCTGGTAGTGGTGGCTCCCCGGCTGATCTTGGTGTGACACAGGTTGCACACCACTGTTCGTTGGTCGTCCACGCTCTCACTAAAAACATCCACACCTTTGAACACCTAGCCCTCTGCATGGAGGCTTGGCGCGAGGGGGTGCTTTGGGAAACAGTTGGGGGATTCTTCGCTCTGACCCTGCCTCTACCCCTGTCCAATCCACTGCCTCTTCCAACCTGTCCTGCTGCTGCACTTGCCTCCCCCTCTGAAGCCCTGTCCTCAGTAGGCTTAGCAAACCAGGTGGGGCAGTCACCTCATCATCCAGCTGCTCTTCTCCCGAATCTGACTTACTGCCCTTACTACTACTTCACTGACAGACAACTGTGTCTCATCATCCTCATTCATAAAAAGCTCTTGGGACAGTTGCCGGAAGTCCCCAGCCTCATCACCTGGACTCCGGGAACTTTCCAAAGGTTGGGCATCGGTGACGACAAACTCCTCAGATGGGAGAGAAACCGTTTTTTCCCACTCATGGCAGGGACCCAAGAACAGTTCCTGGGAGTCTGCCTGCTCAAAATATGCCATTTTCATGGAGTGAGGGGGCTGGGAGGAAGGAGGAGCAGCCAGAGGATTCAGAGTTGCAGTCCCTAGGCTGGGAGTAGTGGACTGCGTAGAAGACTGGGTGGTCGATACATTGCTGGAGGCTTTTTCTGCCATCCATGACAGGACCTGTTCGCACTGCTCTGTTTGTAATAAAGGTCTACCGCGCGGGCCTGTAAATTGTGATATGAAGCTGGGGAGCCCAGAAACTTGCCTCTCTCCTAATCCCGCAGCAGCCGGCTGTGATTCACCTGGACCAGGAACTCGGCCTGTGCCCACACCCTCACTTGGACGTCCGTGCCCATGTCCTCGCCCCTTACCCCTACTTCTCATCAGGGCGGATTAAGAATAGAGCAGGGCCTAAATAAATTAGCCCACTGTACAGCACTGACAACTGTGGCTTAATTCACTGCACATACAGAGACTTGTAGATAGCGGAGGCTCTATGCTGTGACTTAAAAATATTAACCCGCTGTCTTGCGCTGATATCTAGGGGTAATTTACCGCTTGCAGAGACTTGTAAATAATAGAGGCTGTATGGAATGAGAGAAGACTCTAAAGCCAGTGGATAGTGCTGGTAACTGCGGCTATCTCAACCCCATCAAGGAAAGGGTACTGTGAGACGCTCTGCACAACGGCAGAGCTGAAATACTTTGCAGTGGCCCAGGAAATATTACAGTACTGTTTAGCGGTAAGACCTCTGTTTAATGCACTGCAAACACAAAACGGTATAACTGAAGTTGTAGGCTAGGAAATGTTAGAGAGCAGTTTCACGGTAAGAGCTGGTTGTACTGCACTTCAGGCTGAGAACGCTATTACTGAAAGGCTGGGAACAGGCCTAGATGTGTAATACAAAAACTGATGCACTACTACTCCCCGCAAGCCACAACTATAATGCACACGGTCAGATGTAGCCCTAAGAAGGAGCGTTGGGGTTCTTGCACGGAGGATCAGGACAGTATAGTGTATTACTTTCCCTATAGAAATGGCTGTGCCCCAACACTCTGTGTCTAATGCACTGCAGACACAGAACAGTATAAATGAAGTTGCTTGCAATAGGCTAGGAAATGTTAGAGAGCATTTTCACGGTGAGAGCTGGTTGTACGGCACTTCAGGCTGAGAGCGCTATTACTGAAAGGCTGGGAACTGGCCTAGATGCGTAATGCAAAAATTGAAGCACTACAACTCCCAGCCTGCCACAAGTATAATGCACACGTTCAGATGTAGCCCTAAGAAGGAGCGTTGGGGTTTTTGCATGGAGGATCAGGACTCTATAGTGTATAACTTTCCCTATAGAAGTGGCTGTGCCCCAACACTCTGTGTCTGATACACTGCAGACACAGAACGGTATAAATGAATTCGCTTGCAGTAGGCTAGGAAATGTTAGAGAGCAGTTTCACGGTGAGAGCTGGTTGTATGGCACTTCAGGCTGAGAACGCTATTACTGAAAGGCTGGGAACAGGCCTAGATGCGTAATACAAAAATTGATGGACTACTACTCCCAGCAAGCCACAACTATAATGCACACGGTCAGATGTAGCCCTAAGAAGGAGCATTGGGGTTATTGCACAGAGGATCAGGACTGTTTAGTATATAACTTTCCCTATAGAACTGGCTGTGTCCCTACACTCTGTGTTATGCACTGCAGACGCAGAACGGTATAAATGAAGTCGTTTGCAGTAGGCTAGGAAATGTTAGGGAGTAGAGATGAGCAAACCTACTCGGCCACGCCCCTTTTTTACCCGAGCGCCACGATTTTCGAGTACTTCCGTACTCGGGCGAAAAGATTTGGGGGGCGCCATGGGTGAGTGCGGGGTTGCAGCGGGGAGTGGGCGGGAGAGGGAGAGAGAGGGCTCCCCCCCCGTTCCCCGCTGCTAACCCCCGCTCCGCCACGCCTTCCCCTGTCCCCCCGGCGCCCCCCGAATCTTTTTCACCCAAGTACGGAAGTACTCAAAAATCGTGGTGCTCGATCGAGTAATTACTCGAAACGAGTATATTCGCTCATCTCTATTAGGGAGCAGTTTCACGGTGAGAGCTGGTTATACGGCACTTCAGGCTGAGAACGCTATTACTGAAAGGCTGGGAACTGGCCTTGATGCGTAATACAAAAATTGATGCACTACAACTCCCAGCAAGCCACAACTATAATGCACACGGTCAGATGTAGCCCTAAGATCCTACTCTAATACTTTCCCCATATAAGCAGCTCTTTCCCTAAACTCTGCATAATGCGCTGCAGACTGAGAACGCTATAGTTGAAATGGCCTGCACAGCCCGTGATGCTTAAAAAAAATTGGTTCACTACTGCTCCCAGCCAGCCACAACAGTAATGCACACTATGAAGAGTGAGTAGCCATGAGAAGGACCGTTGGGGTTCTTGAAGACAGGATCCTACTCTAACACTTTCCCTATATCAGCAGCAGCACTTTCCCTACCCTCTCCCAGAATGCGTCTGAGGCGAGCCGCGGGCTGGACCAGTTTAAGTACTTGGCGGTCACCTGATCGGCCCAGCCACTCACTACTGTGGGGTGGGATAGGGCTGGCATTTTACAGCAGGAAGTGGTAATGCCTTCCCCGCATGTCTATTGGCTAGAAAATGGAGCTAAACAAGGAAATGCAATTGACTCGAGTACCGCGTGGTGTGCGTCTCGAGTAACGAGCATCTCAAGTACCCTAATGCTCGAACGAGCATCAAGCTCGGACAAGTGTGCTCACAATTCTCTAGTGGTTGATAAATATATTGAACAGAATGGGGCGTAATACTGAACCCTGTGTTACCCTACTAGCAACGGTGGCCCAATCTGAGTATGAACCGTTTATTACCACCCTATGCTTTCTAACTCTGAGCCAGTTGTTTACCCAGATACTCGCGTTTTCACCCAATCCAAGCTGCCTCATTTTATATATCAACCTATTATGCGGCACGATGTGAAATGCTTTAGAGAAGTCCAGACATACGAGATCAATAGACTCTCCCAGGTCCAGCCTGGAACTTACTTCATTGTAAGTGGTGGTCATATAAATCCTCGTTTGTTACCAAGGCATTCCCTAGTGTACACATTGAGGTGCTGCCGACCTGGAAATATATCATTGTATGAACAATTGTAAATAGTAAACTTCATTAGGGCAATTCTTATATTCTGTGTACATCCTACAAACAAGCACTGATCAACTTGTTATATTGTTGATCAGTGCTTGTATAAGCAATTAGTCTGCCTTGGATCTTGGACCTTGGATCTTTGTGAGAACATTTACAACCATTGATAAGCTGTCACGACTGACAACATTTCAGATATGAAAGATGACCCCTTGTTACACTTTCTTATCATAATAGAATGAAAATATGGACGATTGTTATTTTCAGATGCGTGATGATAACCAGATTGTCTTTTGTTATTATAGTTATTTTTGGAGACAATTACTGCAGTTTGTGGTCAATAAAAGGCACTGTTCCCATCTGCGTTGGAAGTTCCGTTTTATAGTCGTCATCACAGATTATTTCACATTTGTCAGAAAAAAATAGTGCAGCATGCAGCACTTGATTATCTGCTAAAATGTTGGAGACAACGAAAGCCAATCAATCCTATTATAAATCAATGGGATAGTCATTGTCTGTTGGTGTCTGTCATGTAATGTATTTGAAGTATTAAATTCTGTTTTTCTGCTTCTAGAAAGGAATAGAAAAATAGAGTGCACAGCGCAGATGTGAACACAACCATATGTGATATTTTATAATGTATAACTATTCTTCAAAAAAATTACATTAAAGTCGTTCTAACTTCTTTTAACATCATGTCGAGTACTTGAGTTGTAATTTTAATTAATATGTGTCAGCAGAGTTTTGTATATGAAATACTCGCCCAAGTTAATTTGATACTGGTGTTTACACGGAAACTTTTATGAAGTCAAGGTTACTTTAGAGTAACCGAGGAATAAAATATGTATACACATAGAGGAGCGCTAGATTCTGCTCAGGCTGCATGTATGGATATCCCTCTACAGAATGTGCCACTCCTCCCATTCTCCTCATTTAGGACCTAAAGACTGCTTGTGCCAAATTTTACGCTGTATGACACCGAGAAGTTATATTACATAGGAGTGCACTTACATTAGCACTTGGCATTGAATAATCAAGTTGTGACCCCTCTACTTTTTTTATTTATAACCTAAAGAATGGCTGTGCCAAATTTCAAGTTTGTACTACATCGGGAAGTTAGAGAATTAGATTAGGTACATTACACAGGGGCGCCAAAATGTTTGCACATAGCATTGACTAATCGAGTTGTGACCCCTTTGCCTTTCCTATTTAGGACCTAAGGAATGCTCCTGCCAAGTTTCATGTTTGTACGACATCGGGAAGTTAGAGAATTTGATTTGGTACTGTTAGGTTGTGATGCTGGAGTTTATTGTTCTACAGGGTTCCAGGAGCACACCTGCACAAATGAGGGTCAATTGAGCTGGCTGGGTGTGGTTGTTTAGGTCAGCCAATCTCCTGGGTCTGGGTGTAGTTATGTACCCCAGACCCTCTGCAATGAGGAAGCTGTATTTCCTTAGTATTGTCTGCTGTGTGAGTAGGGTCAGCTTGCAACTTGCTGTGTGAGTAGTGTCTGGTCAGCTTGCAGCTTGCTGTGTGTGTAGTGTCCTGTGCTGCCTGTTTAGTGTCTTTCTAGAGTAGAACAGCTTAAGTTCATTGACCAATGTATAAACTAATCCCTGGCTTTTATATTCAGCTTTACCATCTGTTTTAGCATGTGAGGTTGTGTGGTAAGTGAGTTTGTGCATTTAGTGTGTCAGTTCCGCCTGGTTGTGAGTATCACCCTTTCAGGGAGAGCAGGGCCGAAGTTCCAGTTTGGGGCCGCCTCTATTGAGGTGATTGCTCTGCTTGTAGGTAGGACCAAGTCATCTTCCCTGCAGCACAGGGTCAGGTTCCCCTAACCCGTGTCTTCGGGTCATGTTTGTGTAGGCCCGATGCTTATTTGCCCACACGAACATAACAGGTACATTACACAGGGGCGCCAATACTTTTGCACGTAGCATTGAATTTTCGAGTTGTGACCCCTTTACTTTTCCTATTTAGGCCATAAAGATGGCTCCTGCCAAATTTCATGATTGTTCGACATTGGGAAGTTAGAGAATAAGTGGCGAATCAGTGAGTGAGTGAGGTGGTTTCACCTTTATATATATAGACTGATATAAATAAGGCAATAGAATGAGAATGCAGATAAGGAATTGGTCTGAAGGTATGGACCACACACCATAATGTCCAGTGCATTAGAGATTTATAATTATAGATGGCACTATTGCACCATTGACTTTCAATGATAAACTGCAATTAAACTATATTATTATTTGATAGAACTTATCATGTATTACATATATATTTTCAACTTTTATTAACTTTTCAGTTATTTAAAAAAGACCTGCAATGTCTTTGGGTCAGCAGGACTGGCTGCAGAGCTTGGTAGCCACGGCCATGTTGAATCTATTGCTGATAGTGTAACTCTAATTCCTTGAGTGGCACTACTCAACTGAGAGCGGTCGATCCAGTAGGGATGGGAAAATTAGTTTTTGCTGGAGTGGCCCTTTAAAACTTTAGATGGCCTTGTTGGAGGCATACACAATTGTGGGAGATGACTGATAGGTTCACCATTTTGTCTGTATTTTCTTTTGTCAACTGTGAAGATACTATATTGTGTTTATAATCTAATCCTCTGGGGGAAGGGAACATCGCCCTTCCCCCCCCACCTCCACAAGAATTGAAGGAGCAGAGCTTTGTGTCCATAAAGTGGTCAAACCGGTTCTAACCAGCAAAGAACTTATCTAGGAATGTCTTTGTGCAAAGGGACAGGAAATGGCTGACTGTAAGAGAGAGATAGGAAGTATTCCCTTCCTACCACAAGTCAAGAATGAATAGAGCATGCTCAAGGGAAGCTCCTCCCGGGTGAATGATCTCACAGCTACCTCACAAATACCTCCCTCTGAGAATGACCTATCAGCACACAAAGTAATGTAACTGTATCCTAAATGACCTAACTTCCTGTGTTGAAACCTTATTTAAACTTTTACCCGCCTAAATAAAGGCGGACTCTTTTGGGACACATGATGCAAGACGTGTGGTCTTTGAAAGGGTCTCCAGACCTGTACATTATTCTTATCTAATATGGCACCCACAGTATATCGAAAAGCGAATATTGCGCTAACACAATCTCTCTACATAAACAGTACAGTACACTGTGTATACTTTAGGGCCACTGCAATGAATAGGAATTCAGGATGGTAGAAAAAAGGTAATAGACTAATACAGTCTATGGTGAGAGGTGAAAAACTGTCCTCCTCCAGAGACGAGTGAGTGGTAGGGAAACTGCATACAGAGTCTTAACCTAGTGTACCATGTACAGTGTTGATATCTTGCCTTACCTTATGCAGTACAACAGAGCTATCTGTCATTAAATTCCACAAATCCATGATTTGATTCAGTATGTGTTCAACCTTCAGGGTTTGTTCACATGAGCGTACTTGCGTAGCATATTGCGCGCACAAATTTTGAATAGATCTCAATAGGTTTGTTTTTTTATGTGATGGGAGATTGTATGAAAAAATATGTGGCAGGAGCTATCTTGGTACACATCTGTGAAATCAATGCATGTTCCTGAATGTGCATGACATATGCAAAAAATCTGCACATTTGCTGCGCATATATGCACAAAATTACTATTTTTTTGTGTGCATTTGCACACACAAATGATCTGCTTATTATGTTAATTCAAATTAATTAAATTGATTTCCTTTGGTTATTTTGTGCAGGAACAAGCTGCTCCACACATATATATATATACTCATGTAGGGCTGGAAGCCACTTTTGCCCCTGGATAGACATTTTAATGGACAGCTTGTATGTCTGCATTAGCTGTTAACATGTTCTTTAATGATCTTTCACCTGTTCCTTAACCCTGCATTGATTGGTTTGGTCTATTAAAATAATTAATCTGATACCAGATGACATTGTGTAACGATGAACGCCCTGAGCTCAGCATGTTACATTGGCAGGGGCTGAGGGTTTAGTATCAGGTGACTGAGGGTGGGTTTAGGAAGAGGAACGGTGTAGAGGAGACGCTGCGTGATCTGTTCTACTGCTAACAAGAACATTCCATTGTAAGAATGGATACTGCAGGAAAAGTAAGAGCCGAGTTCATAGCAGTTTTACTAGATATATTAGAGAGACCAGTGAGTTAAGCTTCAGTGTAAATAAGGGCACTTTTAGATGAAGCAAGAAATCGGTCTCCCGAGCGAATGAGCGAAACGTCACAGTTTGTTTGGACGGTCAGTTTAAACACACAGATAAATGGTTTCATTTTTTAGAGGATCGTTCAGTTTGCTGTACTGGTGAAAGAGAACTGCTGAACGATCGGTATTTAAACAGAATGATTTTCATGCTTGCAGGAAATGAACAATATGTGAACAAATTATCTTTCATTGGCCGTGTTTACGCTAAACATTGAATTATCATTCAAATTTGAAAGAACCAGCAATTTGTTATTTATCTATTTCTTTATTCTTTGGAATGATTACACTGGCCAACATGATTTTTTTACAAGAATATTTAATGGTGATTCTTGTAGTATTTCACCTCCTGAATTCAAATATGTTGTTAGAATTTTTCCATCAGGCAGGTTTTTTGTGACAATTATTTCTTCTTTTTAATTTAGGTGTTCTTTATGGGTTGCCCTTGGATGAATTACTTTTATATTTAGTGTCCTATTCAGTATATGATTAGAGGAATGAGGTCTTCTGTTATGCCGATAGACAAAATATCAAGATTATGCAGCTTTATTCATGTCCAGACCTGTTTAGATATTGCATCGTTTTGTTAGTAGAAAGCCACTATGCAGCTGGCAGTGAGTCTGTTAGCATAAGTGTTTGTTTTTCTGTTGTGTTTTGTTTGTTTTTTTATTATTTTAATTGTTTCTTTAGTTCTTAGGGCTAACGCCCACGGATGGATTTATGCCGCATTCCCCGTGGCGTAAATCCGCGGTGAAATAACGCAGCTATTAGGTTCTATTGAACCTAATAGCTCAGTCCTCACATGCGGGATTCTGCCGTGGATTTAAATCCGCTGGAAAAAATTTGTGGCATGCTCTATTGTACTGCGTTTTCTGCAGTGGGAGGTCTCCATTAATATAGTATTACTAGAGACCACAGAAAAACGCGGTAAAAAGCGCATTTTTCCATGACCACCAAAGGGGACTTTTTAGTTTATCCCTGCAGGATTTCTGCGGCTTAAAACCAAGTGTTTGAATCATCCAATTTCTGTCATGTGTGTTGTGAACTAACATTCAAGAATCAGGGGCAAAATTTTATGCCACTTGCAAAAACGTGTGATGAACTTTATTTTGGGTGTAAAGTTAGTGATACTGATAAAAACTAGCCCCACATGTATGCTGATTATCATGTGTTAGGTTTCTTACTGGTTGGAAAAAGGGTTCACATCGTATGCCATTCAGATGATTTGGAGGGAATCAAAGGACTATTAAATAAATTGCTATTTCTACTTAACTAACAATAAATGAATCACATTTAAAACTAAATATACAGTTAATTATCCCAATTTGCAATCGGCAATGAGGTCTGTCTTATATAATGATGTAACAATGTGATTGTGGACCCACCGTTGACTCTGAAGCTAAGACTGCGCACAGGCTGGAACTCTGGGCAACGGACGAGAAAGGGGAGGTCTTAGTGGAATCACTAACATTCTGGTTGTAAGAAAACTCTGCCTATGGCAGAAGACTGACACAATCATTATGATGGCCATTAGTAAAGTGACGTAGGTACCTTGACAGAATTTGGTTCACCCGCTCCACCTAACCATTGGATTGCAGGTGACTGGACACAGGCACTGGACTGACAGGTCCCTCCCCACTCGAGCACCTCACCCATTTTCCAATTCAGAGAAGGATTATGATCCCGCAGCCAGTGTAAACCCAGGAGTAGCGAACTAGGAGCCCCAGGAGGTACCAAGAAGAAAATCATCTTGGAATGAAGAGTGCCAACTCTCAGTTCTAAGGGGTCCATGGTCCACTGGATGACCTCGGACAGGACACTGTCATCAACCATAGTGACCACCAGAGGGCTCTTGAGATGCCAAATGGGAAACCGATGTTGGTCAACAAAGTTTTTTTGCAGAAAGTTCCCAGTGGCATCGGAGTCAAGAAAGGCCACCACAGAAACCTGAACACCGGACAGGAACAGGTTTACTGGTAAATTGGTTAGAGGAGCCATCCTCACCCAGGGCTGCCTCTCCAATGTGGCAGTGTTTTCCCGGTCTGTGGGGACACTCACTCACCAGATGACCAGGCGTCGTGCAGTGTAGCCTACACTACTGCACTCTCTGAGACAGACAAATCCGGTTGATCTGCATGGGTTCAGGCTTGCTGGAGTGGTCTGTATGTGGAGTGGGTAAAGGTCTCGCCTGGAAGATCCTTCTCTTCTGTAAAATCTTATTCGAGACCAGAAGTGGTGACCACAGAGGGAACCAACGCAGTGACAGCCGTACTAGTAGAGGGCTGTGATGCCATCCTGGCAGCCATGATACCGTCGAGTCAGGCACTCATGATATGAAGTCAGAATCTGTACCTGTCTCTGTTGCTGTACTGTAAGCTCCTGAAACATCTCCGGCAGTTTTCCGTGGTGAGAATCAGCAGGGTCCCTGGCCTCGGTGTACTGTAACAATGTGATTGTGGACCCATTGTATCAGCCTGCCGAGTGAAACCACCCAGCAGGATAGACAGCTACCTCCAAGGTGAAGACTGAACTCGGTGCAACGGATGAGAAGGAACCCGACCCTGAACTTGGATGAGCTAAAATGTCACTTACCTGGAGATCACCCCTGAAGGTGGAGAGGTCCAGGCCGCCTTTCCTATCCCTGACTCCTAGTCTTCCCTTCCTACCTGGTGTAAGTGCAAACCGATATTTGCTACACAATATGCTATTGTACTCCAAATTAAATTGTTTAGAAGTAAGCTGAGCTCAGGAGACTAAAGGTCCATTTACATGGCCCGATGATCGCTCAAAGATCGCTCAAACGGCAGTTTGAGTGACAGCTTTGAGTGATCATGTTGCATAAACTATTAAGTAGCTATTAACCATGAAAAAAGTGTAAAAAAAAAAAAACAAGCAAAAAAACCTCTCACCTCCCTTCAGATGCCGGGGCTCGGCGGCGACTTCTGGAGCTGTCCCCGTCTCTGTAGTTCTGAGCTATCCACAGAGCCAGGGACAGCACCAGAAGTCACCACTGAGCCCCAGCAGCTGAAGGAAGGTGAGTATTTTATTTTTTTAGACTACTTTATTGGATTTTCAGGGAAGGGCTTGTATTTAAAGGCCTTCCCTGAAGTCCAATGACGGAGATGCTGGCAGCAGGATTCTCTACCACAGCTATCATGTGTGACAGCTGCGGTAGGGAATAGATGAATTCCTCTGCTGCATCTGTCACAGATGTGGCAGATGTAGCAGCAGGGAATTCTTTTTATTAGCGGGGATGAAGGAAACATCTGCCGCATGTGGCAGATGTGTTCTGCATCCCCGCGGGGGACAAGGCAGTGGCGGATAGGTTAGTTTATTTTTTTTTAACACAAAATTTCTTGTTTTTCAGGGAAGGGCTTATATGTAAAGCCCTTCCAGGAAAAACAATGCAGGGGTGACGGCAGAACATTGTTTTCAATGCAGCAGCCGGCAGTAGCCGCGGCTCCATTGAAAACAATGCATGCATTCCCTATGGTGCATGCATGTCCTATCTTTGCAGGCACGCAACTGCAAAGTAAGGACATGTGAACACACCATAGGGAATGCATTGTGGCTTATAGATGCGTGTTTTTGTGCGCGTACGCATGCACAAAAACACGCTCGTGTAAAGCCACCCTGAGGGTCAAACGTGTGCAGGAATTTCCAGATCCTCGGTTATGGTGTAACACTTTATTATGTGCAGGACATTGATTGTTGGTTAATATGAGTATCATTTTCTTTGGGAACTTGTATTGGTGCTGCATTTCCTTCATGTTCTGTTTTTTAATGCTTTTATTATATATATAATTCTCAATAAAAATTTTTTAATAATAATCTCTGCAGTCCTGTCTTGGACATATATTTTGGGTTTGTTATATTGGTTGATGTGTGCGACTGACATTTTTGGTGGGACTATAGTTGTCTTCATATAGGATTTACTAAATTTAATATAGTAGTAATTGAACCTACCCATAGAAAAAAGTTATCGTGCTATTTTTGCTGTAGTGTGTACTATGTAGAAACAAGACTTTTTCCCCAGGTGACAGTATTGAGTTTTATTTTTCATTTGACACCACTTAAATTTTTTTTTAACGTTTTTCAGTACATTATATGGTTTACTAAATAGTACCATTAACAATACAACTTGTTAAACAAAAAACAAGCCTTCCGACAGCTAAGCCGATGGATAACTAAAAGTGTTATAATTTCTTAAAAGTGGGGAGTAAAAGCAGAGGCAAAAAAAAGAGTCGTTAAAAGGTTAATAAATTTGGCACACCTTAATCCAATGCACTTCAAATTAAGATCTCTGTATGAAATGTCAGTCTTAATAGATTCTTCCGTTATTATTATTTTTGTGCACTTACGTAATTCTGTGTGTATTTTGTACAGAAAGCGTTCATCATATAGTTAATTAACTCATACATACTAGTAACTGTCTTGCAGGCTATAAAATGCAGAGCAGCTGTTGCTTGGGGCGCAGGTCAGCCACTTACCATTGAAGAAGTGGAGGTACAACCACCAAAAGTACATGAAGTTCGGATAAAGGTAGTATGTTTAGTAGAGATGAGCGAACGTACTCGCCCGAGCTTGATACTCGTTCGAGTATTAGCGTGTTCGAGATGCTCGTTACTAGAGGCGAGCACCACGCGATGTTCGAGTTACTTTCACTTTCATCTCTGAGACGTTAGCGCGCTTTTCTGGCCAATAGAAAGACAGGGAAGGCATTACAACTTCCCCCTGCGACGTTCAAGCCCTATACCACCCCCCTGCAGTGAGTGGCTGGGGAGATCAGGTGTCACCTGAGTATATAAATCGGCCCCTCCCGTGGCTCGCCACAGATGCATTCTGACATAGTTCAGGGAAAGTGCTGTCTTGCTGGAGTTGCTATAGGGAGAGTGTTAGGAGTTATTTTAGGCTTCAAGAACCCCAACGGTCCTTCTTAGGGCCACATCTGACCGTGTGCAGTACTGTTGAGGCTGCTTTTTGCAGTGTTGCACATTTTTTTTTTTTTGTATATCGGCCGTGCAGAGCATTGCGTCCTCAGTCTGCAGTAATTTTACATAGTATAGGGCCAGTACTGCTGAGGCAGGGACAGTGAAAAAGGTGAAAGACATATACTGTCTATATAGGCAGTGGGCTTTTCCAAAAAAATTTGGGAAAAAACATTCTATTTGGGCTGACTGTGACCGTCCTGAGTGTACTGCGTCTCTGCTGGGGGTAGTAGTCCTAATTAATACGCAGCCAGCTAAGTGTTACAGCAGGCTTGCGCAAAATTCTTTCCTGGCTCTGCGTTGGCCTTTACATCACCGCTGTCATCCTGTCCAGAGGGAAACAGTCTGCAGTAATTTTACATAGTCCAGGGCCAGTAGTGGTGAGGCAGGGACAGTGAAAGAGATATACTGTCTATATAGGCAGTGGGCTTTTCCAAAAAAATTTGGGAAAAAACATTCTATTTGGGCTGCCTGTGACCGTCCTGAGTGTACTGCGTCTCTGCAGGGGGTAGTAGTCCTAATTAATACGCAGCCAGCTAAGTGTTACAGCAGGCTTGCGCAAAATTCTTTCCTGGCTCTGCTGTGCGTTCCGTAAGCGAAGTCAGCCTCCAACCACAGGCCAATAAGCGGCACATTTAATTACAGCGTTCTGTTTCTGCACTACTGGTAATACACCATGCTGAGGGGTAGGGGTAGGCCTAGAGGACGTGGACGCGGGCGAGGACGCGGAGGCCCAAGTCAGGGTGTGGGCACAGGCCGAGCTCCTGATCCAGGTGTATCGCAGCTGACTGCTGCGGGATTAGGAGAGAGGCACGTTTCTGGCGTCCCCACATTCATCTCACAATTAATGGGTCCACGCAGTAGACCTTTATTAGAAAATGAGCAGCGTGAGCAGGTCCTGTCGTGGATGGCAGAAAGTGCATCCAGCAATCTATCGACCACCCAGAGTTCTGCGCCGTCCACTGCTGCAACTCTGAATCCTCTGGCTGCTGCTCCTCCTTCCTCCCAGCCTCCTCACTCCATTACAATGACACAATCTGAGGAGCAGGCAGACTCCCAGGAACTGTTCTCAGGCCCCTGCCCAGAATGGGCAGCAATGGTTCCGAATCCTCTCCCACTGGAGGAGTTTGTCGTGACCGATGCCCAACCTTTGGAAAGTTCCCGGGGTCCGGGGGATGAGGCTGGGGACTTCCGGCAACTGTCTCAAGAGCTTTCAGTGGGTGAGGAGGACGATGACGATGAGACACAGTTGTCTATCACTCAGGTAGTAGTAATTGGAGTAAGTCCGAGGGAGGAGCGCACAGAGGATTCGGAGGAAGAGCAGCAGAACGATGAGGTGACTGACCCCACCTGGTTTGCTACGCCTACTGAGGACAGGTCTTCAGAGGGGGAGGCAAGTGCAGCATCAGGGCAGGTTGGAAGAGGCAGTGCGGTGGCCAGGGGTAGAGGCAGAGCCAGAACGAATAATCCACCAACTGTTTCCCAAAGCGCCCCCTCGCGCCATGCCACCCTGCAGAGGCCGAGGTGCTCAATGGTCTGGCAGTTTTTCACTGAGAGTGCAGGCGACGGACGAACAGTGGTGTGCAACCTTTGTTGTGCCAAGATCAGCCGGGGAGCCACCACCACCAGCCTCACCACCACCAGCATGCGCAGACATATGATGGCCAAGCACCCCACAAGGTGGGACGAAGGCCGTTCACCGCCTCCGGTTTGCACCGCTGCCTCTCCCCCTGTGCCCCAACCTGCCACTGAGATCCAACCCCCCTCTCAGGACACAGGCACTAACGTCTCCTGGCCTGCACCCACACCCTCACCTCCGCTTTCCTCGGCCCCATCCACCAATGTCTCTCAGCGCACCGTCCAGCCGTTGCTAGCGCAAGTGTTGGAGCGCAAGCACACCGCCATGCACCCGCACGCTCAAGCGTTAAACGTGTACATAGCCAAATTTATCAGCCTGGAGATGCTGCCGTATAGGGTTGTGGAAACGGAGGCTTTCAAAGGTATCATGGCGGCTGCGGCCCCGCGCTACTCAGTTCCCAGTCGCCACTACTTTTCTCGATGTGCCGTCCCAGCCCTGCACGACCACGTCTCCCGCAACATTGTACGCGCCCTCACCAACGTGGTTACTGCCAAGGTCCACTTAACAATGGACACATGGACAAGCACAGGCGGGCAGGGCCACTACATCTCCCTGACGGCACATTGGGTGAATTTAGTGGAGGCTGCGACAGAGTCAGAGCCTGGGACCGCTCACGTCCTACCCACCCCCAGAATTGCGGGCCCCAGCTCGGTGGTGGTATCTGCGGAGGTGTATGCTTCCTCCACTAAACCACCCTCCTCCTCCTCCTCCTATGCAACCTCTGTCTCGCAATCAAGATGTGTCAGCAGCAGCACGTCGCCAGCAGTCGGTGTCGCGCGGCACGGGTGGGCAAGCGTCAGCAGGTCGTGCTGAAACTACTCAGCTTAGGAGAGAAGAGGCACATGGCCTACGAACTGCTGCAGGGTCTGACAGAGCAGACCGACTGCTGGCTTGGGCCGGTGAGCCTCCAACCGGGCATGGTCGTGTGTGACAACGGCCGTAACCTGGTGGCGGCTCTGCAGCTCGGCAGCCTCACGCACGTACCATGCCTGGCCCACATCTTTAATTTGGTGGTTCAGCGCTTTCTGAAAAGCTACCCACGCTTGTCAGACCTGCTCGGAAAGGTGCGCCAGCTCTGCGCACATTTTCGCAAGTCCCACACGGACGCTGCCACCCTGCAACATCGGTTTAATCTGCCAGTGCACCGACTGCTGTGCGACGTGCCCACACAGTGGAACTCTACGCTCCACATGTTGGCCAGGCTCTATGAGCAGCGTAGAGCTATAGTGGAATACCAACTCCAACATGGGCGGCGCAGTGGGAGTCAGCCTCCTCAATTCTTTTCAGAAGAGTGGGCCTGGTTGGCAGCCATCTGCCAGGTCCTTGGAAACTTTGAGGAGTCTACCCAGATGGTGAGCGGCGATGCTGCAATCATTAGCATCACCATTCCTCTGCTATGCCTCTTGAGAAGTTCCCTGCAAGCATAAAGGCAGACGCTTTGCGCTCGGAAACGGAGGCGGGGGAAGACAGTATGTCGCTGGATAGTCAGAGCACCCTCCTGTCTATATCTCAGCGCGTTGAGGAGGAGGAGGAGCATGAGGAGGAGGGGGAAGAGACAGCTTGGCCCACTGCTGAGGGTACCCATGCTGCTTGCCTGTCATCCTTTCAGCGTGTATGGCCGGAGGAGGAGGAGGAGGAAGAGGATCCTGAAAGTCATCTTCCTAGTGAGGACAGCCATGTGTTGCGTACAGGTACCCTGGCACACATGGCTGACTTCATGTTAGGATGCCTTTCTCGTGACCCTCGCGTTACACGCATTCTGGCCACTACGGATTACTGGGTGTACACACTGCTCGACCCACAGTATAAGGAGAACCTTTCCACTCTCATACCCGAAGAGGAAAGGGGTTCGAGAGTGATGCTACACCACAGAACCCTGGCGGACAAACTGATGGTAAAATTCCCATCCGACAGCGCTAGTGGCCGAAGGCGCAGTTCCGAGGGCCAGGTAGCAGGGCAGGCGCGGAGATCAGGCAGCATGTACAGCAAAGGCAGGGTAACACTCTCTAAGGCCTTTGACAGCTTTCTGGCTCCCCAGCAAGACTGTGTCACCGCTCCCCAGTCAAGGCTGAGTCGGCGGGAGCACTGTAAAAGGATGGTGAGGGAGTACGTAGCCGATCGCACGACTGTCCTCCGTGACGCCTCTGCCCCCTACAACTACTGGGTGTCGAAGCTGGACACGTGGCCTGAACTCACGCTGTATGCCCTGGAGGTGCTTGCTTGTCCTGCGGCTAGCGTCTTGTCAGAGAGGGTGTTTAGTGAGGCTGGGGGAATCATCACGGATAAGCGTACCCGCCTGTCAACCGACAGTGCCGACAGGCTTACACTCATCAAGATAAACAAAGCCTGGATTTCCCCAGACTTCTCTTCTCCACCAGCGGACATCAGCGATACCTAAACAATACGTAGGCTGCACCCGCGGATGGAAGCATTGTTCTCTATCACCATCAAAAACGGGGACCTTTTAGCTTCATCAATCTGTGTATTCTATTCATCCTCCTCCTCCTGCTCCTACTCCTGAAACCTCACGTAATCACGCCGAACGGGCAATTTTTCTTAGGCCCACAAGGCTCAGTCATATAATTTTTGTAAACAATTTTTTTATGTTTCAATGCTCATTAAAGCGTTGAAACTTTCACCTGAACCAATTTTTATTTTAACTGGGCTGCCTCCAGGCCTAGTTACAAATTAAGCCACATTAACTAAAGCGATTAATGGGTTTCACCTGCCCTCTTGGTTGGACATGGGCAATTTTTCTGAGGTACATTAGTACTGTTGGTACACCAATTTTTGGGGGCCCTCGCCTACAGTGTAATCCAATTAATTTTTTGCCCACCTGCATTAAAGCTGACGTTACATCAGCTGTGCTGGGCACTGCAATGGGATATATTTATGTACCGCCGGTGGCTTCCTGGGACCCACCCATGCTGTCGGTCCACACGGAGTTGTAACTGCATGTGTCCACTTCTAAAGAATCCCAGTCTGACTGGGGCATGCAGTGTGGGCCGAAGTCCACCTGCATTTAACATGACATTACATCAGCTGTGCTGGGCACTGCAATGGGATATATTTATGTACCGCCGGTGGGTTCCAGGAAGCCACCCATGCAGTGGCAGCGGAGTGTCATGCAGGCAGTGATTGTGCTTTGTTGGAGGTAGTGTGGTGCTTAGCTAAGGTATGCATTGCTAATGAGGGCTTTTCAGAAGTAAAAATTGTTGGGAGGGGGGGGGGGCACTCTTGCCGCTATTGTGGCTTAATAGTGGGACCTGGGAACTTGAGATGCAGCCCAACATGTAGCCCCTCGCTTGCCCTATCCGTTGCTGTGTCGTTCCCATCACTTTCTTGAGATGCCCAGATTTTCACAATTGGAAACCTTAGCGAGCATCGGCGATATACAGAAATGCTCGGGTCGCCCATTGACTTCAATGGGGTTCGTTATTCAAAACGAACCCTCGAGCATCGCAAAATTTTCATCCCGAGTAATGAGCACCCGAGCATTTTGGTGCTCGCTCATCTCTAATGTTTAGTCTTTATTGCCTTAGGAAATTGATGTAATGTAATGATGTATCAGAGCTGTGTTATTGATATGAATTTGTCATGATGCAACATGATATCACATAGTGTTATACCATATGTAGTATTCCACACGATGTAGGTAATCCTACCGCCTTTAGGATGTAGTCAGATATAGGTAAAGGAACTTCAGTATTAATGAAATTGTCAGACTTGACTTAGATTATTAATGAGCAATTAAAGGAGAATTCAGTTTGTGTTAGTATCAGGCCGATTTAATGAAAATCATCATGAATTAGGACAGTTGATTACGAGTCTCATTAAGGTCAATGGGAGTAAAAATCAGGTTCACTAATTTGCCCTCCAAAAGGTCCTCAATGCAACCAAAGATGCCAAAATTGCATGGAAATACAGCCACACATCTGGGAAACACTGTGCTCTTCCCAGAAACCTGTACAGTGTACAGTGGTGTAGGGGTCAATCATAGCACAAGGGTGTCACTGAAAACAAAAGAAGGCCGACACAGGGTCTTCTAGATAAAAAATTGCGCCAAGGTAGACAGCAGATGTGATGCTTGTATTAAAAGGAATGTCATAATTTTACAACTGACAAATTCTACCAGATGAACAGAATAGCCAAGCATGGCCCTTGTCCAAGGAAAAGCTAGAACTACAGCTGTTTCTTGTGCTTTAGAAAATGTCCATTTTGGGAGAAGGAGGTGAAAACGTGGCAGAAACAGGAGAAGCAGTTCTGCCACCAGCAGCAACAATACCTTCAGAGCACAGTGTGGCCTTTGATGTAAATCTATGTAGAAAAAAGGATAAAATAGGACAGCATTTCCCAATAGAAATCTATGGGTGCACGTTAAAGCACAGCTGCAACATACAATAGAAACCAAAAAACTGCAACAGCACTCAAAATATATTTACTATCAGAGGTATACATACCTATAATCAATACTCTAACCACATTAAATAATGCAAGGTTCTTGGTATATAATTTGGTTTCTAATAACAAATCTATGGTCAGTCGTATGTAGGTAAAAATTGCCAGTGTGCCAACTAATTAGTGGAATCTGCCATGGGGGGTGCAGAAGTCAGATGATATCCATGCCTGGTTCACTTTTTATAAATGTCAGGTGATCCACATTGTCTGTGGACAGGTAGATGTGTCTGTCAGTTATCACACTCCTAGCTATGCTGAACACCCTTTCTGATGGCACACTGGCAGTGTGGCAGGCAAGCACCTTTAAAGCATGTTGTGTAAACTCTGACCACTCATCTAGTTTAGACACCCAGTGGTCAAAGGGGCCAACTCCATGTCTGAGTACATCCATGCGGCAGCTGACATGCTCGTGGACCATCATGGATAAGTGCTGCCTGTGACTGCCAGTCCTACCCTGTGCTTTTGCTGCAGGTTGTAATGGGCTGAAAAAAAACTATGCCACAGCTCTGTTAGACTTTCTCTGTCACCGGTGATGGTGCTGCTGCAGCAGATGCATCCCCCCTGTCATGGGGAAATGCTGTGCTCAAGCTGCTTAACAGACTGTCCTGATACTGCTGCATTTTGAGGTCCCTCACCACTGACAGAATGAGATTTGTCATTTTGGCCTTGCAGCGGGGCTCAAGGAGGGTGGCCACCCAGTAATGATCTGGTGTTTTGATGTGGTCTATGCAACTGTTCTTCTGCAAGCACTGTTGCATAAAAGCACTCATATTCCTCAAAGTGTGATGGCCTACATTCCTCAGAATCAGGCCTAAGAGTATCCTTTGGGTGATCCCGCCATCCATCTATAATAGTTGGGATTAGTGATGAATAGAAAGAAAGTAGCCCCTTACCTTGCCTCTGGGCCTATATTATACCTCTCCACTTCTTCTTCCTCCTCTACATTTCTCCCATAAGTGGAGAAAACACCACCCTCCCTGTGGTGTTGAGTGATAGTGGACTGGCCAGACATTTGGGAGACTAGTATCCCCTTTTCCTCCTGTGACAACATGTAATTGTCCCAGAGGCCTTGTAGCATCTGTTCCAGCAGGTAGACAACAGGGATGGTCATACTGATCATTGTGTCATCACGACTGACTATTTTGGGCGCTTTGTCAAGTGGGCTAACATGGCACACACCACTTTGATCTGCTGACACTCCACAGGCATCAAGTGACTGATCTCCATACACTGTATAAAGAGAAGGGTGAGTAGGGGACAGACAAGGATGACTTTCCTAAAACTCTTGGCGGTACCATGAAATTGGACCACTACTTTTGGTTTCATGCCCCACCTGCAGAACATTGACCCGGTATGCTATTAAGGATGTGTAACTCCCCTAGCCATGCTTGCTGAACCATGTGTCTGTGGTCAAGTGCGCCCTGCTACTGGCAACATTTTTCAATGCCAGGGACACTTTATCACTCGCATGTCGATGAAGGGCAGAGACAGATTTTTGGGCAAAAAAATTAAGGTGAATGTTAATGTCAGCGAAGCATTTCCCACTCCTGGCTCTGAAGCCTGCAGCCAGATCATCAATTGTGGAGGAGAAACCTGTAGTAGGCGTGATACTGCTGTATGCAAAACTGCCTCTCTGTGCTCAGAGTCTACTACATGAACGGGGAGGTTGATGGAGGTAGCGACAGCAACAAGAGTGGAAGAGGGAGAAAGATGAGGGTTGCCCTCTGACCAGGATGAGCTCTCCAAGATAGCATGGGAGTTCATGTAACTGTTCATATAGATTGTGTTAAGGTTGTTTACATTCTTACTGCATGTTAAACGCTTACTGCAAATCTTACGATTGACCAGTCTTCTGTTATTATGTGAAGTTTCAAAGAATGCCCAGGTTGCACAAGCCCTATAAGTAGACCAGCTGTTGGACTGACCTTGGTGCTGCTGTGACTAGCAGTATCTAAGGATGGTGGCACTGCCCTCTTGTTTTTCTGCAACACCCTACTTAGTACCTTGTCAGAATTCTTCCATGCAATGACCGCCTCTTCCTCCTCCCCCTGCGAACTGCTATGATGACTCTCCCTGCCTGTCCACGTTAGATTGAGTACTTCAATCTTTACCACCAACTCTTCCTCTTCATTCTCCTACTGAGTGGACTCTGTTAAAGTACTCACCGGAAGCTAGCATCTCCATTTCTATATCCTCCTAGATACAGATTGCCTGTGGAGGGTTGACCAAGTGTACTGACTCACCTTCATCTTCCTCTTCGGAGGAAAAAATAGTTGGGTATCAGTGTGTTCAATGTCTTTGTCTTCTCCCTCTGGTTGTTTGAACTTTCCAGTTTATATCCATGACACTGCGTGATCAAACAGCTCCTCAGTTTGATCCATGTGGATTGTTTTGGGGATGCAGGGAATTTGGCATGGGGTGAAGTATTTTGAGGATGATCGTCGCTGACTGGTGCAGACTAATTGCTGCTGCGTAGGGTCTGTAAATAATTTGTAGTGGCTGAACTGGCAACTTTGAAAGACGTCAAAGGGCACAAACGGAGATCTGCAATATTTGTACACCAAAGCATATTTTGTCTGTCTACTTTGCTGCTACATATGTTGACAGTATCAGAAATATACTCTCTCCCAATGTATAGACCACGTTTCATATAGGCAAATAAACGTGATGCAGCTTCTTTCTCAGGTCCCTCTAATATAACACCAGTATACAAGCTTTCACACCAGCACTAATATATTCTCTGTAGAATATCTGTCCTTATTAACAGACCACCTCGAAAAAATATACAAGTTTGTTTGCCACTGTTCTTGATGTAGGCAAGCTAATTCACTGAAACTTTGTCCACCTGGTCAACTTGTGTAAAATTACAAATTTTAACAGGCAGTGCTCCCTAAGTATTGTTATGGTAATAAGGCCCAAAGTAGCTGGTAAATGTTGCAAAAAAAATGTCCATAAGATTAGGAACCTAAAACTTATTAATAGAGATGAGCGAGCACCAAAATGCTCGAGTGCTCGTTACTCGAGTCGAACTTTCAGTGATGCTCAAGAGCTCGTTTCCAGTAACGAACCCCATTGAAGTCAATGGGCGACTCGAGCATTTTTGTATATGACTGGTGCTCCGCTAAGATTTTCATTTGTGAAAATCTTAGCAAATCACTAAAGTCATGTAAAAAACACAGAAATGGATAGGGCAGACGAGGAGCAACATGCAGGGCTGCATTTCAGGCTCCGAGGTCTCACTATTAAGCCACAATAGTGGTAAGAGTGAGACCCCGCCCCCCGCACTGTCAGCATAAAGATCGTTCTCCTCTGCCACAGCTGTAACAGCTGTGGCAGAGAAGAACGATGTTAGCCCATTGAATTCAATGGAGCCGGCAATACAGCCGGCTCCATTGAAAGCAATGGGCTGCCGGCGAGTGCAGGATGAATTTTCGGGAAGGGCTTAAAAATATAAGCCCTTACCTGAAAATCATCCTAAAATGTGTAAAAAAAAAAAAAAAAAAATTATGTCAGCATTAAGATCGTTCTCCTCTGCCACAGCTGTAACAGCTGTGGCAGAGAATGATGTTAGCCCATTGAATTCAATGGAGCCGGCAGGACAGCCGGCTCCATTGAAAGCAATGGGCTGCCAGCGAGCGCGGGATGAATTTTCGGGAAGGGCCTAAAAATATAAGCCCTTCCCTGAAAAACAAACATGTTAGTGCAAAACAAAAAAAGAGTACAAAAAAAACGTACCTCTCCGCCGCTGCTGTGACCCCTGCCGGCATGAAGAACACATCTGCCGCATGCGGCAGATGTATCCTTCACCCCCGCTAGTTAAAAGAATTCCCTGCTGCTACATCCGCCACATCTGTGGCAGATGCAGCAAAAGGAATTCTTCAGTTCTCAACCGCAGCTGTCACACATGCTGCCGGCATCCTGTCAATGGCTTTTCAGGGAAGGGCTTCATAAGCCCTTCCCTGAAAAGCCATTTAAATTAGTGCAAAAAAAAAAAAAAAACAATTCTCACCTCTCTTCAGTTGCCGGGGCTCAGCCGCGACATCTAGCGCTTTCCCAGGCTCTGTAGTTCTGAGCTATCAGCAGCACTACAGAGCCGGGGACAGCGGCAGAAGTCCCAGCTGAGCCCCGGCAGCTGTTAGTGGCTTTGCAGGGAAGGGCTTTATAAGCCCTTCCCTGAAAAGCCTTTTAAAATAGTAAAAAAAATAAAATAAAAATAGGTAATCACCTCCCTTCAGCTGCCAGGGTACAGCTGCGTCTTCTCCTGCTGTCGCCTGCACTGTGTTGCTGAACTGCTGATCTATCACCAACCGGGGATTTAAAATCCCCGCCTGCTGAAAGAGCTGAATGTAATTGGCTGAGGTGCTCAGCCAATCACAGGCAGCTCTCACCTGTCATTCATTCGGGGAGAGCTGCCTGTGATTGGCTGAGCACCTCAGCCAATCACATTCAGCTCTTTCAACAGGCGGGGATTTTAAATCCCCGGCTGGTGATAGATCAGCAGTTCAGCACCACAGTGCAGGGGACAGCAGGAGAAGATGCGGCTGTGCCCCGGCAGCTGAAGGGAGGTGTCTATTTTTTTTGTTTTTTAAATCACTTATATGTAAAGCCCTTCCCTGAAAAAGAATTCAGGTGTGCCAGCAGACCATTGTCTTCAATGGAGTCGCCGGTGGCAGCAGCAGCGGCTCCATTGAAGAGAATGCCTGCATTTTTATTCTTTTTTACACTAAAATCTTTCTTTTTCAGGGAAGGGCTTATATGTAAAGTCCTTCCCTGAAAAGGAATGCAGGGAGCCAGCAGGCCATTGTTTTCAATGGAGCCGCTGGCAGCAGCCGCGGCTCCATTGAAAGCAATGCGTGCATTCCCTATGGTGCACGCATGTCCTATCTTTGCAGGCACGCACCTGCAAAGTATGGACATGTGCACACACCATAGGGAATGCAGTGTTGTAAATTCAAGCGTGTTTTTGTGCGTGAATATGCACGCACCAAAACACACTCGTCTGAACGCACCCTCAAGGATGATTTTCAGGTAAGGGCTTATATTTTTAAGCCCTTCCCGAAAATTCATCCTGCGCTTGCCGGCAGCCCATTGCTTTCAATGGAGCCGGCTATATTGCTGGCTCCATTGAATTCAATGGGCTAACATCGTTCTTCTCTGCCACAGCTGTTACAGCTGTGACAGAGGAGAACGTTCTTTATGCTGACATAAATTTTTTTTTTTTTTTTTACACATCTTAGGATGATTTTCAGGTAAGGGCTTATATTTTTAAGCCCTTTCCGAAAATTCATCCCGCGCTCGCCGGCAGCCCATTGCTTTCAATGGAGCCAGCTATATTGCCGGCTCCATTGAATTCAATGGGCTAACATCGTTCTTCTCTGCCACAGCTGTTACAGCTGTGGCAGAGGAGAACGATCTTTATGCTGACATAAATTTTTATTTTTATTTTTACACATCTTAGGATGATTTTCAGGTAAGGGCTTATATTTTTAAGCCCTTCCCGAAAATTCATCCCGCGCTCGCCGGCAGCCCATTGCTTTCAATGGAGCCGGCTGTATTGCCGGCTCCATTGAATTCAATGGTCAGTGGTCGTTTAATCGAGACGAGTACCGCGTGGTGCTCGTCTCGAGTAACGAGCATCTCGAGCACCCTAATACTCGAAGGAGCATCAAGCTCGGATGAGTATGCTCGCTCATCTCTACTTATTAACAAATAACTTAAATAAGCTGGAATTTGGCCAGTAAGTAGTACAAGTGCCAACCAAAGCACTGTTACACTGGTTTCTTTTTTTTTGCTTGCATACTTATATTGGTCAAAAAAAATAATATTTGCAAATTTTACAATTTTTTAAACACTTGTAACTCAAAAAGGACATTTAATTTAGCTTTGCCCCATTAGAAAGAGCAGGGTTTAATCCCTCAGTTCCCATAGTTTCACTTAAGTGGAAAAAATTCAGTTCAAATAGTGTGGTGAAGTTCGCATGAGATGTGTTAAGCTTATTATTGCACATATATTACATGCCGATGAGCTAAAAATTTATGTGAATGTCAGCTAGCAACTATTGCACACAAAAATAGATAATGTTGTGTTTTTTCCCGCACTCGAAATACATGCGGGAAAAAAAATGCATGTGAAGGAATCCATTTAATTTGATGGGTTCTAGTCGCCGCACATTCAGCGCAAAGATTTTCTGGCTGTAAATGCGCTGGTGTGTGGCAGCCCTGTATGTTATAGTTCTATCTGAAGGTTATTTTTACTGCATGCAGATAGTAAGTTCAGGAATCTGTCGAACAGATGATCACGTGTTGCATGGAGATATGGAAAATATAAATTTCCCAGTTATTCTTGGCCATGAAGGAGCTGGAGTGGTTGAAAGTGTTGGCGAACAAGTGACCGAACTAAAACCAGGTATGACTAAGAATAAGCATTTCAGTCCTCATCTTGGTAAAGAAAATCTGTCAATGTAAAAATACTATCACAGAAGAATGATCAATGTTTTTACAAGTTGTTCAGTTCCTTTTACATGGAGCAATTAGCACTATGGCATGTGCCCAAACAATCATCCAGGTACATACAGTTCCATTGTTATCAGCACATCCATGTTTGCACAGTTTCTTGGCAATCTGTGGCATGTTTGCTCAGCAGATGATCATGTAATGCATAGAGCCATAATAAGGTTCTTCATGGGGATCCTTGGGTGGCAGGATATCAATGGGAGTCTGCCCTGCCAACTTCAGAAACACATTGTGTTGATTTAATAGAGAGCTATGGCTTATCCTAGATGCTATTTGTTTAAAGGATTTTATTAGGCAAAGTTCACATCTGAATCAGAGGCTCTGTTCGGAGACACCAGCACAGATCTGGTATGGAATCCTAAATGAAATATCGCAGCATGCTGTGTTATTTCATCCAGGAAAATGTCTCCCTGCATGATGGAAACTGAACAGATCCTATTATGATTAGAGATGAGCGAACGTACTCATTACGAGTACTTGCGCACCCGAGCACCGCCATTTTCGAGTACAGCGGTACTCGCGCGTAAAGATTCGGGGGGCGCCGTGGCGGCACGGGGGGTAGCAGTGGGGAGTGGGGGGGAGAGGGAGAGAGAGAGGGCTCCCCCCTGTTCCCCGCTGCTACCCCCCGCACCGCCGCGCCTCTCCCCGGCGCCCCGGCGCCCCCCGAATCTTTACGCCCGAGTACTGAAGTACTTGAAAATGGCGGTACTCGGGTGCGTAAGTACTCATTACGAGTACGTTCGCTCATCTCTAATTATGATCAATCAGGCTTGTACTTACAGATTTTAAATCAGTGTGTGACTCTGAGGATGGTGCAGAACGGTATGCATTGGTTTATTAATGAGGACAACAGGCTTAATAGTTACACTCCTTAAGGCTTCTTTCACACGAGCGCATATCAGCCGGCCGGTCTGATGCATTGGATTCTATGGCCGTATTCCTGAGATGTAAAAGCGCTCGGCTAGCCCAATATAGCGCCAGACATTTTTACGTCGGGCCTAAAAGATAGTCCTGGAACTCTCTTTTGGGCTGGAATACGTTGCCCGCTGCATGGGCTCCTGTGGGAGCCCATGGCAGCAGCCGCAGGTGGAGAAGTTTAGCAGCTTGTCTAAACTCCCTCTGCTCTCCTCCCCCCGTGCAGGCTCACCATTCTTCTCCACCCCGCTGGATCTCTGCAATGGGAGCGGGCGTGGTGGGGGCCATTGCTGGCTGTGGACAAGGGGTGGGACGTGGTCGGAGCTTAGCTCCTGCCCTCTTCCTGCCTCTTGTCTATAGCCATCAATGGGATGAGGCGGGACAGGCCAGTGCTTAGCTCCGCCCCCTCCCATTGCAAAGAACGAGCGGGAAAGAGAAGACAGGTGAGCCTGCGATGGGGAGGGAGGGAAAATTTGCAATAGCATGGTGAGCTCGGTGCATATGCACTGGACCCTACTCCGTGTGAACGGGCACACAAATGTTAGATTTGTGCACCCGTTCACAAGCTTCTATGCCCCAGATGAAAGCGTATATTAGTCAGCTGTGAAAACGGCATTCAATATGCTCTTGTCTGAAAGCAGCCTTACACAGACAAATAGCTTGGTGGTTACACTGCTTTATAAAGACAATTACAGCAACACTCTCTCTTAACAATTTACTCAACGGTAAATGATAAATGATACATGGGACATTACACAACCAAACTTATGTACACATACAAACAGTACAACGCAGGTACTTACTCAGCAGTTTACGTATACTCAGTTATATACATACACAACTACAGATACATATATACATACACTTACATTAGATGATAGTAAGGGCGAGCTACCACAAGTCCAAATAGCAAATGGGAAGATGGAACAGTGCCTTTACACCGCCACCTATTAGAAAGTAGCATTCTTGCAAGTCAATGTTAGAACTTAAACAATAGCTGCACACTGTGTTTATTAAACTTCATTATAATAATTTTCTTAGAACAGTAAGTGCTTATCTGTCTGCCGCTCATGTACCAGTCAATCAGTGTGTGATGAGAGGTAATTTCCAGTCTCTCTATCGCTTGGAGAAGAAGGCTGCTTTCCAAACACAACAGCCATTAGAGGGGTGAGAGGTCCGAGAGAAAGGAAACAGTTATGATAACAAGACCAGTAGAATAAAGTGGATAATGTTTATAGCACATGATGAACGCAGAAACAAAATAGCTTTTTCTTCTACCATTGCCCTCTGCGAAAAAGTCAGTAAACATTATTCAATATATTAGCTGAAATTGCTTCCTATAAAAACTAGAACTCATCCAACAAATTAAAAGGTCTCATACGGTTATACTGATGAAAAAAATAAAAAATAAATGTTATGACCAATGGAATGCAAAAGGAGAAATGATTTACTGGTTCTTAAGGCTAAAATTAGTTATGTTACTAAGAGGTTAAAAAGGGACTTAAGGCAACTGAGTTATGTGCCAAATACATTTACATGAGAAACATTCAAAATCTACAATAAAGGGACATTATAGTAAGTGATCATAATTCTTTCTGTTTTCCCAAGGGGACAAAGTAATCCCACTATGTATCCCTCAGTGTGGAAAGTGCAGCTCTTGTCTTAGTCCGAACACCAACTGCTGTCTAAAAACACAGTGAGTATTTTTGGTGAATAGACTTTGGCCTTCAACTTTATTCTGCCCATCAGTGCCCAAATATTTGCCACTTCTGCCTGTCTCTTTGTTGGGGAGGTTATAATAAACTATTTAGTTTTTTTATTAAATGTAAGGCTGGGTTCACATCTGCACTGGAACATCCCGTTCGGAGGTTTGATCGCAGATTCGGCACAGAATACCAGAAGAAATAGCACTGTATGCAGTGGCTTTTCTTCCAGTAAAATTCCGGGCAGCTGAGCGGAAATTAAACAGACCCCATTATAGTCAATCCGGTCTGTTCGGCATTGTTTGGTTCCATCATAAAATGGATCAGTGCGGCCGGAGAATACCCCTTTCCTGTTCTACCTGTCGGGAGAACGTCTTAGAGTGCAGCGCTGAGCTCAGCTATACATGGTTTAATAGGCTTCGTTGGAAGGTTATTGTCTAAAAAGAAAGTACTGACTGTATTGAGGAGAGCTGCCAAAGAATATATGAGGCAAGGGAAGACCTACTCACAGACTATGCTTGAGAAGGGGGATAGCTGTGGTAGGAAATTCTTCATTCCCCACAGGGGTGAAGAATTCCTTTGCTGCATTTGTCACAGATGTGGCAGGTGTAGCAGTGAATTATTTTTCCTTGGGGGGATGAAGGAAACACAGACAGCTGCTTCTGATTGGCTGAGCACCCTAGCCAATCACAGGCAACTCTCACTGAATGAATGACAGGCGAGAGCTGCCTTTGATTGGCTGAGCAACTCAGCCAATCAGAAGCAGCTCTTTTAGCAGGTGGGGATTTTTTTAATCCCCACCTGCTGAAAGAATTGTATTGGAGAGCCGGGGACAGCGCTGAGAGGGCACAACTGAGCCCTGGCAGCTGAAGGAAGGTGAGTATGTGGTGTTTATTATTTTTACTTGCTTTTCAGGGAAGGGCTTATATTTAAACCTATTCCCTGAAAAACATTTTTCAGGATGCCGGCAGCTGTATCCCGTACCGCAGCTGTCATCTGTGACAGCTGTGATAGGGAATTCTTTATTCCCCACAGGGGTCAAGAATTCCTTTGCCGCATCTGTCACAAATGTGACATTGGAATTCTTATTCCTTGCGGGGATGAAGGAAACATCTGCCACATGCAGCAGATGTGTTCTTCATCCCAGCGGGGATTTAGAATTCCTTTGCTGAATGAGTCACAGATGCTTGCGGCAGATGTGTTCTTCATCCCTGTGGGGACACGGCAGCAGCGGACAGGTAAGTTGTTTTTTTTACACTAAAATTCTTGTTTTTCAGGAAAGGGCTTATATGTAAAGCCCTTCCCTGAAAAACAATGCAGGGCTGCCGACAGACCATTGCCTTCAATGGAGCCACGGCTCCATTGAAGACAATGCGTGCATTCCCTGTGGTGCACGCGTGTCCGATCCTTGCAGGCACACACCTATAAAGCATGGACATGTGAACACACAATAGAGAATGCATTGTCTCTAATAGAAGCGTGTTTTTGTCCGTGCGTTTGCACGCACAAAAACACGCTCGTGTGAAGCCACCCTGAAGAGGTTGTTGTCTGTACAACAGCCCTATAGGATGATATAATGCTGATTGATGGTTGCTCTGAGCGGCTCATTTTACATGCAGTGAGGAAATGTAGTGTGACATGCAGCCACCTAGATATATGGGCACCAATGCAATACATTGTTGGAGCCAGTATCCAAAGCTGTCTTTTATGGCTCATAGAAGAGGACTTAAATGAGTGACCCCCATGATGTCCCTATGCCCTAATTGTAACATTTAATGACAAAAAAACACATACTTTTAAGAAATCATTGGATTTTTTTTTTCAGAAGTGACCTATGCAGCATTATTAGTATTAATAACTTGTTGATTTAGGTCAGTTGCCTGTGGACATCCTTATGGAACATTGAACTATCATTTATAAGACCACTTATGTTGGGCAAAGGGTTGACGCATGCTAATATAAAACCTGAACTCAAATGTATGAAAAAGAAGTATGCAACTGGATACTATGCATCTGTATAGGTCTACCCTTAACTGTCATTTCAAAAATATTTTATACTAAAGCATATATATTTTTAAAGGCATATCATAGTATCATTCTACATTACTCGATACAGCAAAAAAAGTATCCATTAAAATGACAATCTTTTCTTATGTTTGCTCTATATAAACAATGTAAAATTTATAGTATATATGTGGATATTTGATTTTCGCTATCAAAAATATCCTATTGGCAGAGATCCCTTCACATGGAACAACTGGAGTGTTAACTAGCAGAATCATATGCATTTTATTTCTCTTCTCCGTTTGTTTTTCAGCATTAGTGAAGCCCAAAATGTAATGCCTGATAAAACAACAAGGTTCTCATGTAAGGGGAAGACTGTGTATCACTTCTTATGGACAAGTACTTTTTCAGAATATACTGTGGTGCCCATCGATGCTGTTGCAAAGATTGATGACCGAGCACCACTGGACAAAGCCTGTCTTTTTGGTTGTGGATTTCCCACTGGATATGGAGCAGCAGTCAATACGGCCAAGGTGAGACATTAGTTGTGTCTTTATTGCATATTATACAATCAGTACAACAGTAGCTCCATCTCTAAGGGGTTACTGTTTTTATGCAATATTTATCTCCCACCTTGAATCTTGTCATAAGGTTTGTTAAACCCACTTTATGCCTATTTCAACAATTTAAAAAAAAAACTAGAAAAGGAGTGCAACTAAGACAATGCCAAATTTATGCCTACTATTTTTCTTTCTTTTTAGCTCAAAGTAATCATGTAAATATATACCAGCAATGAGTTGGCAAAAGAACAAGGTAGCAAATGATAGTTGAATCTAATTGTCTTGTTTCTATGTAGGTAGAGCCTGGTTCTACTTGTGCCGTATTTGGTTTAGGAGCCATTGGGCTGTCAACCATCATAGGCTGCAAATTATCTGGAGCTTCAAGAATAATAGCCATAGATATAAACAGGAACAAGTTTGAAAAGGCAATGGTTTTTGGTGCTACTGAGTGCATCAACCCTAAAGACTACAACAAGCCGATAGAGAAGGTGATAATGGAAATGACAGGGGACGGAGTACATTATTCCTTTGAGTGCTTCGGAAGTACAGATGTCATGGTATGTAGACTAAAATGTGGATGTATTTAGATGTTAATTTATTCATGGTATTACAAATATGCTATATCTATTTGGTTTATCATTATTATTTTATCGTGGGTATTCATTACCATGTTATAGGATTAGGACTAGAGATGAGCGAGTATACTTGCTAAGGCTAACTACTCGAGCAAGTAGTGCCTTAGCTGAGTATCCTCCCCCTCTCTTCTCTAAAGATTTAGGGCCCGGCGGGGGGCAGGGAGCGGTGGGGGAGAGCGGGGAGGAACGGAGGGGAGATCTCTCTCTCCCTCTCTCCCCCCACGCTCCCACCTGCTCACCGCCGCAACTCACCTGTCACCCGCGCCGGCAGCCGAATCTTTACAGACGAGCGGAAGGATACTCTGCTAAGGCACTACTCGCTTGAGTAGTTAGCCTTAGCGAGTATGCTCGCTCATCTCTAATTAGGACCTCTTTCATAGCAACCTTCTGTTCATTTTTTTGCATCAGTATTCGTGAACCAAAACTACTCATTCTGTGCAAAACTATGGATTGTTATGGGATGGCATCTACTTTTTTTAAAATTAGAAATCAAACACCTAGAAGTAGTTGTAATTTTTCTGCAAAACCCTGCATGCAAATTCATGTCAGACAGATATTGAGTTGTGGCATGATTAGATAAACGGTTTTGCCACCTGAGGCCCTAAAAGTGCTTTCACCCTCATTTTGTAAAGAGGCTCTCAGAGGCTACTTGCAAGTAGTGACTTCTTTTTCCGCTTGTGTAGATCTTGTTGGCCACTAGACATCTCCATGATGCAATCGATGAGATTCTGACCAGTTACCAGAGTTTGAGAGGGGGGCATTATTGGAATGTGAGAAGCTGGATGGTCATATCAATGAATTGGCTGCTACCTGAGCCGTTCTGACCAGACTGTTAGGAGGTATTGGGACCAGTGGATGTGTGAGGTCACTTACACAAGGCAACTGTGCTCAGGACACCACGTACAGAGAAAGAAAGGATTATCTGATCATCTGACAAGCACAAGTAGCTCCAAATGTTTCATTGTCCGCCATCCAGAGATAGGTGGCACTGCTGTTACAGGTCCCTGTGTCTGTCAGAACCATTTCCAGGAACTTGGCTGAAGGATATTTGGACTCACGGCACCCATTATGTGTACTGCCTTTGACGCCTATCCGCTGTTGCCTTCATTTGCAGTGATGTCATACATGGCAAAACTAGACTGCAACAAAGTGGAACCACATTATCTTCAGCAAAGAATCCAGGTTTATTTTGGACAGTGACAATGGCCGTATTTGTGTCTGGAGCTCAGGGGTGAGCGCCTCAATCTTGTCTTTGCTGTGGAGCGGAGCACTTCTGGTGTGATGGTCTGGGAAGCATCGCATATGACAGTCGGCCATCCATAGTATTGGTACGAGGGACAATGACACCTCAGCGATATGTTCAGGACATCCTGCAGCCACATGTGTTCCTTTCATGGCGGGACTTCCCAGAGTGTATATTATACAAGCTTATATACCCAGCATTGCCAAGGTTTCTACTCCTATAGCACATTATAGGATGTTCAGCTTTAAGGGGAATCTGTCATCTACTTTTAGCCCTATAAGCTAAGGTCAGGCTGAGAGTAGGTGACCCACTAAGCCCAGGAATGTAAGTGTTATACTTGCCTTCCCTGCCGTTTCCCCACTGTTGGCGGTGAAATCTGCCGCTGCAGTGTTTTAAGCAACACTGCTAAGCAGTCTGCATGTTTTAATTTTATAATGGGCAAACTACACTGGGAGAACAATAGGGGAGGTAAATATAACACTACATCCCCAGACTCAACAGGTAACCTACTTTTAGCCCATAAGCTTTGCCTGTAAAGCTAAAAGTAGGTGACAGAGTCTCTTTAAATTTCTTGGCGTGACAGTAACTACTAACTACCTATTTGGTCCAATCATCTCCTAACAACATTTGTATGTTGATTGTAGTCCTTGTGAGGATCATATTGAAAACCTTCCTGCAATAAACCGGAATGCCTTGTCACTTTCGAAGCACTGGCTCTCTTCCTCCCCTCCCCTCCCCTTTTTTTTCTTATAAATTACGGCCTCATGCTATTCCAAAGTCTCTGCAGCCTTTGATGTCCTGACCCTGCTCATTCTTAAGTCATTGGTTATATTGTTCACTTGTCTATAAAGTATACAAAAAGTGCTCAGTCAGATGACCATTTTTTAAAAAGGTATGTTAGGTGTGATTGCGATTCGCATCTTTAAAAACCAATGCTTTTGAATGAAAGGGGTCACGTGTGTTTTTTACATGCGAATGAGATTCGCACCTGTAAAAAATATAGCAGTGATTCGCAGAACGCACCTAACTGCGCACAGTGCTCAGCTGTCATTCAGTGAATGGCTGAGCACTGCCTGGGATTGGCTGAGCGCTCAGCCAGTCAGACACAGCCCTTTCAGTAGGCAGGGATAATAAATCCCCGCCTGCTGATAGAACTTCAGAGCAGTTCAAGGGGACCAAGTGGCTAGATGCGCCTGACCCCACAGTGGAGGAGAGGTGAGTATTTTTTTATTTTTTACACCACCTAGGAATGATTTTCAGGGAAGGGTTTATATTTAAAGCCCTTCTCTAAAAAACCCTGCAGGGAAAGGGCTGCAGAAGTGCCAGCCCCATTGAAAGCTATGGGAAAACATTGCGCTCCTGTGCCACAGCTGTGATAGCTATGGCAGGGAAATTCTTCATCCCCGCAGGAAGTCCCCTTGTCACTGAACACTGTGACAGTGCTGAGGGGACTCCCCGCGGAGATGAAGTAATCCTCGACCAATACTGTCACAGCTGTGCCAGAGGATCGCAATCTTCTCTGTATGTTCTCAATGGGGCTGCTGCTGCTGCTGACACCGGCCCCTTTGATGTGACAGCATCCAGGGGTTTCACATCCAAGGAATCCCTTGCTTCAGCTGTAACAGCCGCAGCAGGGGATAGCGACTTTATGTGCGAATTTTGCCAGCACACAAGTGCAAATTTTACAATGTGATGCCCGCTGCATTTTGCGTTTGTTTTATGCAACTAAATGTGCAACAAAAAGCGCCCAGCTGACTGAACCCTTAGCGGTTACATTGGGCTTATTATTATTAACAATAATCAAACCAAAATTGCCTAAGGGCTAGGAAGACCCTGGTTGAATACCTTCATTAGAATTTAACTTTCATTGAACTAAATTAAAATACTAAATGGGTATTTGATGTGCACATTTTGGTTGTGCCAAAAAATATGCAGTATGTTCTGTTTTCCTCCGCATTTGCAAAGAGAAAGAGAACCTATAGAAGTCATTAAACTAACTGACCATTTCAATGGCTGAGAGCAGTGTTTCATGTTTTATTGCAAGCGATTTGCAAAGAGTATAGTAAAAAAAAAAACAAAAGAAAAAACCCATAAAAAGTCCATAAAAACCTACACTTGAGCACATCAATACGCAATGCTCATGTGAATCCGGCCTTATAGAGTAGAGATGAGCGAGCATACTCAATAAGGCAAACTACTCGAGCGAGTAGTGCCTTATTCGAGTAGCTGCCCGCTCATCTCTAAAGAGTAGGCTGCCGGCGCGGGTGACAGGTGAGTTGCGGCGGTGAGCAGGAGGGAGCGGGGGGGGGGGGGAGGAGAGAGGGAGAGAAAGATCTCCACTCTGTTCCTCCCCGCCGCTCCCCGCCCTCTGCTGGCACCCGAATCTTTAGAGACGAGCGGGCAGGTACTTAGGTATTTAGGTTATACAAGGTTTCATAGAAGTTTCTGAATATTTTGGCGATCTCCGATGGGTTAGAAGTTTTCCTATGAGAGACTGGATCAACAATATAGGGGATCTTTATTCCTTTTTTGTTTTACTCTATTAGCCATCATTCGGGTGAATTTGTTATTGCTTGTGTAAAACGATGATTTTAAGCTTTTTAAGTTTTTTTCATGTTTTTCTATGAGTATATTTCAAGCTTTAATTCTCATCTCTGTAAGTGTGTTATGTAATGAAATGGATGGTTTAGACTGCAATTCTTTTTCTATATCTGCTAGACGTAATAAGGTGTCCTTAAGTAGACTATCTTTGTTTCTTTTGTAAATGGAGCCCTGCTGGATCATCACTCCTCTGATTACTGATTTATGTGCACTCCAGAAAACTTTCTTTTGAAAATTTTGCTCCTTCATTAAGAAGATGTTATTTCTCCAACTTCCATATGTTGGGATCTGGGGACTAGAGATGAGCAAATATACTCGTTTCGAGTAATTACTCGATCGAGCACCACGATTTTCGAGAACTTCCGCACTCAGGTGAAGAGATTCGGGGGGCGCCGGGGGGCGGGGGGAGGCGTGGCGGAGCGGGGGGTAGCAGCAGGGAACAGGGGGGAGCCCTCTCTCTCTCCCTCCCCCCCCCCACTCCCCGCTGCAACCCCCCACTCACCCACGGCGCCCCCCGAATCTTTTCACCCGAGTACGGAAGTACTCGAAAATCGCAGCGTTCGGGGATGAAAAAGGGGCGTGACCAAGTAGGTTCGCTCATCTCTACTGGGGACCCATCCTCAGTTTGAGAGTGATTGGAGCATGATCCGACCATGAAGTCGTGCCTATTTTGGCTTCTTGTACTCTTTTAAGAATTGGAAAGTCGAAAGTCTACCAGGAACATATTAATTCTAGAAAATGATTTGTGTTGAAATAAGTAAAAGGTATATTCTCTAGAATTCACATTTAAACATGTGAATGAATCAAACAAATTTGCTTCATGCATCAAAGCGGATAAGGTTAGGCCTAGAGATGAGCGAACCTACTCGGCCACGCCCCTTTTTCACCCGAGTGCCGCGATTTTCGAGTACTTCCGTACTTGGGCGAAAAGATTCGGGGGGCGCCGTCGGTGAGTGGGGGGTTGCAGCGGGGAGTGGGGGGGGGGAGAGGGAGAGAGAGGGCTCCCCCCTGTTCCCCGCTGCTACCCCCCGCTCCGCCACGCCTCCCCCCGCCCCCCGGCGCCCATTGAATCTTTTCACCCGAGTACGGAAGTACTCGAAAATCGCAGTGCTCGATCGAGTAATTTCTCGAAACGAGTATATTCGCTCATCTCTAGTTAGGCCCCTTCCTCTGCCTGAAGAGCTGGAGTCCCAGGCAGCATCTGTTATTGCGTTAAAATCACTGCATATGACAAGGTTACACTGCTGGACCTTTTTAATTTTCCTCATCACTGTATTCATGAATCTGATCTGCTTCATGTTTGGAGCATACAAATTGATTAGGGTCATGAGGAGGCCTATAATTTTACAGACTAATATGAGATATCTTCCTTCAATGTCCGCTATTTCCTCAATTAGTTGGAAGTTCACTGATTCTTTAATAGCCACCATTACACCCGCCTTTTTTTCCCAAGGCATTGGCTAGGAATATCTTAGGATATCTAGGTTGAGAGAGTTTAGGGATCTTGTCATGGGCAAAATGGGTCTCTTGTACACAGACAATGTCCGCTTTAGAGGTGTTGGCTTCTCTCCATAGAGCTGATCTTTTGTAGGGTGTATTGAGACCTCTTGCATTTAGAGACAGGATGTTCAGCTCCATTTTAGTTTTAAGGAGTAAGCTTTGAGAGTCAAGATTACTTTCAAAAGGGTATGCTCGAGTAGTCCCTGGTTAATTTGACTATGCACTAGAATTCAAGAGAGAGATTGTCCTGATAGAGGATCCTGTTTTGGAAGGGTAGGGATAAAATCAAACAGTTTGTAACCAAACAGATGGGTCTTATACTTTGAGTAGCCATCTTGTATGTTTTTACCAGAAATGAGCCTTTTCGGGGCCTGGGTTTAGTCGGAGCCCGCTTAGTGAAGGCTGTGAACTGGGGTGTTTAAAATTCGGCCATTTACGGATGTCACCCTTTTCCTTTATTTTGGGGAGTTTCCATTTTCTTAAGAGAGATATACTTTCTTCTTGTGTAGTAATGATGTTGGTAGTGCCATCTTTATTGATAATAAGCTTAGTGGGAAATCTCCATCTGTTGAGAATTTTATGTTCTCTGAGAATAGCCGTAACAGGCAAGAATCTTTTCCGCGCCAGCATGGTCAGCTGCGAGAAGTCTGAGTATAGTTTGATGTTATTGTATGGTTGGGGTAATTCTTTTCAATTTCTCAACGCTTTCATTAGCTCGTCTTTAATGTGGTAGAAGTGTACTCTGGCGATTACGTCTCTCGGAGCATTATCTGGAATATTCTTGTGCTTAGGGAGCCTGTAAATTTATTGAGCTCTTCTGGCCGCACTGATTCTGGTATTCCTCTAAATGTAATATTATTGCGCCTTTTGCGGTCTTCCAGATCTGCCATTTTTTGTTTGAGCGCTTCAACCTCCTCTTCTAATTTGTAGTGAGCATCTATCAGCTTGTTGTGCGCACTCGTGATTTTGCCTGTTTTGTTTTCTAAGTGGTCCACCCTGCCTCCAAGATTTGCTATAGCAGAGCTAACTCTTGTATTAATCTCGGTTAAGTCACTTTTAAGTGAGCCTCTGAGTGCCAACACCATATCTCTGATAAAGTATTCAGATGCTGTTTGGCTAGTGCACTCTATATCGAGAATAGGATCTGCAGCGTCCTTATCAGTGCTGTTATAATGTGTGTTGGGTCAGATGTGGCTTCTTCCATTTTTTGCCTTCTTTTTTCTGGGCTATTGCTGGGGGAATCTATGGTTGTTATTTCTTCCCCTTGTGCTGTAAGGTAAGCATAAGATGACGCTGAGCTGTTAGTCTCCTCCCCCTTCTTCCTTGTGCTGAGCGGGGCCATCTTTCCCTTCCCTGTCATCTTCCTCCTTGTTAACAATGGTTTCTTAGGGGGAGACAGTGACTGCTGGGCATGATATCCCTGTGTGGGAGACTAGGGACAGGAGGAAGCGCACTTACCTCCTCTTCTGTGTGCCAAGTCCCCCCTGCCTGCCGCCTCCTGCTCCTCTCCAGTCTGGCCGCTGTCTGTCGCATCTTCTAACTCCCGCTCCTCTTCTCCACTGCGCGCCGAGAAGAAGTCCGTCAAGCGTCTAGGACCGGGCTTCGTTTGCCTCCTCCGTTACATTGCTAGGTGCTCACTGTCTTCTGGCATCTGTTGTGAGTATTTGTTCTTCTCTATAGTTCCTGTGGGTTGCTCAGAATGATATTCTTTTAGCAGAGCTCACAGTAAGCTGTCCACCATCAGAGCCATCCAGGCCACGCCCCCATGTTATATGAGTAATATAATAATAAATTAGTTAATAACATCTAAAGGATAACTAACTATTCGTCATATGTATAGGGGTGGTTCTTGCTTTTATTTGTGAAGCAGCAACTTAAAAACCACATTATGACTATGTTCAGTGATAGTGGCTTGAAATGTGTAAAAGTGTTCTTTTGTTTTTATCTTCTGCTTCTATGAGATATTTTTTATGGATTTTGAATAAAAGTAAAGTTTTATACATCTATTTTTTAAACATCTATGCCACATCAGATTTCTTAAAATTCTTCATGCGTGTCATTTTTATATTTTGTAAATCCTTTTATATCTGTGCCTGTATTAATCAAGACTAGTATCTGCAGAACACAACAGGCTGCACTTTCAGAAGATTGTTATCTGACTTGTTTTATTTCTTCAAACTAGAAATCTGCATTGGAGTGTACTCACATGGGATATGGAACCAGTGTGATCATAGGCGAGGCGCCTCCAAACACACACATAACTTTTGATCCATATCTGCTACTTACAGGTCGTACGTGGAAATCAAGCATATTTGGAGGTATGAAGTGGCCAATAAAACTTGAAAAAACCCTTCATTTTAGAGTGCCTTTACTGATTTATTTTAGAGAATTGCTTAATCATTCTGTAATATTATGAGAACTGTTATTCAGTGCTAGGTTATAGGCAGACCACATGGGGCAAGTGCCCTTGGGCCTTCATCACGCAGCCTCAATGATGGTCATTCAATGATCTTATCCAGCCAAGAAGATATGGAAAGTGGCCACACATGTCTCCCATAAACTTTAATGGAATGTGCTATATGCAGGAACTTACAACTTTCATATGTGGCTGTAATTCAGGATTTGGTAGTGGTAGTGTCTGGGTCTCAGAAGTGGGATTGGGCTATTTACCATCATTTAACCTGCATTGCTGATATCTTTAGAGTAACCTGATAATAAAACTGCAGAGCACTGAAGATTCCTTGTTCCCTACTGTAGCATACTATACGTTTCCAGTAGGTGCCTAAATGCAGTACTACTTATGATAGCCTGTAATCTTTCCTTATAAATGAACAGACTTCTAAGTTCACTTCAACCCCCTACAGATTAGGACAAGTTCTGTTCAGTCTGCTGGAAAAGGTCATTACAGTTTTGGAAGAAGAGAGCCCATTTTAATTCAAAAAGCTGAAGCTCCAGTTCTGTCAGTTTTACCATCATACTTTAAAATTACACCAAAAGGTGTATCCATAGTGCCGATAGAACTAAAACTGCAGCACTTTTACGTGCAGGTGGGAATACTGAATTTACTGCTTTGATATAGAAGTCTGCATACAAATGGGGAGGAAGAAGAAAGAGCAGGCACCATGGAAGGATCTGTTTGAGGGGTGACATGGGCTTTTTTTTTATCACACCACCTATTAATCAGACAGCATATTTGCTCTCTGATTGTCACATATGAGTGTCTTTTTTAAATTTTCCCAGAAAAGATCGACACTTCTTCATCTAATCCCCCCTCTGCCTTTAACCAGCAGATGATACAATTTTTTAAAGTTTTTCCCCTTTAACAATGCTTTAAATACTGAAAAAATCTAAATAACAAAAAAGCTACACATAATTGGTAGTGCCGCATCTGTAACAACCTATAATTATTATTAATCCAGCATACTAAATTCCATAAACAAATTCAAAAATGGATCTTTTCTGTTCATTTCGCTTCCCCAAAACATGAATAAAAGTAATCAAAAAGTCATGAATACTGTACCTCAAAATGGTATTGATAAAAACTACAAGCTGTCATGCAAAAACAAGCTCTAGTGTTGGAATGTGGCAGCACAAAAAATATTTGTTAAATAAAAAAGGTGCTTAGATTGTGCAAAAGTAGTAAACTTTTTGTACACATTACCTGTAATAAATGAAAAACAAACAAACTAAAAAAAACAGAAAAGAAACTCTGTGAAAAAAGGTATTTAAAAATCGCTCACATGTGACGGGGAAGGGAGGGTGGTGGGGAAGGGGAAACCGCAACAAAAATAATTTTGACACGCCAGGAAAATAAATGGGGCTCTAAAACCACCAAATGGGTAAGATTCCTAAAAAGTATCTGGTCCTTTAAGACCAAAACACTCTGGTCTTTATGAAGTTAGTTAATGACAAAGTTCTTATTTTCATTTTCCAGGTTGGAAAAGCAAAGACTGTGTTCCCAGATTAGTTGCCGATTACCTGTCAAATAAGTTTAATGTGGATGGATTAGTGAGTCATATCTTACCATTTGACCACATCAATGAGGGCTTTCACCTTTTGCGATCTGGACAAAGGTAAAAAAGCAAACATTGAAACTGTATTCAACTTTGCCAGTTTGTTACAATTTGTACAGTAACAGTACATGTGTTATATGCATATGGTCCTTTCTGGCATGTACAAAATAGCAATTATTAGTCCCAATTACTTAGTCATACTAAATCCACAAAACGGATATTGAATTTGGCTGTTGTCCTTTTTATCGTTATTATCTTGCATATTAATCAAATACAGATTATACAATCATATCCTCCAGTCATTCAGTACCTACGCCTTTGGTAAGCATTAGAAATCGGATAAATAATGGAAAGTAGAAAGATTCTGTGTGAATGCACAGATGTAATAGAGCTTCATATTCTAAACACAGTGATGGGAAGGAATGATGGATAGATAGACAGACATGATCAAAAAACAAAGTTAGCCAGATAGATACATACATACATGCTGTAAACCAATATGTAACTTCACAAACTAACTTTAATTGGTGTTCTTTCAGCATTCGTACAGTCCTGATGCTTTAAACAGGAGGTCTCGCTTATGCCTGGCGTTATCCATTCTACAGTAAAAGAAAATGGAATATTTTGGATTAAAAAATTCTTTATTTTTCCATAAATTGTTTTGATCTAAGTTGAAATTAAAGCATGTGCATGTCAGTATTTATTAGTCTTATGTAGAGATGAGCGAACGTACTCGGATAAGCACTACTCGTCCGAGTAATGTGCCTTATCCGAGTACCGCTGTACTCGTGCTGAAAGATTCGGGACGCGCTGCGGAGCGGGGAGCTGCAGGGGAGAGCGGGGAGGAACGGAGGGGAGATCTTTCTCTCCTTCTCTCCCGCCCGCTCTGCCCCGCTCCCCGCTGCGACTCACCTGTCAGCCGCAGCGGCACCCGAATCTTTCAGCACGAGTACAGCGGTACTCGGATAAGGCACATTACTCGGACGAGTAGTGCTTATCCGAGTACGTTCGCTCATCTCTAGTCTTATGCATTGTAATCTTTGTCAAATGTCTTTCATTATGGCAACACTTGTGAAATAATATAACTTGTGTCAGATTCTTAATAGAAATATATCAAGAACACAAGCAATGGTTTTTTAATGGCCAGTCAAATAAAGAAACTCCTGTTAAATGAAAACTCCAATAATCATTGATGCAAGAGTTAAACAGAAAGGCGCTCAGTTGAGAGGTACCCAAAAGTGGAGAACAAGCCTGTTTGAGCCTTAATGACCAGGCTAAATTTTGGAAATCTGACATACAAGTGCAGCACATAAGTAATTCACATTACTGTGTGATTAGGGCATTAGGGAGGTTTAGCCTCCTCAAGACATCAGAAATGAGAAAACAAGTTCATAAAGTCTGGTTAGATAATCAAGCAAAGTCCCAGAGACCACAGGTCTCATCTCCAGAATGCAGGCCCTCTAGGGAGTACGCTAAAGCTTTTGTATAGGTGTAGACATTAATTGAGGTGAATATAATGTCAGGGGGGAATTACACCACAGTCCCCACACTTTCTCAAATTTCCCAGGACACTTACGTCCCTTGTAGACTATGTAATTATATAACACCACTGAGTTGACTAACTTCCTCCACATTGAGAGTGAGGGGTTCTTATGATCCATCCACCGCAATGCAATCGTCTTTCTGGCGAGGAACAATGATTCTCTCAAAACATTTTTAATGTAGTGCTGCCAGCTTTCTTCGTCCAATATTCCAGAAAAAAGACATATCTCTGGGCTCGGGGGGACACGGACCCCCACAAGTTCAGAGAGGAGACCAGTGACCTCTCCCCCCTTTTTGTTTTAACAATAATTTTTATTGAATTTTCAGTAGTACATTTAATAGCAACAGTATTATCAATAGATTGTTCATCATGTTACAGTATAATGGCTACCAGCCTTTTATCAATAATGTTATGAACTTTTAATAAAAAGAAATGACAATCAGATGTTATCGTGCGTTGCATTTTCATTGTTATTGTCGGGAAAAACATTACTCAAGAGTAAACAATGGTCTGGCCAGGGCCAAATCACAATATGGGATGGAAAGAATAGGTATAGGGAAGAGTAGGAAGGAAGGGGGAGGGGGGATTCTCTCTCTCTCAGGGCCGATACCCCAAGGGTCAAAGGTCCCAGGAATCCAGATTTAGATTAATAGACTCGACCCCGCTGTGGGAAAGGTATAGTTTATCCATGGCGTCCAGATACTGAGGAATTTATCCCTTTTGTCCCCCGTTATCGAGGTTAGTTTTTCATTCATGAGATACCAATTTATTCGGCGTTTAACTTCAGAGAAATCCAGAGTAGCCTTACGCCAGGAATGAGCGATTGTTTGTTTTGTAGCTAGAAAGATAAATGAAATTAATTTTCTGGAGTTTGGGGGTACTTTCTCGATTTTTTTGTTCAGTAGAGCCTCCCATGGGTTTTTGCGCAGGTTATGGAACGTTACTGAATAGATTAGAGAGTACGTCCTAATTCATAGTCGTTTGACTCTAGGGCAGGAGCACCATGTATGGAGCATGTCGCCAGGGGACGAACAGCCTCGTAAACAGTTCTTTGAATATCCGGGGACCGCATGTGCCATTCGGGTGGGGACTAGATACCAACGCAGGAGAACTTTATATGAAGTCTCCAGCATTAATATTTTACGGGCCCCACAGTTGGTGGATTTCCATATCTGAGACCACTCCTCCTCGCTCAGAGCCCCCCCCTAGATCCCGCTCCCATCTAACAACATAAGGTAATTGTATGCGGAATTTGGTGTGAACCAGGTTCGAGTATATTTGGGAGATGAGGCCTTTTGCCTGTGAATATTTAAGGCAGTGGTTTTTCGAAAGGGGTGAGGGAGTATGAAGGTTTTGCATTCTTCAGTAGGGAAGTTGCCCAATTTTTTAATTGTAAGTAGCGGAATATTTCTGAGGATGGTAGGTCCTTATTCTTTTGTAGGATGGGGAACGCTGTCACACCTGCTTTTGAAAGTAGATGATGTAGTTTGGTGAAACCTCTATTTGTCCAATTTTGGAAAGCTAAAGGGGAGTCTAGACCTGGTGGAAATAAGGGGTTACGTAGGAGTGGCAAGAGAGGTAGGTGAGGGGAGATCAGATTCCCCGAAGTTTAAGGGAATGTTTTATAATGGGATTAGATATAGTGGGTCTATAGGTCGGGGGGATCCACAGTAATGAATCTAGTGTGAGGGGATGGATTTCCATGGTCTCTATGGAGAGCCAAAGGGGGGCATTTATAGCGGAGTGTAGGGAGGCTAATTGGGCCACCTGGGCTGCCTGGTAGTAGTTAGTTATATTCGGGGTTCCCAGACCTCCTTGTTGTCTATGCCTATACAGAGTGGAACGTGATACTCTGGGGATTGAGTTATTCCAGATGAAGCGGAGGGTCATCTGTTGAAGTGTTTTCAAGAGATGTCCAGGAACCTGTACTGGAAGAGCTCGAAAGAAATAGAGTAGTTTAGGAAGGAAGGACATCTTCAAGGAATTCACCCTTCCTATCCATGATATATGGTATCGGTTCCAACTTTCTAGTAGTTGACGTAGTTTGCGAAGGAGTGGTATATAATTTTGTGCATACAACAAGTCGTAGGAGTCAGTCAGATGCACTCCCAAGTAGTCCAGTGACCCCCTCATCCATTGGAATGAAAAGTTGGATTGAAATTGAGAGAGTGTGTATGAGGGCATGGTGAGGTTAAAGGCTTTTGATTTTGTTTCGTTAATTTTCAAGCCAGAGATTGACCCGAACCTGGACAGCTCCGTCAATAGATTCAGAATCGTAGTGTGGGGGGTTGATATTAAGGCAAGGATGTCATCTGCGAACATGCTAATTTTATGATGAACCCCGGCAAGTTCAATTCCTCTAATATCAGGATTATTGCGGATTTTTATGGGTAGTGGTTCTAAAGCTAAAATGAAGAGGAGTGGGGAAAGCGGGCAACCCTGCCTCGTACCACGCTGGATCGTGATATTAGCAGAGCAAAAGCCTTTATACCAGACAAAGGCTTTAGGAGAATTATATAAAATTCGTAGCCAGAATAAAAATTCTGTGGGGAATTTCCAGTGTTCTAAGATTGAGAACAGGTAAGACCATCTTAAGGTATCAAAGGCTTTGTAAACATCTAGAGAAAGTAGTATTGCAGGGATGCCCCTAGTTTGGCAAATGTGTGTAATCCTGCGAATACTATCTGGGGCTTGGCGGCCTGGGATGAAGCCTACTTGGTCTCTTCTGATAATGGATGGTAAGATTTTATTTAGTCCTGAGGCTAGGATCTTTGAGAGGAGTTTTAGGTCAATATTGATCAAGGAGATAGACCGGTAGTTTTGTTTGTCTAGCGGATCTCTATCGGGCTTGGGGTACATTGATATAGCTGCCCATAATGATGTTTGTCCTACTTGTTGGCTGTCTCGCATTGCGTTAAAATAATTTGCTAGATGGGTATGGAGAAACGGGGAGAATTTTTTGTAATAAGTGGCAGTGAAGCTGTCTGGCCCCGGGCGTTTGTTCACTTTCAGTGTTTTTATAGCGTTTTTGACCTCATCTGGAGTGATTTCTGCAGCCAACTGCTCCATAAATGTCTCTGGAAGGGTGGGAAGAGTAGTTTCTCTTAAGTATGTGTGTACTTGTTCAATTGGCATGTTTTGTGATTGGGAGTATAGTTTAGAACTGTCTAAATTCAGTTATTATAGTCAATGGGTTTGCCGTGATTGTTCCATGCTTTGTGCGGAGCCGTACAAAAGGGCTTGCTATAGGGTTTGCGCGTAGTCTTCGAGCTAGCGGAGTTGTCGGTTTGTTATTTAGAATGTAGTATTGCTGTCGGGACCAGTGTATTTTTCTTTCAAGTATGTCCGTGATGCATAAATCTAGTTCTGTCCTAGCTTGCATAAGCATGTTAACATTATCTCGTGATGGGTGTTTTTTTAGCAACTTCTTCTAATTGTAGTACTTTCTTCTCTAAGTCTGTTTGTCTTTGTAAATGTTCTCGCTTAACCCGTGATGATATCTGGATCATTATGCCCCGAAGTACTACTTTATGGGCTTCCCATAGGGAGATAGGAGATGCGTCGGAAGGGCTGTTGAGGTTGAAATATTCCTCAAGTTGAGGCGTTATTGAGGACACTATGTTGGGATGTGCCAGTAATGAATCATTGATAGTCCAGGAGGTGTTAGTGGGCTTTGACATTAATGAATCACATGTGATGGAAACTGGACTATGGTCAGACCAGGGGACCGAGAGAATCTTAGAATGTGATATTTGTGGTAAAAATGAAGCTGGTACTAATATGTGATCAATTCTTCTATATAGAGAATGTGGAGCAGAATAGTGTGTAAAGTCTTTAACCGTGGGATTAGCTTCCCGCCAGGAATCCACAAGGTGGTATTGTGAAAGGAGCTTTTTAAAGTTATATGAAATGGAGTGTTGTGGGTTTATATGAGATGTTGGGAGGATTACTGCGTTTCTGTCCAGGTTCGGGTCTAATATGCAGTTGGAGTCTCCGCATAAAATAATTGTACCACTTTTGTTGGCTTCTACTGTTTCTAGTAGTTTTGTAAAAAAAATGATTTGTCTTGAATTTGGGGCATAATATGCTACAATAGTAATCGGGACATCCTGAATAACTCCTGTCAGGATTAAGAAGCGGCCCTCGGGATCCGATGTAGTGGAGGTGTGAGTAAACGGGACAGAGCGACCAAAACAGATCATCACTCCCTTTGTTTTAGACGGCCCTGTTGCCGAAAAGAAGATAGGGTAATGAGGAGAAAGATAACGTGGGGAGGAATGGTCCGAGAAGTGGGTCTCTTGTAGGCATACGATGTCAGCATGAATGCTTTTATAATAACGGAAGGCTTTGGATCGTTTGCTGGGGGAATTGAAACCCTGCACATTGTGCGAGATTATTTTTAAGTCCATGGGAGGATATTTGGGGAGTTATAGTAATTGGAGAGCACTCTGATGTCTATCCCCCGAGAGAGAGAGAGAGAGGGAGGAGGAGGAGGGAGGCGAAGAACAAAGGGGGGAAGGAGAGAATGGCCAACATAGTGAAATAACATTGTGTATATGACAAATAGCTTGTCCATGAGGAGCTGCTTTTGTAAACATAGCAGCGAATACTATCAGAAACGGCACACTGGGTAGGTGCCAGAGAGGAACTTAAAGTTACAATGCAATTAAAAGAATAGGGGTAAGGAGACCCCCTTGTGGGGGGGGGATGGGAAGAAGGGAAGAGGAAGACCAATGGGAGAGGGCGAAGAAGGAGAGGGAAGAGAAGAGAGAAGAAGAAAAAGAAAAAGTAGGGGGGGGGGCGGAGGTACAAGTTATCTACTACATTTTTTACATGTATTGATTGGGAAGTCGATAGAGGCTGACGCCCAAATTTCTTCGACTCCCCAGTGGTGGGCTTGCTACTAAAACTGAAAACCATGGTTTAAAAAACAAGGGGAGTAGATATACAAGTAATGTGGAGTCTTGTGGGACTGTGGTTTTATATTTTGTAGACATTCAACGTGTCCCAGGTATTAACATCTAGTTCTAGATAAGGGAGAAATGATATTTATCAGACCTAGTATAGCAGCAAAACGGGTTAGCGGTAAGACTCCGTCCCTGGAAGATGTCCGGGTCCTGCTGATAGTCTTTGTAGGGCTAAAAACATTAGGTCTGTCTTCTATTTCCTTTTCCCCCTCACTCTCCCTCCTCCCCCCCTCATAACCACGTAGCGGCTTGTCCGGGAGTCCAAGAAGGTGTCAATCTTTTTAAGTATAAACTTTTCGAGGGGAAACCTTTAGAACAATGAGTAGAGTCTCCTGCTCAAAGGCAGGTCTGTATTGAGGTTCATGGGTCTTTATCGTTCTTGACGAATCTCCTGGGTGATCTTGAGGGTTGTGAGTTAGTTGGGGACTCTTGGACCGGTTGTGGGAATTGCAAATCTTCAAAGCAGCGTCTTGCTCCTTCTGTGGATAAGATAGTGTGGGATCCTGGAAGGTAAAGGTTAAACGGAATGGGAACCCCCATCTGTATTGAATTCTTTTCTGTTGTAGGATCTTCAAGTAGGGCTTGAAGGCTCTTCTTTTTGCTAGCGTTGAGGGAGCTAAGTCAGGGAAAATTTGATATTCATGTCCCTGGAATATGAGTTTAGATGTGGAACGAGCTGCCCGGAGAAGTTGTTCTTTTGTGCGGTGGTAATGCATTTTAAGAACTATGTCCCTTGGGGGGCCTCCTGGTTTGTGGGCTCGTAATGCCCTATGAACTCGGTCCATTTCCAGCCTTTCCATTGGTATATTGGGGCAAAGTTCTTGAAACAGAGCTGTTGTGGTAGATTGGAGGTCTTGGATGGATTCTGGGAGACCGCGGATCCGCAGGTTATCTCTTCGGGCTCTATTTTCGGCATCTTCTAATTTGTTGTGGAGGGTTAAGATTTCTTCATGGAGCTGATCTACCTCTTTTTCATGGGATTCGAGGACCGTCGTTGCATTATCCATCCGGTCATCCAATGCCGCTGTACGGTAGCCAAGGTCTCGAATCTCTTTAGTGAGTTTGGATGTTATGTCGTCAGAGGTTCTCTTAAGCATAAGTTGTATTTGGGGCAAGAGAGAATCGGATATTGAGGTTGTGATAGCTTCTGAATTGGTTGGGCCCGTAGGTGTTGAGATCTTGGCTGTTGGAGTTCCCTCCATCGATGAACGGGAGGACTCAACAGAAGCAGCTGATGGTAGCGTCAATCTTGAGGATCGTTTGGACGCTGTCTGGGATTGATCGCTTTTCCCTTGTTTTGCCTGAATGGGGTGACAGAAGATTGGTGAGAAGGGGGAGGGGAGAGGATCAGGGGTCTCCTTAGGCTGAATTCTTCCACTTAGCACCCAGCCTCAGTGCGGCTACATTGGGGCCATATGGTCACCCGTGTGGCCAAGTGTCGTCTGAAGCCGTTTTAGGGTTTTCGAACTGAGGTTACTGGTGTATGTTGCTGGTTCGGGTTTGTAACTTGTATCCTATATTGTGTGGCCGGGTTAGGTGAGCCTTGAGCTTGCTCTCTGGAAGGTTGCGGGTACTTCGTTGGTTTTATGGTTGAGTTATGAGGGATAGTAGACAACTCAAAGGTATATCGGTGATTAGTGAACGTTATTCACTGAAGACAGTATTTTGTTGATTTAATTGTAAGAACCAGCAGGATGGATTTTGAAGTTGTGGGTTATAGCAGTAGAAGTTATACTGGTGTATATCAAAGCTTGTGAAATATAATAGCGTTTGGCCTCAAGGTGGCAGCAGAGTGACAAAATCGAGGAGTTGAATATTAGCCTGTAGAAGACAGCTCCCTGAAGTAAATCCTAAAATGGAGGTCCTAGGATTTTCAATTCCCAGTGGGATTTGTAAAGCTGTTTACACTTGAGGGAGAAAGTAGGGCAATAATAAAATTGATTGATGTTATTTGCGCTTGTTTCTTTTGTAGTTTATTCTTCAGCTACAGTCTCTTTTGTATTTTAGAGGGCTGTGGGGGGAATCCTGCGGGATAGGGTACCACTTTAAGATGGCTGGTGCCTCGTGTATAGGGGGCCCGCTCCCCCTAGGCTGTATGGGATCTCGGGTGACTAAAGTACTCTCCGGTGAGTGGGAAAGGCAGAGTAAGGCCTCATGTCCACTGGCAAAAGAAGAATTAAAATCCGCAGTGGATTATAACTCTTCACCCGCACGCGGATCTGCGGCCCCATAGGAATGCATTGACCACCAGCGGGTAGATAGATACCCGCGGATGGTCAATAAAAGTGAATTAAAAAAATCATGGAGCATGAAAAAAATGGACATGCTCCATTTTCATGCGGGTCTCCTGCGGGGACGGCTCCCGCAGGCTTCTATTGAGGCCTATGGAAGCCGTCCGGGTCCGCGGGAGACCAGCGCCTGAATTACACTCACCTGCTCTGGGCGATGCAGATTTTCCTTCCTTCGCGGCCTGATCTTCCTTCTTCGCGGCCGGATCTTCTTTCTTCGGCCAGGCGGATGTGCCCGTTGCATGCGCGCGGCATGCAGCCGGCGTGCCGAGCACATCCGCCGGGCCGAAGAAAGAAGATTCGGCCGCGATGGAGAGAAGATCAAGCCGTGAAGCAGGAAAGATCCGGAGCGTGCGGAGAGGTGAGTAATTGTTACTTTAATGCCTTATGTCCGCGGGGCAGGAGGGACCCGCTACGGATTCTCCATGGAGAGTCCGTAGCGGGCCTGATTTTCCCCGTGGACATGAGGCCTAATACTCACTGCAGTCCCCGGTAACCTTGAAGTCTTCTCCAGCAGCAGTTCACAGCGCAGGGGAGCCTTCTATGCAGTATCAGCTGTCAGCGGTGCTGTGGGCAGAAGCCCCAACACAGCGTAAACTCCAGGTGATGTGGAGGAGTCCCTGTCACCCCAGCACTGGAGAGAAGGAGCAGCGCTTACCACGGGGAGGTATGCAGGGGAGCTTGAGGGATGCCGGCTATTGCAGGAGGACCAGTATGACAGGTGAGGTGCGGGATGGGATACTCCCGGGCCCCCGCGCTCCGGAGCGGGCCGCTGGATGAGGTGATCGGGCGCTCAGGGATGCGGCTGTAAGGACACCCGCAAGGTTAGGAAGGTTTAGGATAACCTTTGTTGGTGTAATTAGCGCAGTTTATAGTATTTTTCTTCTGTTTTTCTCTTCTAGTGGCGTGAGCAAAGGAGTCCTGCGTTCATTCTTCTTGGCTGCTAAACCACGCCCCTCTCCCCCAAATTTTTAAACAGGACACTCCCACATCATAGTCGGAATGCTCACAGGAACACCTAATGCAGTTTGTAGATTGTGTTCTGCCCATTTTTATAATCTTGCTGGAGTGAAGTAACACTGATACACTATATACAATTGGATCATTTTGTTATTGGCTGCTGAAGATACATATAGAGGGGATTCCAAGAGCTCCTGGAATGTATCCTCCTTAGTGTTGGTATCAGTGTCCTGCATTTCAACAGGGCAGAGGATATATCTTGAGAGGCTTGTAGTGAGATGAGGTGAGAGTACAGTGCCGATATACGGCCTTAGGGGCCCTGAGAACAAAGGATACCCATTTTGAGATCATGGGAAATAGCAGGTCTGGGCGGTAGAAACTGCACTTGCAAAGCATGTTTAACCTGGAGGAATCAATAGAAGTGGGAGCGAGGCAGACCACATTTGCTCTATAGCTGCTCAAATGAAGATAAGGTATTCTGGAAAAGCAGGAGATTGTCGGCATATAAAGCTACCCGATCTTCGTTATCCCCTACCGCGACACCTTTGAGTCTCTTGTAGCATCATAGCTAGCAATTCAATGGCCAGATCAAATAATATAGGGGATAGGGGACACTAGTTCCTCTATGTAACTGGAAGTAGGGGTAGCAGGACCCATTAATAGAAATAGCTGCTTGGGCGAATTTGTACAATAAGGTTATCCAATGAATGAAGGCCTCACCGAAGCCAAATCTCTGTAGAACCTGCAGAAGTAAGGGCCATTCAATGGAATCAAATGCTTGTGCCGCATCTAAGGAAGCCAAGGCCCAGTCCACACCGCCAGCCGCCCCCACCTGCGCCACCAATTGGGCCCTCTGTAACTTATCTCTGGTAGACTTCCCAGGCAAAAACCCTGTTTGATCCGGGTGGATTGAGTCCAGAATTATGGTATTGAGGCGATTAGCGAGAATTTTAGTCAAGAGTTTGTAATCAGTGCTAAGTAGGGAAATTGGCTTTAGGATTAGTACTATTGTAGCTTTGTAAAAGGATGAAGGAAGGGCTTTCCTCTCATAGTCTGCATTATACGTGGCAGGTAGGGCAGGGAGCAGAATGTCTTGGTATTTGGCATATACCTCAGTTGGAATACCATCAGGGCCTGGCGATCTACCCCCGGACATGCCCGAAAGTGCCCTGAGAATGATGGAATTTGGTGCTATGCAACTCAGTGTAAAACTGTTGAAACTGCATCCCGATCTGAACCCTGTCAAGTAGGACTTCATCCGAATCTGATCTAATGCATAGTATAGAGAGGGACGCTGAATTTTGATGGACCAAAAGAGCTAGCAAGCTGCTATATTGGTTGCCCTGTTCATAATATTTTTGCTTAACGAAGAAAGTGGACCTACGAGCCCTCTCTTGTAGGTATACAAGATATTGCCTTCCCTGGCTCAACCACCATGTTCTATTGTCGTTCAAGGCGTCCGCGACATAGGTTGCTTCCAGTTTGGAGTATTCAGACGCCATCTGTTGCTCACATCGAAGTGTTTTGTTTAATGAAAGAAGTGGATGAGGGCAGGCAACCCCTGAGAAATGCCTTAAGGGTTTCCCAGAGTACTGTTGGATTGTCATCAGGACTATTTATTTCTAGAAAGCCAATAAGTTGATCAAGTATGCAAGCATGTGGGTCGAATAGACTTAGCCAGAAGGGAGGTATTCTTCAACCATGCCTGTCAGTCCTGCCATTTGCCTTACCAAATTTGGCCAAAAGGGGAGAATGGTCTGAGACCCCCCTAGGACGGTATTGTACTTTGGAAACTATTGTGCAGGTGCAAAAATGTAATCAATACGTGACAGGTAGTTGCTACCGTCTGAGTAGCACAAAAACTCCCAATCTGCTGGATGTTTAGCTCTATCTTTCCTGCCAGACCACCTCCTGAGTAAATGAAGCCAGTACTGTAGGAAGTAGGGTAATGGAGATGGGCTGAATAGCATTAAATTTGCCTAATGACGTATCAAGCAGCATATTAAAGTCACCCACACAGACAAGTTGATATGATTGTGGTCAGCAGGGCCACCCGCCAAGACAGAATTCACCCACCCTTCAGGGGTTTGCTATAAGCAGTAAAAGTTTTTTTGTGTAGGTAGCTGGCTTCAGCTGATGGGAGGCCAGGGCCTAGGTCTAGGCGCTGCAGAGGCATCACAGCTCAGATCGGATTTGACGATAAGGGCCGTCCACTCCCTGTGGAGAACATAAGTGAAATATGAGCAGTGCAATGTAGAAACCAGAAGAAGTTCGGAATCCAGAAGCTGAGCTCCCAGCAGGAGATGAACAGAGCAGGGTGTAAAATCCTCGACGCTTATATCAAATGTACAAAAGTACATACTGAGGGTATTGTGCACCACTCATATATCAAAGGGAAGGAGTAGTAGTGCTGAAGTATCCCTATCCCCAGCTATATTGTAACCGCAGGGGAACAGAGCATGCATGATTTGCAGACCACTACAGAGCTAGTTCTTATTGGAGAAGTGGAAACTTCCTATCTCAGTCTTCAGCCATGTGCTGTAGCTGTTCCGCCCCACCCCCACTCAAGCAGCAGCTTCCGACCAAGATGGAGGATCCGTCCCTCAGGTCTCAGCACTCTCCCACCAATGTCCGTAGTGGTGAAGGTGTTCCCGGACTGTCATGGAAGCCACAGCCACCAATTGTGCTATCGCTCACTCGCAGCCTCCGCAGCAGATTTCAGCGGGCAGCGCTAACGAAGGCCCTCCAGTGTCATCAGCGCACCTCCACGGCCTCCTAAATGAGGTTAGAGGAGGTGTTGCCCCGCACCCGATGACCAGCTCCCTGCTGGTACCTCAGGTCTCATCCACCGGGTTCCACAGAGATGATCAGCAGGGAAGGAACTGCGAACACCAGCGCTGCCTCCTCTGCTTCCATCCTCCACATGAATCGGCCCCCACAGTGCGCGGTGAGTAAAAGAGGTAGGCCCTGGTCCTGAGTTCCCTGCTCCACACTCAGATCTACTCTGGAGCCGCACCAGAACTGCCGCCGACGTGACCTTCGACACCAGCGCAGTCCCAAGACACCCGTGCAAAGTAGGGAGTTAAGTATGTGCCTAGATTACCAGGATCTCCACGGAGCCTCTCTTAGGTGCCTCTGTTCTTCATGGTCGCTAGCCACGCCCCCCGACATGTGACATAGACTTTACCATAGAATTACTCCCTAAAGGTTTTGCATTTCCAAGTGATTCTGACATTGCTTTTTCGACACATATTGTACTTCATTTAGGTGATAAAAATAGACCAATAGTATTTGTGTATAATTATTAAAAGCGTCAAAATTTAGAAAATTGTGAAAAACTTTTTCACATTTTCAACAATATGTCAAATATTGTTTGTCAAAAATATGCCCTGTTGTGCATACAGACATAATATTAGGGCCACAAAACACACTTGTAGAGCCCTTAAGCAGCCAAAACGATGAAGAACCCCCACAAATGACCCAAATTTGAAAACTAGACCACTTAATGCATTAATCTAGGGGTGTACTGCGTGTTTTGATCCCACAGTCTTTGAAGGAATCTAAGCAAAGCAAAAGGAAAAAATTACAATTTTGAATATGAATGAAGACTTTCACCCCAAAATGGATCTCCATTTTTATTCAGAAACATACCCATTGTGGCCCTAATGTTATGTTCACATGCACAACGGGGCACAAACCAAAAGGAGCATTACACTTTAACTGTCTTTTAACTTTTACGTGATCGTCATTATTCTTAGGATAACTCACTGTAGCCCTCAGCCACTGCTCCAGACTGTCGGCTACCTTTAGTAGCCAGGAGCAAGGAAATATTAAATTTTCCAGGCCCTCCCCAGCTTCTGTGCCTCTGTCCATCATTTTGGCAACGGGTGCATGTTCCGAAGCTGGGAAAAGGTCCGTGGATAAGGATCCCATCCGGGGGACATCGCCTGACGCCTTAGATCAGTAATTTCACCTCTCCTCATGGTTCGAATCTGTAATGAGAGGTAAACTTTAGCTTTTTTTTACTTTTAGGTGATCATCATTATCCATTGGATAACGGCGATCATGTGACCAAGAACTGCGTACCCCCAGGAGATCTCCAGGCTCTCAGATACGTTTAGTAGCCAGGAGCAGGGAGATTTTAAATCACTGTGGCAATCCGTGGCTTTTGCGCATGGGTCTGCCATTTTGGCGACAGGCACGTGCGCAGAAGCTGGGGTAAGGTCCACGGAGAAATCTGGGGGCTTTAGGTACATTATTTCATCTCATTTAAAATCCCGCCTGCTGAAAGAGCTGAATGTGATTGGCTGAGGTGCTCAGCCAATCACAGGCAGCTCTCACCCGTCATGCATTCGCAGCAGGCACGGCTCCATTGACAGCAAGCACGCAGCTGTGTTCACGTGTTTTTTTGCTCGTACCTAGGTGCGCACGTATGTACACACCTAAGTTCGCACAAAAACATGCTCGTGTGAACCCACCCTACAGAAGGATGAAAAAAGTCTATAGGCTGGTCTATTTAACTAAGGGGCTAAATAAGGGATTAGAAAAATTAGTACCTCCACTGGTTGTGCAGTGATACAGTGCCATAAAATCGCAAAAAAAGCTCAAATGGCAGCCAGTAAAAATGGGGAGTCCGAGCAGGGCGTACCAAAAGAGAAAATGCCATATAAAAAACAATATTTTATTGACAACCCATGAAAGAATATCTAAAAAGATCAATCGCCAAAGGAAAAACACTGAGCCATGGGTGAAGAATTCCAGCTTTTGTTATTTCAGTTGTTACCCCGTCAGGTGTTTAAAAAAAAAGTTACACTACTTTACATTTCATTTTTTAGTATTAATCTTGATATAACTGTAAACAAGTGAACAATTAAGGATACATTATGACACACACTCTAAAGATGCATCTTTAACTGTATAGTACAATGTGTGAACCGTCGGTGCACGGACTCCAAAAGACTGCAGAAATGGCTCTATGCTATCTGGCAGCAAAATTTAGTTACTGTAAGTTGGGATGTAGAACCTTCATGGATTGGACTAATTTTCCCAGCATGTCCCACAGATGATGACCGCATTGCAATGCAGAGAATTTGGAGAGCAAGTCAAATTAATTTCTGAATAATTTTTGAAGTGTGGCAGGGTGCATTGTTCTGCTGAATGATGCCGCTGACCTTTGGGAATACTATTGCCATGAAGGCATGTACTAGGCTTGCAACAATCACCTGAGGCCCAAAAAGTAGTTCCACCTTTGGCCTGTAAAAAAGCTCTGAAGCTACTAGTGTTTGGTGGCCCTCTTTGCTTCTTGACCACTAGACATGCCTCTATGATCCAGTTGAAGAAATTTCACCTAGAGTTTGAGAGGGGGCGCATTATTAGAATGTAAGAAGCTGGATGGTCGTATCAATGAATAACCAACCTCCTAAGTGATGCCATAGCCCTGCCCCTTGTGATGTCATAGCTCTGCCCCCTGGAGCCGTCATAGCTGGTCATAACACACTAAGAATACAACTAAGCCGTTATTATGTCAGACACAGACCAGCGGTCCTAACAGGAGACACTGACCTACCGTCACCACAGAGATCCGGCGGGCTGGCGGGCCTGTGGTGACATCACTGATGTGGGAGGAGCCATTCTAGAGTTTGGTAGTACTGTATACTGGATAAACCAACAGAAACTACAAGAACTTGTAATAATGTCACCATCATGTGATCACCTGTGTGGGTAGAGTCAGGGGTCACATGACCAGGGGCTCATCACTGCATCCAGGAGCTGTGTGTGTCATATGCGCAGTCAGCCTAAATGTAATAGAGCTGCGAGTGGCTGTTTGTCTAATGTGCTGTGCGTGTAATGGTTATAGTCATGTACGTCATGTAGCACAGCTGTGTCTGTCACGTGCAATTCATGTAGCACAGCTGTGTCTGTGCTGTGACGTGGATGTCATGTAGCAGAGCTGAGTTTGTAACATGCGCATGTACTATGGCACAGCTTTGTCTGTCACTCGCATATAATGTAGCAGAGCTGTGTTTGTACCATGCGCATGTCATTTACCATCGCTGTGTCTGTGACATGTATGTCACGTAGCTGAGCTGTTTCTGTGACGCACATAGCATCTAGAACAGCTGTGTGTGTCTGTCACACGCCGATGTACCACAGCTGTGGGTATGCGTGATGTGCATGTAACAGAGCTATATGGCGCATTGCGCCATCAGAAACACTGGTACTATAATTTCCTAATAATTACTAGTCTGTGTGTATAATGGGCATAGTGTAACTAGCTGCTGAACATTTAAGAGTGGAGGGCATGCAGCCCTAAACATTTGCTGAGGAAACGACCCGGGAGGTACATAACCTCCAGCGCCCTGGCCCAGCCCACCCCTGAACTTGCATGAGCTTAATTTAACTTCAGTGCAAAGTTTCAAATATTTCTTAAAACTACAGAGTATTCTGCTCAAGCTACAGAAAGTAAACCAATATTTTTGAAGGATGAACAAAACAGGGCAATATCACGCACACCCACAGCTGTGTTACATAGCTAGAAGAATTGCATTGCATTGTTCACTCTAATGGCACATAAGGTCATAACACAAATATTTGGCACTTTTGTCTTTACATTGTTTACCTTTGAAAGGAATGTTATCATTATCCACTCTTAATAACTGTACGTATATTTGGAATCTGCAGCCAAACGTTTCTGGGGAGTTAAAATGTCATCTGTTACCTGTACAGATGAGATGTTCCACCTGCAACAAGCCTTGTCAGTATCACAGCATGAGTCAACTCATCCAGTTTTCTGGGCAGTCACCAAAGTTTTTGTCCCCTCACTGGGTGACCACTTCAATTCACTTTTTTTCTTATTATCCCGGTTCATGTGCTTAGGTCGAGTAAGTAAGCAGCTGCTCTGTTATCTGCCGGCAACAAACATGGCTCCTCATGAGACTCTATGGAGCCTCTTGTATAAAAGGTAAAGGTAAAGTCCCCTGATGCAAGAACTGAGTCATGACTGACTCATTAGGTAGGCTGTTTTTGTAGGGTGCCATTGCCTTCTCCTGTCATCTTTTACCGCCTAGCAAGCTGGGTACTCATTTTACTGACCACAGAAGGATGGAAGGCTGAGTCAACATTGAACCACGTGGGGATTAAACCCGCAACATTCAGGTCATGACTGTATTTCTGCTGCCTTAGCACTCTGCACCTCACGAGGCTCATAAAGGTACAATGCCATAAACATTTATGGCTTCTTGTGTTATTACCAAAAGAGTGTGGTTTCTTTTCAGGATTTTCAATGTTTTGAACTGAGAAGTTGCAATTTTAATGACCCTTTTAGACAGAGCGAGAATCTCACGATTCTCGTTTGATAAGACGAACAAGCTGGTGATTTCATCACCAGCTCATCCACACTTGGGCAGCCTGTTTAGACTGCATGATTCTCGTTGAGTATCATGCAGTTCTCGCTCAGTGTTACATTCCTATGTGGTATACTGAACGATCAGTGTTTGATGTGCACGAGCTGGCGCTAGTTTTTATGCCGGCTGAAACTTAACGACATATGAAAAACGCTCGATTCTCGTATATTGCTTAGTCATTAGCTCATGTCTAAGCTGAATGATTATTGTTCAGTTTCGCTCATTTGAACAATTTTCTGAACAATAATCATTCCATCTAAACGCACCTTGTCTACTCGCAACAGAAATTTGGCTGGGTGGGGGAGGGAATGTGATTTGGATCTTCTTAACTTGTGTCCAACTTCAACCATTTTCTGTTATTTATTGGGAAGGTCATATGAATAGATGTAAATGATGTTTGCAACGCAGTATTATAGTTTTTCAGCCATTAAAAAAAGTTGACAATTTGAGGCTAATGTTGATGAAAACTGAGTTTCACATTGAAATTACTAATTCAGGTAATGAATATTCTCTGTAAGTGATGAGCTCGTCGGGTAATGCCACATGACCATGTATTGACCACAGTGTATGCCCACACTTGGGGCCAAATGTATTTTTTTATTAGGGTATAGGGAATCTGTACATGAAAGTCACCATTTTAAATGCAACTACTGTATTCTTATTGGTATTACTTGAAAGGCCACCCCATTTTGCTGCATCCCACTGCATGAGTACTGTATTTTTCAATGATGTGCTCTTCAAAGTTGACATCTCTGCAAATCTATTATGGCATTACCTAGTGAGTATTCACACACATTAGGTACTGTTCTTTATTATTTATTTATAAAAATCCTCAATTTCTTCCTGCCCTACAGTGTACTATTAGATCGCTGTGGAAAGGTAGTTCCTATGACCTGGGATAATATGTCACAGTGGTGGCATGGGATAGAGGCTATGCCTGCACCATCACTTTCAAGTGCCAACTGTACGATAGATATAACTCCATTCCCAGTTGATTAACCAATCAACCTCTTAGATGCCAGAGTCAGTTGTGACCATGCATTTGTGGTTGAAAAAGAGGGGGCTCCCTCTTTCATCACATCATCCCTCCACAATGCAACCTTGGAGGTGAGGGAGATGGGATGTCATGACAACCAGAAGCCTATTAATGGCCAAAATAATCAGGGTAGGGTATATCGAGCGCTGGTTGTTATTGGCTGGCGCTCGATCCAATCACAGCACTTAGTTATACAGTGCTGACGGCGGGGGAATTGAAAACCAAGCTAGGGAAATGACAGCAAGGAGAAGTCTGAAGCAGCTTGCCGCACTGCCAGGGAGACCATCGTATTGGGGACACAGACACCGGCTGAGAGGTTAGTATTGCATTTTTTTTTACCTAGTATATACTGGAGTATAGCTAGGCTTATACTTGAGTCAATAAGTTTTACCAGTTTTTTTGTGGTAAAACGTATTGACTTGGCTTATACTCGGATCGGCTAATACTCAAGTATATGTGGTATATGGTTTGATTTTTGCTTGAAGAACTCGTCATGTGGTGTGTTATAGTAATATTATATGTATTCTATTATATGCACATATATATTTATATAATTTCTTGCATTGTTTCTCAAATCAGCCTAGACTAATACGCATATATATATATATATATATATATATATATATATATATGTGTGTGTGTGTGTGTGTGTGTATTGGTATTGCCTCCTGTTAGAATAAGCAGCAGGTAAATAACAGCATCTGAATGATTAACTTGTTCAGTATTGTATGCTGTTATGTACAAGACAAAAGAGAGATCATTTAGAGACAGCGCTCTGATTATGTATGTAGTAAATGTATATGTACATACATATATCAATACATCGGTATCAGGACGTGATGTTGCCCAAATCCACCACAAGGGGGAGAGCACATCCTAAAGGATACAGGAACAGAAAACCTTTAGGATTTGCTTGATAAAGGAGAGGCAGAAGCTCCGACACACATTTCAAACCTTATCTACTTCTGTACCTTGTCTTTCGGAATATTACAAATCTTTTATACTGAACTGTTAAGACAAGCATTCTTCTTGGGAATTCCTTTAGGAGGTCTCCAGGAGTGAGATCTCCTACATCAATAGGTCCTTTCTATCTAACACTTGCCTGCACCTACAAATGAGCACCTGATCATTTTTCTATAAATTAGGTAGAAGATGCTTCTCATAACTACCACACTTCTTTCCCTTGGGAAAAGCTGTCTGAGAGAGCTCTGTGGCCCCCACCACTGATAAGGAAAGCTACTATAATAAACACAGCCTAAGCTTAATTTCTTCTTGCTTAGTTAGAAATCACATGTTTTAATAACACACACCTTAAGGCGTTAACATATGTTAATCATTAGAAACTTGAGCCTATCCTGAGTTCTTATGAATTTAGGGTATGTATCTCTATTGCTATGTCATTTGGAGTATATATGTACCATGATGCTATTAATAAATGAGAAGCATATTGCCTTTGATACTGCCATGTGTACTGGGCTTTCCTGGCATGCATGCACTTCTCAATAACCAATTTGAAGCATGCAGTGAAATCAGAAGGACCCATTTGGGGTTTCAATAACATTGGGTACCTGAATTAGGAACGAGTGGATCTGGAACAACAAATCCAACCACTAGGCACAAGGATTGGCAGACGCAAGCAATGGGGACAAAAGCTGCAGCAACAAGGTGAGAATATATTCCCCCTCCATTTTACATACCGTCATTCTGCATGCCATGCATTGTATATGTGAGTCCATATACAGGGTTCTGATTTCTGTAGAGCCCTTTGTTTATTGTAAACCTTGTTTTTCACTGTACTGTGTTGCTTGATGCACTGTTGAATTGCTATTAGACATCAGATAGCTGTCATCATCGTTAGTAGTGTTCTCCCTTGTTCCAAGTCTCGACAGGGATTTGAAGGTTACTTGAGAAATAGGGACAGTTTTCAGCTGTTAGAGAGACTGTATAAACGTCTGCTCTCAAAGTTATATTAACTATTTCGAGCATAAGGTTCATAAATAGTTGACAGTGAAAGCCTGCTCATTAGTGTCGCCTTTTAGCTGTACATAATGGTTAAAGGACCATTTACACAGGACAAATGTCAGGCAAACGATGCCTGACACTTGTCCTTGTGTTTCCTCGCTCCCTTGCTATTGCTCACAGAGCGGCCAGCAGGGGGGCAGGGCAGTGCAGGAGTTTTTTCATCTCTCGCTCCCCCGCCCCTCTCCATTTACTTAAAACAGCGGCCGTTCAGTACTCGGAACTTCTTAGATGGGCATTCTGCCTGGAATTTTTGTTTTCTGAACATCCCAACCCAAACTTCTATATTGTTTAAGATTACTATTTTGTTGTGTTGGTTTTGAATGTTTGCACATCCACGCAGAACAAAATTCAGTATAGAAATGTAGGTATTCCCTACGAGTCCCTTTTGATACTACTGGTCATTGAGCCTGACTTCAACTCCCTCCATGGGAGTTATTATATCGCATAATGTCAAGTGATTTAACTTTCCACTTAAGAGGCGAAAGGCGTTCTCACAATACCTTAAATCTAAACCAGATAATTTGTTTGTAAGAGACACACTTTTCTTCGTCCTCCAAGCCCAAATTCCTTCATTCCCAGTACTCTAGAGCACATATGTCAAACACAAGGCCCACTGCCTCGTTTCATGTGGCCCGCGGCATGCCGACGCTGCTCACCACTAAGCGATTACCAGCTGGGGTGCTGCAGCTCCCCGCTGGCACAGTAACATTTTCCACATCACTTCTGCCCTATTCAGCTATTCCAGCAACCTGATTGGTTGTTTGGGTTGGCTGATTCACCAATCAGGTTGCTGGAACTGCTGAATAGGGCAGTAGTGCTGTGGAAAATGTTAATATGCGAACGGAGGGGAACATACATAGTAACATAGTAACATAGTATGTAAGGCCGAATGAAGACATTGTCCATCTAGTCCAGCCTGTCTATCCTACTGTGTTGATCCAGAGGAAGGCAAAAAACCCCAGGGCCAGAAGCCAATTAGCCCTTTTGGGGGAAAAATTCCTTCCCGACTCCCTAATGGCAATCAGACTGTTCCCTGGATCAACCCCTAATAGTTCCTACCTGCCTGTATACCAGGATTGACCCTTAACCTAATATTTATATCCTGTAATATACTTCTTCTCCAGAAAGACATCAAGTCCCCTTTTAAACTCCTCTATCGATTTTGCCATCACCACTTCCTCCGGTAGAGAGTTCCACAGTCTAACTGCTCTTACAGTAAAGAACCCCTTTCTATGTTGGTGATGAAACCTACTTTCCTCTAATCGTAGCGGATGTCCTCTTGTTACCGTCGTGGTCCTGGGTGTAAACAGATCGCGGGAGAGATCCATGTGTTGTCCCCTCATGTACTTATACATGGTTATTTGGTCGCCTCTTAACCTTCTTTTTTCTAGAGTAAATAGTCCCAATTTGGATAGCCTCTGTGGGTATTCCAGTCCCGTCATTCCATGTATTAGTTTAGTTGCCCTTCTTTGAACCCCTTCAAGCACTGTGATATCTTTCCTGAGCACCGGTGTCCAGAATTGTACGCAGTATTCCATGTGAGGCCTGATAAGTGCCTTATATAATGGAAGGATGATGTTCTCGTCCTTCGCCCCTATACCTCTTTTAATGCACCCCAAGACTTTATTTGCCTTTGCAGCAGCTGACTGGCATTGGTTACTCCAGTTTAGTCTATTATCCACTAATACCCCTAGATCCTTTTCCATATCACTTTTCCCCAGCGGTACCCCATTAAGTGAATATTTGTGACATCCGTTCCTCCTGCCCATGTGCATAGTCTTACATTTTTCAACATTGAACTTCATTTGCCATTTTTCTGCCCAAGCCCCCATCTTATCCAGGTCCGTTTGTAGCCGCACATTGTCCTCCATTGCATTAATTATATTGTATAATTTTGTGTCATCTGCAAATATTGATATTTTGCTGTGCAGCCCCTCTATCAGGTCATTAATAAATATGTTGAACAGAGTGGGGCCTAATACTGAACCCTGTGGCACCCCGCTAGCGACTGTGGTCCAATCAGAGTACGAACCATTTATTACCACCCTCTGCTTTCTATCGTTGAGCCAATTTTTTACCCACTTACACACGTTTTCGCCCAGTCCGAGCTGCCTCATTTTGTATATTAGCCTATTATGTGGCACGGTGTCAAAGGCTTTAGAGAAGTCCAGATATACAAGATCAATAGATTCTCCCTGGTCCAGCTTAGAGCTTACTTCATTGTAGAAACTGATCAGATTTGTCTGACATGAGCGACCCTTCATGAATCCATGCTGGTGAGGAGTTATTCCCTTAATCTCCTTGAGGTACTCATCGATGGCGTCTCTCAGAATCCCCTCGAAAATTTTTCCCGTTACTGAAGTGAGACTTACTGGCCTGTAGTTACCAGGCTCACTTTTGCTCCCTTTTTTGTAAATTGGAACCACGTTGGCAATGCGCCAGTCCAATGGTACTACTCCGGTCTTGATAGTGTCTAGAAATATTAGGTATAGCGGCCTAGCTATCTCGTCACTTAGTTCCTTTAGTATCCTTGGGTGTAATCCATCTGGGCCCGGTGATTTATCAATTTTAGTTTTCTTTAGACGCTTCCGCACCTCCTCCTGCGTTAGGTATGAGATATTTTGTAAGGGGTTCGTTTTATTCCCCTGCATCTCGTGTGGCATTTCCTTTTCTTTGGTGAACACACTTGAGAAGAAGCTGTTTAGTAGATTTGCTTTCCCTTCGTCATCATCAATGATTTCTCCTGCATTGTTTTTTAAAGGGCCAGCGCTCTCCCTGCAAATCCTTTTGCTGTTTATGTAGTTGAAAAATAGCTTCGGGTTGTTTCTGCTCTCTTTTGCGATCCGTCTTTCTGCTTCCTCCTTGGCAGTTTTGATCGTATCTTTGCATATTTTGTTTTTTTCCCTGTATGATTTTAGCGCTTCTTCGCTGCCTTCTTGCTTTAGTAGTTTGAACGCTTTCTTCTTTTCGTTTATTGCCCCTCGTACAGTCTTGTCGAGCCACATTGGTTTCCTTTTAGTTGAGTTTCTTTTATTTTTAAAGGGAATGAACTGCTCACATGAGGTGATTAGGATCCTTTTGAACTTTTCCCATTTTTCCTCCGTACTGATATTTTTGAGGATGTTGTCCCAATTAATGTTACCGATAGCAGTTCTAAGCTCATCAAATTTTGCTTTACTAAAATTTAGTTTCTTTGTCTCTCCCTGATAAGGCTTCCTATTGATTGACAGTTGGAAGTTGATTATATTGTGGTCGCTGTTCCCCAAGTGCCCCTCAACCTGTACCCCCTTTATTCGGTCCGGTTTGTTAGTTAGCACTAGGTCCAGAATGGCCCTCCCTCTTGTTGGTTCCTGCACAAGTTGGTTCAGGTAATTGTCTTTAATTACTCTCAAGAACTTATCACCCCTGTGAGATTTGCAGGTTTCGTTCTCCCATGTTATATCTGGGTAATTAAAGTCCCCCATGATAATTACTTCGTTTCGTTTTGACACCTCTTCTATCTGCCTTAGTAGTAGGTCTTCAGTTTCTTCTGTTGCTTTTGGTGGTCGATAGAAGACCCCTATCAGGATTTTGTTATTTTTTCCTCCCTGTATTTCTACCCACAGAGATTCCACCTGTTCGTCTCCTACCCCTATATCCTCCCGTAGGCTCGGCTTCAAGTTCGATTTAACGTACAGACATACCCCTCCCCCTTTCTGGTTCCTTCGGTGTCTTCTGAAGAGATTGTACCCCTGCAAATTCACCGCCCAATGGCACTTATCATCAAGCCATGTTTCAGTAATTCCGACTATGTCATAACTTTCATCAGTCATTCTTGCTTCAAGCTCGCCCACTTTACCGATCAGACTTCGTGCATTCGTGGTCATACAATTTATATCTTTTTTTTGTTTTTTAAATTTGTTTTGTTGCTATTCGTACTTATGGCTGATCTATCAGTTCTAACTGTACTAACCCCACCCCCTGCTCGTCCCCCATTCCCTTTGCTTGGACCCAGATCGCTAATTACACTGGCTACCCCACTATTTCTCATTTTGCCCTCCCCCCCAGTCCCTAGTTTAAACACTCCTCCAGCCTTCTAGCCATCTTTTCCCCCAGCACAGCTGCACCCTCCCCATTTAGATGCAGCCCGTCCCTACGGTAGAGCCTGTAGCCGACCGCAAAGTCAGCCCAGTTCTCCAGGAACCCAAATCCCTCCTTCTTACACCAACTCCGGAGCCACTTGTTTACCTCCCTAAGATCCTGCTGCCTTTCTAGTGTGGCTTTAGGTACAGGTAGTATTTCCGAGAAAACTACCCTGGAGGTCCTTGCCCTGAGCTTGGACCCTAAGTCCCTGAAATCATTTTTGAGGGCCCTCCATTGACCTCTAACTTGTTCATTGGTGCCAACGTGCACCATGACTGGGAAGCGGCGCAGACAGCAAGGAGGAGGTAAGTATGTGGTTTAGGGGGGCTAATGGTTGCTGCTGGGGGGGGTTAATGGTTGCTGCTGGGGGGGGGTTAATGGTTGCTGCGGGGGGGGTTAATGGTTGCTGCGGGGGGGGGGGGGGGGGTAATGGTTGCTGCGGGGGGGGGGGTTAATGGTTGCTGCGGGGGGGGGGGGTTAATGGTTGCTGCGGGGGGTTAATGGTTGCTGCTGGGGGGGTTAATGGTTGCTGCTGGGGGGGGGGGTTAATGGTTGCTGCTGGGGGGGGGGTAATGGTTGCTGCTGGGGGGGTTAATGGTTGCTGCTGGGGGGGGGTTAATGGTTGCTGCCGGGTGGGGGGGTTAATTGTGGCTGCCGGGGGGGTTAACGGTGGCTGCCGGGGGGAGGGTTAATGGTGGCTGCCGAGAGGGGGGTTAATGGTGGCTGCCGAGAGGGGGGGGGTTAATGGTGGCTGCCGAGAGGGGGGGGGGGGGTTAATGGTGGCTGCCGAGAGGGGGGGGGGGTTAATGGTGGCTGCCGAGAGGGGGAGGTTAATGGTGGCTGCCGAGAGGGGGGGGTTAATGGTGGCTGCCGAGAGGGGGGGGGTTAATGGTGGCTGCCGAGAGGGGGGGGATTAATGGTGGCTGCCGAGAGGGGGGGTTAATGGTGGCTGCCGAGAGGGGGGGGGTTAATGGTGGCTGCCGAGAGGGGGGGGGGTTAATGGTGGCTGCCGAGAGGGGGGGGTTAATGGTGGCTGCCGAGAGGGGGGGGGGTAATGGTGGCTGCCGAGAGGGGGGATTAATGGTGGCTGCCGAGAGGGGTGGCTGCTGAGAGGGGGGGGTTAATGGTGGCTGCTGAGAGGGGGGGGTTAATGGTGGCTGCTGAGAGGGGGGGGGGTTAATGGTGGCTGCTGAGAGGGGGGGGGATTAATGGTGGCTGCTGAGAGGGGGGGGTTAATGGTGGCTGCTGAGAGGGGGGGTTAATGGTGGCTGCTGAGAGGGGGGGGGGGGGTTAATGGTGGCTGCTGAGAGGGGGGGTTAATGGTGGCTGCTGAGAGGGGGGGTTAATGGTGGCTG